>NW_026000316.1:6719757-6730459 GCF_001458135.2 Marmota marmota marmota
CAGGCATGGTTAAGGAGCCAACTTTTCTGAGAAGTGACCCTAGTCACCAGAAGGAGCATCACTGCC
Source organism: Marmota marmota marmota (assembly GCF_001458135.2). Classification (NCBI taxonomy): domain Eukaryota; kingdom Metazoa; phylum Chordata; class Mammalia; order Rodentia; family Sciuridae; genus Marmota; species Marmota marmota. Next base: position 6,719,824 of record NW_026000316.1, read on the forward strand.
TGTGTGTATCCTCACAGAGCAAGGAATCAAAGAAAACACATATTCTTAGGGCTGGGGATATAGCTCAGTTGGTAGAGTGCTTGCCTCACATGCACGTGGCCTTAGGTTCAATCCCCGGCACCACACACACAGAAAAAATCACACAAATAATAACACATATTCTTATCTTACATAGCAAATAGATGAATAGAATTACCGATGAACTCAGATCATATCTGGAAACCAAATCTTTTTCCACCTTAATATGTCTTCTAAGAATGATTTTGCCACTTGAAGTGTTTATTAACAGGTGAAAAAGAAATTCAACAGCCCCTTCCCTAGGTGGGCCATGTTTATCCATAAAGGTAGGTCCATAACATGTTGCCTACATGCATTGACACAGAAAGGACCACAGACTAGGGCTTTTAAGCCAGTTATATTTTAAAAGTTTAAATATTTGCAAGAGATGGCTTTATCTTTTTTATTCTCAAATGCATCTCCAAGAGCCCTTAGTAGTACTTGGTACTACATAGGCATTCAAAAAGTATTTGTTAAATTTAATTAAGCTGAGGAGCATCATATATGAGCAGATTTACTGTGCCTGCAATGATTAGAGTATTTGAAACATGTAAACCAAAGACTGGCACATAATCTTACCAGGCACTTAATGTTATACCTCTTAAAAATTAGTCATGATTAATATTGTTCACAGCTCTTAGGCAGTGGCAAATTTTGAATCTGTGATTCTGGAACTCAACTTTTATATAGGTATAGAGGTTCAAAGAATCTTAGAGAAACAGGGCTTAGGCAACTTTTTTTCAAATGCACTTCCTGTTATCTTTCCATTTCTCCAAGTCACTGCAATCACTTCCTCTCTTTCAATTTTCCAACACTGCTGTTACTGAGGTTGCTTTTTTCCCCCCAAATCTAAGACTTCTTTTGAACTTCATCTGACTTGATTCTTCCGCAGTATGTAAAATGTTCAGCCATATTTTCCTCCAAGGTCTTTTTCTTTTGGCATTGGAAGAACATTCCCTCCTAGATCCCATTGTAACTCTTACATGTCTTTTTTTGGGGGAGGGAGGCGGGTACTAGGGATTGAATTCAGGGGCACTCAACCACTGAGCCACATCCCCAGATCTTTTTTTTTTTTTTTAACATTTTATTTAGAGACAAGTTCTGGCTGAGCTGCTAAGTGCTTTGCTAAATTGCTGAGGCTGGCTTTGAACTCGCAATCCTCTTGCCTAAGCCCCCGCCCCCCCCCACCCCCAGCCACTGGGAGTACACATGCACTCCACTGTGCCTGGATCATGGGGGAGTTTTGGTAGTGTTAGAGAATCCTCAGCTTCTCTTTTCTGCTCTCAGTCTTTCCTAACCATCAAGCTATGCCAATCTCTTTGTTATTATGGATGGGGTAAAAACAAGTAAACTTCTTAGGCAATGTCCTACACAGCTAAGTGAGCCTTATCCTATTCTCACTTTCTCCTGTAAGAGAAATTATCAGCCAATGGTGCTCTTTTTTTTTTTTTTTTTTGAAATAGTTTTTGCCATATTGAGGCAGGGGTAATGGAAGAAAAAAATAAAATTGTCCATTTTGTCCTCTCTAATGCATCTATTTTCAAGTATTTTTGCTTAAATATGTGCAAGCATTTATCTGCTAGATTCCCAGAATCTTAAAAAGTTAATCTCATGTGTAGATATTTGTAGAAATTGCAGGGGTGGGAGTTGAAGTGATAGTAGAAAGCTTTTATTCTGTCATCTTACTGATGTCAATCTCAAGTCTTTCACTTTCTCACTAGGCTCTCAAATTTATGCACTTTTTGTAGTACAATTTTCAGGGCCAAGTGCAGATCAGAGAGGTGAATAAACTTCATATTTAATGAATATCAATCATAAGTTAGGAATTTTTATTAGTTCTTACAAGCATATCTCATTACATCCACACATCAATACTAAGAGGTGATACTATTTTTCCAATTTCATTGCTGAAAGACTGGGACTGAGAAGTAAGTTAATTGCCTTATGTTACATAGCAAATAAAACCCAGAAACAGATTCAAACTGAGATCTGCCTTGACATACAATCTGATTCTTTTTTCACTACTGTATGGTGTATTTTCATGGTACCATTTCCTACGTTATCCCCACCATTGGCCAGTGATAACCCTCTGATTTGCATTGGAATATGCCTTCTGAAACTATAGGAAGAAAAAAAAATAATCCCAATTCCTTTAGTGTAAGAATGGATTTTAAGGCTGATAGTAGTTAACAATTGTGACACACTAGATTTTAAAACATTGTTTTTCCAGTCATTTTAGGGAAGCATTTGTGTCTCTAAAATCTCCTAATGAGAAGTTATAAGCTCTTTATTTAAAAAAAAAAAACAAAAAGAAAAAAAGAAAGAAAATGAGAAAATCCTTAGAGAGGAAGGCATGCTTTAATTTTCTAATATCATAGTGTTTTTCTTTCACTTGAAAGAGAAAAAGAGAGAGAGAGAGAGAGAGAGAGAGAGAGAGAAGGAATCTGTCCTATTGAGCTTTTTGATTTTCTTTGCCTCCACATGAAACTTGTTAGTTTGTGAAATCACTTTTAATAAAAATTGTATTTTATTAAGAAAATCACATAACTCCTCAGTATAATAAACCCTGCATATTATATAAGTATATGGAAAATATATACAGACTCTAAAACCAGGATGGATATGTAAATTAAACAGCTGTGTAAAAATTCTCACTTTTTCTTCATTTAACTTAATCCTTTCTGTATTTACATGTATAAATATAACATAAACAATAAATTTCAGTATTGAGGTAGCAAATTAAAAACCATAAATTAATCAAACTATTAATTAAAAATTACAAATGGTTTAATAGTGAACTTAAAAATTAATTAAAGCAACTAGTGTTACAGAAATTATGTCTTTACCATTGCCTTTTTTACTTGATGAAATAATTAATTGTTCAAATCATAAATTAAAACTTTAACACTTAAAAGAGTTGGATATACTATATATTTAAATTATAAGTTTTTTTAATTTTTATTGAAATTATTAAATCATATGAATGATCTACATTCTAATTGACATATTTAATAAAGCAGATGAAATACTATTTTAAATTATTCTCATTGGTCTTCATGTCATGCCATTGGCATATTAAAATAAAGAAATAGACAAATTGATAAATTAATTTAGCTTTTCCCAAGCAATATGTTCAATTTCGTTCTAATAAAAATCCAATAAATGTCTTCGTATCAACTTGAAGGATATGTGATTGTGTAAGAATTTATAAAGTCTATGATAGACAATCTCAGTGATCTAAGAATGCTAATTGTGAGCTCAGCTCAGGGTAGGCCCAGGTCTGCCCCAATGACCACCAGACTCATGCCTGAGCTCAGGCCCCAGCCCAGGACTGCTCCCACCAATTGGCTAACACAAGCAGAAGCCCAGGCCCTGGTCAGGCTTAGCACCAACACCATGGAATTACACAGGCCTAACCCACCTCTATCTTGGGACAGACCCTGTAGCTATCACCATAGCCTTTCCCATGCAGTAGCCTCCAACTTACAACAACAGACAAGGCCTAGAAGAACTTGCATCTCTAAATAGGCATCTCAAAGCCAGTGTAAGGCTTTCAGCCTCATCTCTGAAAGACATTGACTCCATTGAGGGACACGCCACTGCTATCTCGAGTTGCCACTACTGTCATTAGTTGCAGTAGCATCCATTGTAGGACACCAGCAGGGGCTGGAAGCCCAACAACAAGGTGAGATATAGACAATCTGCATGGATATTACAAGATTAGAGGGTAGGAACTGTAATACCTTAGATCAAGAAAGGAGAACACATAGACAACATGAAAAAACAAGGGAAAAAAGTGCCTCAAACAAATAGGGATACTACAATAATAGCATCCATAGACAGGGTAGTTGATGAAATGTCAGAGAAGAAGTTCAGAATATACATAATGATCTTTACATTAAAGAATGATCTAAATGAGCAACTACAGGCAAAAATTGTTCACTCCATCAAAGAGATAAAAGACAAAATACAGGTGAATATTGATCACACCAACAAAGAGATAAGGGAGCAAATACAGGTAGCAAAAGATTACTTCAAGAAAGAAATAGAGATTCTGAAATAAAACCAATCAGAAATACTTGAAATGAAGAAAACAATAAGCTAAATAAAAAACTCAGTAGAAAGTATCACCAACAGACTAGATCTCATGGAAGACAGAATGTTAGATAATGAAGACAATGTATAAAATCTGGAAAATGAAGTTGAATACAGTGATGATGGTACAAAACCATGAACAGAACACCAAAGAATTATGAGAAAGCATCAAAGGACCAAATATAAGATTTCTTGAGATTGAGGAAGGCACAAAGATTCAAATCAAAGGAATCCACAATCTCTTCCATGAGATAATATCAGAAAATTTCCCAAACATGAAAAAAAATGAGTTAGAAGATCAAATATAAGAGGCTTACAGGACACCAAAAGTACAAAATTACAACTGATCTACACCAAATCACATTCTAATGAGAATGCTGAGCATACAGAATAAGGATAGACTCTTAAAACCTGCAAGAGAGAGGAATCAGATCACATGTAGGGGGAGACCAATTTATATCTCCACAGATTTTTCAACCCACACCCTCAAAGCCAGGAAATCCTGGAACAACATATACCAAGCTCTGAAAGAAAATGGATACCAACCAAGAATCTTAGATCCAGCAAAATTTAGTTTCAGATTTGATGACAAAATAAAAAAAAACTTTCATAATGAACGAAAGTTAAAAGAATTTACAGTGAGAAAGCCTGCACTACAGAGCATCCTCAGCAAAATATTCCAGGAGGAGAAAATGACAAACGACAATGAAAATCAGCAAAGGGAGGAACTACAATAAAAGAAAGACCAATCAAAGGAGAAACCAAGTCAAGTTAAAAAGACCAATAAACCAAAATTACCAGGGATACAAATCATATTTCAATAATAATCCTGAGTGTGAATGGTCTAAAATCATCAATTAAAAAATCATAGACTGACAAATTGGATTTTAAAAAAAAGACTCAACACTATGTTGCCTTCAAGAGACTAATCTCATAGGAAAAGATATCCACAGACTGAAGGTGAAAGGGTGGGAAAAAACATACCACTCACTTGAACCATGTAAACAAGCAGGGATTTCCATCTTCATATCAAGTAAAGTTTACATCAAACCAAAGTCAGTCAGAAGGGATAACAAAGGACATTTCATACTGCTTAAGGGATTCACATCAAGAAGACATAACAACCATAAATATCTATGCCCTAAACAATGGAGCATCTATGTCAAATAAACTTATTTCAAACACAAGAAACAAATAGACCAGAACACAATAAAACTGAGTGACTTTAATACACCTCTCTCACCACTGGATAGATCTTCCAAACAAAAACTAAACAAATAAACTATAGAACTAAATAACACAATTATTTGGACTTAATAGACATATATAGAATATTTCATCCATCAACAATCAAATACACTTTCTTCTCAGCAGCACATGGATCATTTTTCAAAATAGACCATATATTACGCCACAAAGCAAGTCTTAGTGAATACAAAAATAGAGATACTACCCTGCATTGTATCAGACGGTAATGGAATGAAATTAGAAATCAATAATAAAATTAAAAAGAGAAGGTACTCCAACACCTGGAGACTAAACATTATGCTATTGAATGACACATGTATAACATAAGACATCAGGGAGGAGATTAAAAAAAATTCTTAGAGGTAAGTGAGAATTCTGGAAATCCACATGGAGCAAAATGAAAATAAACCCCTATCTCTCACCATAAACAAAACTCAACTCAAAATGGATCAGGGACCTAGGAATTAGTCCAGAGACCCTGCACCTTATAGAGGAAAAAATGGGCCCAAATCTTCATCATGTTGGATTATGCCCCAACTTCCTTAATATGACTCCTAAAGCATAAGAAATAAAGTCAAGAATTAATAAATGGGATGGACTCAAACTAAAAATCTTCTCAGAAAAAGAAACAATCAATAGGGTAAAGAGGGAGCCTGCATTTTTGGGAGCAAATTTTTGCCACACATACATCAGATAGAGCACTAATCTCAAGGATATATAAAGAACTCAAAAACCTTAACACCAAAAATCAAACAATCCAATCAATAAGTGGGCTATGGAGCTGAACAGACACTTCTCAGAAGAAGATAAAGAATCAATCAATAAATCTATGAAAAATGTTCAACATCTCTAGTAATTAGAGAAATGCAAATCAAAACTACTCTAAGATTTTATCTCACTCCAGTCAGAATGGCAGTTATGAAGAATATAGACAATAATAAATGTTGGCAAGGATGAGGGGAAAAGGGCACACTCTTACATTGCTGGTGGGACTACAAATTAGTGCAACCAATCTGGAAAGCAGTGTGCAGATTCCTTAGAAAATGTGAAATGGAGCCACCATTTGATCCAGGTATTCCACTCCTTGGTCTATACCCAATGGACTTAAAAGCAGCATACTATAGTAATGCAGCCACATCTGTGTTTATAACAGCTCATTCACAATAGGTAAACTCTGGAAGTATCCTAGATACCTTTCAATAGACAAATAGATAAAGAAACTGTGGTATATATACACAATGGAACATTACTCAGCATTAAAAGAGGATAAAATTATGGCATTTGCAGGTAAATGGATGGAATTGGAGAATTTCATGCTAAGTGAAGTAAGCCAATCCCCCCAAAAAAACAAAGGCCAAATGTTCTCTCTGATAAGTGGATGCTAATCCATAAGAGGGTGGGCATGGGAAAAATGGAGGAACTTTGATTGGGCAAAGGGGAGAGACATGTGGGGAGGGGGCATGGAGGCAGAAAAGATGAAGGAATATGATGGACATCATTACCCTAGTTACATATATGATTGCAGATGTGGTGCAATGCTACATCATTTACAATCAGGAAAATGAAAATTTGTCCTGCAATTGTGTACAATGAATCAAAATGCATTCTATTGTCATATACACCTAATTAAAATAAATTAATATTTTTTTTAAAAAAGGAACTACATAAGTAACCCAAAGGTGCACAAAGACAAATTCCGGGAGCCCTACTGGAATTCTTGGGCATTATCTTGAAGCAGACTTTTATTTACAATATGATCCACCTCTGAAAAGTTAAATAAACCAATAAATAAAATTACAATAAAAAAGAATGTTAATTGTGTTTTTGGATATAATTTTTGTTGACTTGTTAAAAGTGGTAGCTCACATCTGTCAAGTATTGCTGTTCATGTTTTGAAAAAGATAATGTGCTTTGTTATTAGTCCATCATCATTATCAACAGAAATGTGTTTCTAATAAATTAGGTGATAAAGTATATGACTCATACATGCAAATCATTAGATTTGTTATAGACCACATTTTACAGTTCAGCTTAATTTTATTTTATTTTCTACTTAATTTTAAATTATCAGATTCTCCTACACTGCTATTTGGCAAGTCTTAAGCCTTAATACTTCATAGCAGATGATTTTAATAATATCTAATCTTATTAATTTTATTGATCAAATCATGTCCATCTATCCTTAGCATTTGTGTTAGAATATATAAATGACTCATGTAACTGTGTAGAATAGCTTAAAGAAGTATTCAAAACTTTAAAAAACAAAATGTATTAAACTTTTTAAAAAAGTACTGATTAAAAATTTAAATTTGCACTAACAATTTAAAATGGAATTATAGTTAATTAGTGTAGAAATGTGATTTCTTAATATTTAATATTTTTTCTTCAGCATAGATATGTACTTGCCACCAAAATCATAATTAGATTTCCTCATGAAATGTATAACTTACATAATAATTATGAAAGAATAATAAGATACTGCAGAGTTCTGAATTTACACTACATTTTTAAAATATTATAAGAATAACCATGGCAAATTTGTTTTAAAGGGATACATAAAAATAAAAAAAAAAAACTAAAGTAAGGAACTCTGAAATTATTGAAAAATAAAATAGAATATATAAAGTACATAGAGCGGGATGTCATCAAGGTGGCCGAATAGGAATTTCCAGCCCTCATTCCCTTACAGAAATACTGATTTTAGAAACCACCTACAAAGGGGACATTTGTGGGAGACCTAGATTTCAGCACTGAGTTTATAGCACCCTGGTTGAACAAAAAGTCTGAAAATAAATACACTAAAGAAAAGAATAATTTTACTGCCCTTGCATAAACCCAGGGCACAAGTTGATGATTAGACTCTCTCTTTAGTCTGCAGTTTCTACATGGGGAAAATATTGAAGCAAATTGAGTAGCAGGTTTCCTCAGTCTTGAAGGATACTCCTTACAGTGTTTATTTCTCCCTTACCCCACCCAGAATCTGAGGGTATTAACATAGCTGAATCTCCTGGGACGATATTTTTTTAATGTTTATTTATATTAATTAATGAATTAGGAGCTCTCAGCAATTTGCACAAAGCTCAATAGCTGTTTTCAGTTCATGTTAACCAGCTTGTGGGTTAACAGATCCCAATCATTATCTCTGAGGACAACTCACTTTCAGACTCCCTTTGGTAAGCTTTTAAGTACCCTCAGCACACTGAATGTACCCTATGCCCAAGGTACTACATGTTCCCATGAATAGCACTCCAGTGTGCTCCCAGAATCTCAAAATCTTATAGATCTAAACAACAGGTATGGATTGTAAAGAAATCAAAAGGAGATGAAGCAAAATACAGAGGCAGAATGGCTCCTCGTCTGAGCTGCAAGCTTTATTTATATTAGTAGGTTATATTAGATCACTGACATCATTAGTACCTTATTGTTCATTGTATTACAGTCAGGTTACAGAGTTAGCAACATTATGCAGCTTATTTCTCAGTTATATACTATAGTTGAAATGTACAATGTTAGGAGCTTTGTGTAGCTCTCAAGAAAGTCCATTATTTAAAGTTACTGTTATGGGGATGGGTTCAGGTTCAGTGGAGTTTGGTGAAATATTGTGGCTGTTTAACAAGAGAGTTCATTTATTCCCAGGAGCTATGTGCCTGAGGTCAAGATCAAGGCTGATAAGATTCTAGCATAGACCCTCCTCATGGAGGGCATTGCCACAGAAGCTAGGCATCCTGTGTCTTTGCATAGAAACTTTCCCAGCAGCTAGGCATCCTATCCTTTTGTATGGAACTTTCCCAGCCACCAAGCATGTCACAGCCATGAAATCATCAGAGACCCTAATCCCAAATACAGAACCCTTATAATGTATCTCTGTGGTCAGTTTGACTCAACTGGATTGGAAGAAGGCATACAACCTTGAACATTTCATGGTACTACAGTAAGAAAAATAAATGATACTCCTAGTGATAATTTTGGATTTATAGGATCCTGAAAAGGAACACAGTTCTTAAAAGAGTTTTTTTTTTTTTTTTTCATAAGAGGAAGTAAGAGAATTGGAGTAATTACGTACATAGAAAAGATCTGATGGATACCCATAATTTCCCACAAGGTTGACTGGTGAAGGTATTTCTCCTTAAAACCAGTCAATAAAGACTAGAGAAGATTAATCCTTCTTCAAATTAAAAAATAGCAATATAGGTTTCAAGAAATATGAAGAATTATGGAAGCATGATACCACCAAAGGCATGAAATAAAACTCAAGCCAATGACTCCAAAACACATGGAGATCTATGAATTTCCTGACAAAATACAAAATAATCATTTAAAGAAGCTGCATGAGGTATAGCAGAATAGAAAGAAAACTAACTAATATCAAGAAAATGGTAAATAAGCAAAATTAGAACATAAACCATGAAAAAGAATCAAATAGAAAATACCAGAGTTGAAGTATTCAACATATTAAATGAAAATTTCAATAGAGAGATTTATCAGCAAGTCCAACATGGTAGCACACACCTGTAATCCCAACAGTTTGGCATGCTGAGGCAGGAAAATCACAAGTTTGAGACCAACCTCAACAATTTAGTGAGATCCTGTCTCAAAATTTAAAAAGTGCTGGAAATTTATATCAGTTATAATAAAGGACCCCTTGGTACATGAGAGAGAGAGAGAGAGAGAGAGAGAGAGAGAGAGAGAGAGAGAGATTGAGATTGATTCAACCACAGACTAGATGAAATAGGAGAATCGGTTCATTTAAAGGCAGATCATTTGAAGTTTTCCAGTGTTGCAAAGATAAAAAGAATAAAAAAAACAGTGTCCAGGTTGATCCAACATGGCGGCCGGCAAGGAAGCAGCACTTTCAGTATCTCCACATTAACCGGATCAGAAACACCCATTAAAACAGCTACATTCTACCTACTGAGGAACTTCTAGCAAAATTCCGCTGAAAGGAGACCTGCCAGGAAGTAGTAAGTTATATTAGAGGTGACAGTTGGCCCCAGACAAGTGAATCTTGGCCGGCCACGCGGGCGCAGAGGTCCAATCCCGCAGCCACCGCCCAACCGGCTCTGCAAGCGGCCCCAGGCAGCCCGGGGCAGCGAGAAGGGTCCCCGCCTGGCCCGGCAGACGGCTCCCGCCATCCTGGCTCTCCTGGCGGCCCCGCTTGCTCTGCGATCGGCCACCCCGCCCACCCGGCTCTTAGCCACGAGACCACCGCCTGCCCGGTTCTACAAGCGGCCCCCGG
>NW_026000316.1:6735204-6737653 GCF_001458135.2 Marmota marmota marmota
AAAAAAAAAAAAAAAAAAAAAAAAAAAAAAAAACAGTGTCCAAATTCTATAGGTCTTGTGCAAATCAACACATCATTTTTTGTTTATGTGTATTTCAGAAGAAACAGAGATGTAGAATGGGACAAAAATTTATTTAAAAAATAATGATAGAAATATCCTAAATGTGAGTAAGTAAATAAATATCTATATCCATGATGTTCTGATAATCCTAAATAGGTTAAACATGAAGAGGTATTCATTGAGACCCAATGAAATCAAATTGTCAAATGTCAAATAAAAATAAAAGTTTGAAAATAGAAAAAAGTTACTCATCATACAAAGACTTTCTACAAAAATACACATCACATGCAATGATAGAGTAGGATGATACTAAAAGAAAAAAAAAACCTGCCAACAAAGTATAGTACACCTGATTAAGTTTGTCCTTCAATATATTTTCATTTATTGCAGCATTATTAACAACAGGCAAACATAAGCAACACATATGTCTATTGATGGATGGATGAAGAAAACCTGGTATATACATACAATGTAACATTTTTCATCCTTAAAACTAAAGGAAATCCTATAATTTCCACAAATATTGATAAACCTGAAAGACATTGTGCTAAGTCAAATAAACCAGTCTCAAAATGACAAATACTGTATGATTCCACTTACATAAAATAATTAAAATAATCAAACTCATATAAGCAGAAACAGGAATGGTGGTTTCCAAGGGTTGTGGAAAGGAATAAGTAGATATTGTTCAACTGGCATAAAGTGTCAATTATGCAAGATGACTTGAGTTTTTGCGATTCATTCTATAACATGGTATGCTCATTAACAACAAAATAGTTTGCAACACATTTTTACTTATTGAGAGGGTATTTATTATGTTAAGTATCCTTACCACAACAAAGGAGACATCAGAAAGCATTTGGAGATTATATATATGATTGTAACTTATGCCAATACTATCACAAGTTCACAAATGTGTAAGTTTGTTAAATTGTAAGCTTTAAATATGTGCACTTATTTTTCTATATCCAAAATACCACAATAAGGCTGATTTACAAAAGACAAAGATTGTTAGTGAAGACCAAAGCCAATATTTAGTTATAAATTCTACATAAGAAGGCTGGGTTGCGGCTCAGTGGTAGAGTGATCACCTAAGCACATGTGAGGCACTGGGTTCAATCCTCAGCCTCAAATACAAATAAACAAAATAAAGGTATTATTTCCAACTACAACTAAAAAAAATTAAAAAATTCTACAAAAGAAAATTACTTTAAACTTAAAGAAATATGTTGATTAAAAGTAAAAGAATGGAGAAAGGAGTATCATGCTAACTTTGATCCAAAAAAAGCAGAAATGGTTATATAGATTTCAGTAAGAACAGAATTCAGATGAAAGAATGTTATTAGGAAGAAGGATGGGTATTATATAATGATAAGAGGGAAAATTCCCTAAGAAAACAGCAATATTTTTGCATATACATCTAGCAACAAAATGTCAAAATACATGATATAAAAATGTATATAACTACCTGTAAGAACAGATGAATTTACTATTATATTTGGAGGCTAATAGACCTTTATTAGAAAATGGAGAGATTCATCTAGTAGAAAATTGATAAAGTAAATTCAAAAGAACAAATTGATCAATTGTATATAATTAGCAGTGATAGATTACTTCATTCCAAAACTGCAGATTACATATTTTTTTAAGCTTACATGTAATATTTACCAAGATGGTCCACATCTGGGTCATAAAACATAGTTATAAAAATTTAAATAATAGAAATCCTGCAAATGTCTGCTCTTAGACTCCAGTGGAATTTCTATTAAGATAGAATAAATAATAAAAAATGAATAAAAATAGATATCTGGAAAATCACTAATCAGCAGCATATCTCTAAATAACACATGAATCAAAGAAGATATCTTAAGATACATTTTGAAATATTTTTAACTAAAATGAACTCTTATGATTAAATATTCCCTCAAAAACTCATTTTGAAATATATTTATCATTGTAACAGAATTAAGAGGAAGGATTCTAAGATTTGATAATCTCTGCCATTGTGAATGGATTAATATCATAATTATGAGAGTGAGTTAGTTATTATGGGAGTAGGTCCTGATAAAAGGAATGAGTTTGGCCTGATTTTTTTTCTCTCACACACGTGCTTTTATGCCATCCCACCATTTATGATATGGTAAAAAATTTATCACCAAATGTATCCATGTTTGATTTCCTAGCCTCAAGAACCACAAGCTAATTAAACATATAGTGTATATAATTTACCCAGTCTGTGGTATATTCTATTACAGAAGCATAAAATATACTAAGACAACTTATCAAAATTTGTAGGATGTAGCTAAAGCAATGTTTAGAGGAAAATATGTAACATTAAATATACATATATATATATATATATATATATATATATATATATATATATATA
>NW_026000316.1:6738442-6759241 GCF_001458135.2 Marmota marmota marmota
TTTATATATATATATATATATATATATATATATATATATATATATATATATCAGTTGGGATGAAAAAATGATACTGTCTTTGGTTTTAGATTACATTAATTTTTCTCCATTATTTTTATTAGTGCATTATAACTATACTTCATTGTAGGATTTATGGTGACATATTAGTATATGTACATAACATAATTGGATCAATTCCATTTCCCCGTATTTCCTCTTTCTGTACTATCTCTGACTCCCCTTCTTCAACTGTAATGGTTTTCCTTCTATTTTCATGAGGTCTTTTTTAAGTCATTTCTCTCTAACTTCTACATATTAGAGAAAACACAAACCTTGACTTTCTGAGTATGGCTTATTTTACTCAACTCAGTGTTCTGAAGCTCCACCTGTCTTCCTGAATATAACGTAATCTTAATCTTTGTGGCTGAATAAAATGCTATTGTGTATATACACCACAGTCTCTTTATCCATTCATCCATTGAAGGATATCTAATATGATTCCACAGTTTGACTATTGTGAATTGTGTTGCTATAAACATGGGTATTCATGTATCTGCTATAGTATTCTTATTCCAAATCTTGTGGATAAATAACAAAAAGTGATATAGTTGGATCACACGGTGGTTCCATTCCTAGTCTTTTGAAAACCTCTATATTGATTTCAATAGTGAAACAATAACCACAAGTGCTAAGGATGTGGTTTCACTAATGGCTCAGTAGAAGAGAGTATTCCATCCTGCAGGTGTTCATATCAGGCCTGAACGAGAGTAGATTCTTCAAGCACTTCGAGCTGCTCATAGCTGCTAGCTGAAAGCTGAAATTTATTCCAACAGCTCACTATGCACAAAACTTAATGCCAAATGAATCAAGGACCTAGGAATAAAACCAGAGACCTTCCAGAAGAAAAAGTAGGCCCTAATCTCCATCATGTGGGATTAGGCCCTAACTTCCTTAATAAGACTCCTTTGGCACAAGAATGAAAATCAAGAATCGATGGACTCAAACTAAAAAGTTTCTTCTCAGCAAAAGAAATAATCTGTGAGGTGAATAGAGAGCCTAAATAATGGGAGGAAATCTTCACCCCTCCCAAATCAGATCTATCTTTAGGATATATAAAAAACTCAAAAAGCTAAGCAGCAAAAAAAAAAATCCCATATAACCCAATCAATAAATGGGCCAAGAATCACTTGAACAGACACTTCTCAGAAGATGATATACAATCAATCAAAAATATATGAAAAAAAATGTTCATCATCACTAGCAATTAGATAAATGCAAATCAAAACCACTCTAAGATTTCATCTCACTCCAGTCAGAATGCCAGCTCTTATGCATACAAACAACAATAAGTGTTGGTGAGGATGTGGGTAAAAAGGCACACTCATACACTGCTGATGGGACTGCAAATTGGTACATCCAATATGGAAAGCAGTATGAAGATTTCTTGGAAAATTGGAAATGGAACAACCATTTGACACACTGTCCCTCTCCTCTGTCTATAACCAAAGACTTAAAAACAGCATACTACAGGGACACAGCCACATTGATGTTTATAGAAGCACAATCCCCAATAGTTAAACTATGGAATTAACCTAGATGCCCTTCAACAGATGCTTGGATAATGAAAATATGGTATATACATACAATGGAATATTACTGAGTATTAAAAGAGAATAAAATTATGGAACTTGCAGGTAAATGAGGGAGGCATGGGAATAATGGAGGGACTTTGGGCAAATGGGAAGGTGGGGTGGGGAGGCGAAATGGGGGCAGAAAAGTTGGTGGAATGAGATGAAAATCATTACCCTAGGTACATGTATGACTATAGATCTGGTGTTACTCTACATTGTTTACAACCAGAGAAATGAAAAGTTGTGCTCCACTTGTGTACAATGAATCAAAATGCATTCTTCCGTAATATATATTTAATTAAAATTAATTAATTAATTATTAATTAAAAATAGTGTGGAAAAATAAAATTGTTGACAGCACATTTTATACATTTTACCACAATTAAAATATTTTTCAATACCTCCCAATTATTCTATGGCTATTTATAAAATAACCCTATAATTTGTATGAAAAGGAAGAAGACCCAGAAAGTTCAACACAATATTTAAGGAAAGGAACAAAGTTGAAAGACTAATACTAGCAGACTTCAAGACTTACTACAAAACTAGAATAATTAACACAGTGTGGTATTTGTCAATGAATAAATAAATATATCAATGGTACAGAATGTTGAGAGTCACAGTTTAGTTGGAATGACGCCTGGCATTTTTGCCAGAGGGAATGGTTGAAAGGTGACCCTGCTCCTGGAATAGGGCGCTCCGGGATTAGGGTGGATCCTGCTGCCTCAGGCGCCCGCTACTTTGGAGTTCTGGTAGAGTTCTCCTGGGTTCGGGAGAATTGGCGCTCGGAGCCCGGTGCAGTGTGTGTGTTCCCGGGAAGTGTGTGTAGAGTGCCAGTGAGAGTTCAGGAATAAAGAGTTGCTGTTTGAACCTACAAGGCTTTGTGGCAGCTCGGTTATTTTGTGCCCAGACAGACTGCGGCAACAGAATAAGGAGGCTAGAAATAGACCCAAACAAAATAGTCAATTGATCTTTGACAAAGGAGCAATGGTAATTCACTGGGAAAAGAATAATTCTTTCAACAATTTATGCTGGAACAACTGGATACCTATATGCAAACAAGCAAACAAAAATGAACAAAAGAAAAAAACTCAATCCCACAAGATTCTAGACACAGATCTTAAATGTTTTACAAAAATTAATTAAAAATAGCTCATATATGTAAACTGCAAAAGTAGAAGACACCTAGAAGATAACATGGGAGAAAAATCTATTGACCTTGGGTTTGGTCATACTTCTTAGTGCAACATCAAGGGCATGGAATCTATCAAGGAAAGAAACAATAAGCTGAAATTCATTAAAAATAGATCTTATTTGTGAAACACTCTGCTAAAAGAAAGAAAAGAGAAGCCAGATACTGTAAGAAAAATCTTCATAAAAAAATACCTGATAAAGCACTGATTTGTAAAATATCCAAACAATCTTTAAAATTACAATAAAAAACAACCCAATTAAAAATGAATAAAAGATCTGATAGCACCAATCATGTAAAAATATGCTGAACATCATGTGTCATTATAGGATTTCAAACTAAAATGAATGAGAAATCAGATCTCACTCCATACAGATTAGAATAACTAAAATATAAAACACTGACTATGTCAAATTCTGGTGAAGTCATAGAAAAATAGAAATACTCATTCACTACTCATGTGTGTAAAAAATAGAAAAGTTCCTAGGAAAAAAGATGTGGAGCAATATGAAATTTTGTTCATTGCTGTTGGGAATGGAAAATGGTAGAACCACATTGGAAAAGGATTTGGCAGTTGCTTATAAAACCTATTATCCAACAATGAGTCTGTATGTTATATACACAGATACATTGAAAGTTTATAACCAAAATCAGCAAATGCATGTCTGTAGCAGTTTCATTCATTGATGTTCTGTGAAGCAACTGAACTAATAAAGTATTGAAAAAATGAAGTCACAAAAAATTTAAAATTTGGCCTTTAGAAAGGTTTCATGAGAGAGTAAACAAAAAAATGCCACTGACATCTGGCTATGGGCTTATTGCAAATGGGGTTTTTGCAGGGTCATGATTCAACCCAATCAGATTACTTGATTTTAATATTTAAATTCATTTCTCAAATTTATTGTATTATCCATGGAGACACAATATTCAATAAAAAACAAGCAAGCAAGCAAACAAACAAACCCTCCCAGTAAGCCATTTTGTAATTGATTTCCCTGGACTTTTACATGGTAAGAAATTTTCCTTTTGATGCTATTGTGCCTTCGTTTTTGGAAAAATTGAACCATATGATTAGGATTAATTTAGAATAAATTTTAAATTATATTTTCCCAATTAGAAATAATTTGTAAATTTAGGATTACTGATAAGAAAAAAAGAATATAGGCTAATGAAGAATCACCCATTGCCTGGCTTTGCTTTTACCCTTCAATTGTTTTCCCAGAGTTTTATTTGTCTCTTTACATGTTCTCACTAATCTTCAAAATTTCAAGAGAATTGGCATTGAATTGGTCTGAATATTTTAAGGACATTAGCATAATTATTTTGGTAACCATTTTTGTCTTTTCTACCACTACAATCTAAAGTCCAAAGCTTAATAGAATGTCAGATTTTATTCACAATTAACTCCTAGTAAATGCAGCTAATATATGATGTATGAAATCCATTTCATTATTGTTAATCTCACTTTTCTTCTGTATTTTATTTTATTTATTTATTTATTTATTGGGTACCAGGGATTGAACCCAGAGGTGCTTAACAATTGAGCTACATCCCCAGCTCTTTCAATTTTTTAAATTTTGAGACATGGTCTAGCTAAATTGCTTAGAGCCTCGATAAGTTGCTGAGGCTGGCTTTGAACTTGTGATCCTCCTGTCTCAGCCACCAGAGCTGCTGGGATTGCAGGTGTGTGCCAATATATTCAGCCTTACTTCTTTTTTTTTTTGTGATCCCTTAAAAAGGAATGGGATTCTGATATATCCTATAGCATATATAAACTTTGAAAATAGTCTTCCGGGTGAAAGAATTCAGATGGGAGAGGAAAACATTATCAGATTCCACATATATGAAGTATCCAGAATTAGCAAATTCACAGACAGAAAGTAGAATAGAGATTTCTAGGCTCTGGAAATAGGGGGAAATGAGGAATGATTGTTTAGTGAGTGCAGTGCTTTATTTTTAAGATGATAAAAACATTTTGAAAATATATAGCAGTGATGGATGCATAGCATTATGAATGCATTAATGCCACTGACTGTACAGTTAAAGTGGTTAAAATGGTAAAGTTTATGTTATGTATATATAAGAATTATAGGAAAATTATTTTTATTTGACTCAAAAACCATGCAAAATATGATAATCCAGAAATATAGCTAAATCTTAAATAAAGTCCTTTCAACTAACTTACAAATAAAAGTTTTTGACATTCCTTAAGGCTGGGTTACTCAAATTGGAAACTATATCAAAAATGTTTTTTCTTCCATTTCCAATCTTTGAATAAAGGAAATTCCATTATATGCAGTTATTTTCATCTTGTGCCTTCTGAGTAAGAAAATATAATCCACAAAAACAAATTTTCTTCCTTAGCCATGACTATCAGAATATATTTTTAAAATAGGTCCTTTGTTGCTATCCTTGCTAATTTTCTTTGAAAGATGTACATGAGTTTTTAAAAAGAAAGTTTCTATCATTTAGTGAACCAGAACCATTTGCAATGAGTATCCTATTGGAATAATTATTGGTGTGAGATTTACAGAGTATGTTATCTTTCTTTTCAAACATTGATAATGGGAATTTCATTACTTAAAGATAGGAAATGGAAGAAAAAAAAAACCTTTTGGTATATTTTCCAATTTGAGTAACCCAGCCTTAAGGAATGTTAATATTTTATATTCCTTAAATTCTCTCTGCTCTATTTTTATAGGCAAGGGTGTGAGCATTCTTAATGGTAATGATGTTCAAGTGTAAGGAATTCACATGACAATATTTGCCACAGATAAGCCTAAAAATGTTCCTAATCTAACATGAACAAAGCAAACTGTCACTGATATTTAATTATTTCCTACCTCAATTTTTTTGTGTGTGTGTGTTTAGAAATGTAAAGCTAACAGAAACATTGTTATGGTTTAGCTATGAAGTGTCCTCCAAAAGCTCATGTATGAGAAAATGCAAGAAAGTTCAGAGGTTAAATGATTGGAGTAGGAGAGCCTTAACTTAATTAGCACATTGATTCACTGATAGGGATTGACTGGATGGTAACTGAAGGCAGGTAGAGTGCAGCTGGAAGAGATAGGTCATTGGGGGATGCCTTTGGGGTATGTATTTTGTCCTTGTTGAGCAGCGTTCTCTCTCTGGTTCCTGGTACCATGTCTCCAGGAATGGAGTTGGCTATCCACAAACTGAGACCTCTGAAATTCTGAGCCCCAAATAAACTTTTCCTTCTCTAATTGTTCGTGTCATGTCTTTTGGTTCCAGCAGTGAGAAAGTTGACTAAAATGGACATATATTACTTTTCTAAGCAAAAGTTGGAATTTCTAGATCTGAAGCATGATTTTGGAAAAGTAATTTTTCTGTGGCAATGTAGGTGATCTCAATAGGAGTCCTGATCTTAAAAAATGGACATGATAGGAATAGAGAATCATACAGAAGCAGAGAGAGAGATATTAAAGACAGCAAATAAATAATCACCAGTGAAGAATACTTCATAATATAACATTGAATTTGTATTAGAAAAAAATGAATTTAGTGTCTCTTTTCCTATAGATGAAAAAGCAGCAGAATCTTACTGACCCTTAGAGTAAGGAGCAACACATGCATTTATTTGTGATGCATTGTGCGATTTAATTACAAGTGGAAAAAATTAATATTCCTGGTTTGTTAATGGTATTGAAAAGAGGAAATGTCACAACATGAGTCCCATTAAAAATGCAGAAAGAATAGAGTATGTTCTAATATATGCATTTTCAGAGAAGGATATTAAACCCAAACTTAGATAAAACACTCTTTAAAGACTGCTCATATTTCCACTCCCTTTCCTTAACTCAGTATTGAATAATCTTGAAGTTACATTTTCCTTTTGGGGCTTGTATTTCTGTTTTGATCACTTATAGAGCAGGTCATGCTGGCCTCCCTAGAATGTCAGAATATGCATTTAGCATGCTAGATTGACTTTTATATTTCAAAAAATAATTAGCAAACTGACATACTTTGACACAACCTGTTGAGCAAAGAGCCTACTTAAGAACTTCTGCTTGGAGGAGGAAACAGCTCTTAGGGAAATAATGAGAGTTTTCAGCTTTATATTTGAATGCTATACAACATTCCATTTGAATAGCTTCAATTTGATCAACAAATGAGATTGTAACTCAAAAGAAACTACCATGCAAATTCCAAACTTGGAAATACATGTGGTATACAACAAATGTAATGAAATTCAGTAAGAATAAAGGACACCTGATAGATGGTGGCATAGTTTCTACAGGGTAATTTTCACTTTCCTCCTTCTCTGTTGTTCAAATTGTATACTGTGTATAACTGTCTGAAATCTCATTGTGACAGCTCTACTCATCTACAAGACTCTTTAAAAATAATCTTTCTGTCTGAGCCTGAGAACAGTGGAAAGTAAGAACTCTTTGTCTTTCACATTAAATTGTTATTCTCCATTTTTAAAAAATGCAATTCTGAAATGATTGACTATTATATTATTTTTGACACTAAATTACTCCATTTATCACTAACTGTATAGAGAACATCTGAAGAGATGACTGATATAAAATAATGGAAATTCATCACTTATTGACAATTTAAATCCTTTATTTAGCAAGGTGGCTGTGAGTGAAAATATGGACTAGTTGGTATTCAGTCCTATCATGATTCTAATTTTTGACTATTGGATTTAGATAATGGAAAAAATAAGCTAGAAAATAAGAAAATCAAATTATTTGCTTGAATACACCACATTTTTAGATGCTATCCTTTGGGAAAGGGTAATTGAAAATTTTAACTTGTGCTCTATTCCCACCACAGTCATTACTGGGACAAAACAACTAGCAATATTTTATCTAATTAATAACCTAGATGGGCAAACAGAGCTATTAAAGGAAATGTGGTTTTAATTATAAAACATGATTATTCTCTTTTATTCCATTCTCTTTATACAAATACCCTAAAATCTTGATTGAATTTGCAGGGAAACTCAAAATTCTATCACTAAAACAAAAAAGACCAAATCCAGGTGGGTATTAGATCATAGACTCATAAGAGAGGGCCTTACTGTTACATCTTTTTCTCTTTTGACCTGTCAGTCTTGTTTAAATAAAAATGCCTACATATAAAGAAACACTCATATTCTGCACTGGAAATTTGCTCTTATTGATATCATGGGAGATAGGATTCACGGATGTTAGTTCTGATGATGGTGCTGATTGTCCTAGTTGCTTGTACTTATTGCTGATACAAGGTCTCAGATACATGGTTAAATACTGTATATGAAGCATTTGAAACAGCTCTATTGTCAAATATAATTCTCTTTTTATTGTAAACAGACTTTAACTCATGCTTACATATTGGAGGGGAGCTGTTTTATTCTAGAGCTTCATAAAATAGTGAGTTGATCATACAATGAGATTCTCACAACTTGAGATGAGCACCATTTTATATACACATAATAGATAAAATCTTCAGTGAAGGCCATTTTAGAAAGGCAGCACATAAGTTTAATCATTGGGATTGTGATGAGAAAAAAAAATGTTCTCAGAATATTAGTGTTTAGTCTTAAAATTTTCTGCACAAATGGACAAAGCATTCTTTGTTATCTCTAAAACCCTTTCCTTTTAAATGTACAACTATTCCTGAAATAAAGCAAAGAGAATGGAAAACTTTGGCAGTGTGTTTAGAATGGTGGTTAACACAGCATTGTGCCAGATTCTTGGTTTTTTTTTTAGAGAAACATAATTAGAATTCAATTTCAATTATTGTCAATTTTAAGATTGTGTCATTAGTGATAGTCAAATGGTCCAATTTCATTTGTAATTCTTTTGGGCCAGTCCAAAATAATTTGGAAGGGGATAAATTTTCTCAGGCTGATATCCTTCTAGGGATCCCCATTTAAAGGGTAATTTTGATCACTGCTCCTTAAGCATTTAAATAAAATCGATACAGCCTTCCCTCATAGCTATGATGGGAATATCTCCTCTGCCACAAATTAACCTAGGATTTTCAAAAGGTAATTTCTCTTCTTTAACATATTTTTCTCGAGATATTCTTCACATATTTTACAATTAACAACTTTAAAATATATGATTTAATGGTTTATATTTTCAGAATGTAAAATATATCACCAAAATCTAATAATGTTGAGAATATTTCCATTTTTTTTTGCCATTTGCACATTTTCTATGAAGAACTATGTTACTGAGACTGAACCCAGGAAGGCTCTACTACTAAGCTACCACCTAAGCATTTTTAATGTTTTTATTTTAATAAAGAGCCTTACTAAATGGCTGAAGTTTTGATCTTCCTGCCTCAGTTTATGGAGTGGCTGGAATTACAGGTGTGTACCACCACACTTGGCTATTGAGTATTTTGTTTGTTTGTGTTGGTACTGGGGATTGAACTTGGGGAACTTTAACATGGAGCTAAATCTCCAGTCCTTTTTATTTGTTATTTTTTTTTATTTTGACATGGGGTCTTGCTAAGTTGCTGAGGCAACTAGCTAAATATCCTAGGATGGCCTCAAACTTGCAATCCTTTTGTCTCATCCTCCCATGTTTCTTAGATTATAGGTATGTGCTACCACACCCCAGTGTTAAGTATTTTAACATGAAGTAGTGTTGGATTTTGTCAAGAACTTTATCTTCACCTGTTGAGTTGATTTTGTGGGCTTTCTCCTTTTCTCATTTATATGATATGTGACAATGGTTGATTTTGGTATGTTGAGTCAGTCTTGCATTAACCCCTGGCTATCTTGATTTGGTCCTTTCAGTAGGGAATCTATGCCCTATGGGTAAATTGGCTGGAAGTCAATTAAGACCCACTGTTCAAGGCCTGCCACATATACTACATAGTTTTTGTCTTACAAGAAGGGACATGGAGCCCCTTGTCTTTCTTCCATAGTCCAGTAGAATACAACTAGGAACCAGGACAATATCCTGAATCTGGAGATCCTGACTGATTGGATTTGGTCCCCTACCTGCATCAGGAGTAAGAGAAAAATTATACAAATAGGAAAAATGAATTTATTTGTACTTTGGCCAAATTGTGAGGATAGCTAATCTGCCTTCCTCCAACCCACACAAACACTATAATTTATAGGCAGGAAAATTCATGAAGAATAAAAGTCAAGAAATATACATACCAGATTGAGTCAGACTGTGGGCTTGGGAATCCATCCTGTAATTTTGGTTTTCCAAAATTTTCTGTTGCATCTTTCTGGAGCCAGGAGCCAAATCTTTGGGGGTCAGTTTCAACTTCCATTCTTAGCATGAGATGATTGCCTTTTGGAAGCTAGAATGGAGAATATGGCTTAAAAAACAGGTTAGCAGGACAATGGCAGGGACTGGAGAAAAGCAACAATAACAAAAATTTGAGGATTCTTTGAAAATTCCCAATTTTAAGTGAGCCTTTTAAATGGGGACAAGCAATAGTAATAGATGTCCTGCCCTGAAGATGTTACAGAGTTTGACTGGGAGCTGGAGAAAGATAGAATGTTTTCTTGTTGGCCCTACACACTCAGATTGGAGCTTCATCATGCTGAGCTGGGGGAAAGAAAGGAATGGGTCATAGCTCAATTACCCTTGGTGTTCTTACTATATATTTTCTTAAGTAAATGCTATTCTATTTGCTGTATGAGAGTAGAATAGTTTCTGGAGATTTTAAATGGCTGTTTATACACATTCATTTAATGTTTTATTTCATTATTCTCACCAATTATATTAATTTCACTGGGTTGAGAGTCCATAAAGCTCCTCACATTGCCATCCAGAAAGTGATCTTTACCTAATTAACCAGGTTCTGTTTCTGCTGAATGTTCAACCTTATTTTTGTTTCAGCTCATCACAGTCTTTTCTAATTTTTATTCTACAGGGATCCCAATTTATAACCAAGTTAATGTTTCTTGATTTCCCTCAATAATGGCTTATACAAAATAACTGAGAATAATGGATTTATTTTTATTATTTCTGTCTCAGGGAATATTTTTGTGGTAAATTTAGTACTTTAGTCCTGTAGTTTATTGCCATTTTACTAGCCTTCCTTACTTCATCCTTTCTCTCACTTCCAAGACTTTTCTACTCTCAGAAATTCATAACATTCCTTCATCTTTATTTTATAGAGCAATTGACTATTCCTTTTGGCGACTTTGATCTATTGTCCTCATATTTTGGGAGCTCTTCTTCCATAACAAAATGATCTATCAATCTTTATTTTTTCTGTAATAGGAAGTTGGCCATGGGCCAAATTTTTCTTTTCTTTGCATTGTTATCCAGCCTTAGGACTTTATTCCAAACCTGTCTACAATTCATCTTTTGCATAATTTCTTTCTTACCACGTTCTTTCTCTACATTCAGGAACCTGTCTCTGCATCATATTTTGATGAGCTATAATAATGATGAATAAAATCATGGTCTCATCATTAAATCCTAAGAATATTTGATGTTATTCATAAGAACAGAATTACACTTCTGTGTTAGTAAGCTTTTTCTCACTGTGACCAAAATACAGAATAAGACAAACTTGGAGGAAAAGTTTATTTTGGCTCACAGATTCAGAGGTTCAATCCATAGTTAGTTGGTTTCATCACTCTAGACCTGAGATGAGGCAAAGCATCATGGCCAAAGGGCCTTGGTAGAGCAGTGCTAATCTGTTCATGGCAAACAGAATCAGATGAAGAAAGGCAAAGGGGCCACAGGGAAGACAGGAAAAGCAAATCCTTCCAGGGCATGCCCCCCAGTGATTTACCTCTTCCTTTCATCAACATCATCAAAAAAATAGAGAGTTGAAATTTATGTCACAGAGAAATATTAGAAAAAGTTAATTTTGTGTGCATAACCTATGAATATCCGACTTTGCCTGAATCTTAGATTTAAAGTAGTTAACAGCTAAATGATATTAAGGACTCATATGCCTGGCACTGGCCTAGCTACTTTTATGTATCTCATTTAATTAACATTAAACCCTATGATGTAGATAATAATTTTTATTCACCTTACAGTTGAGAAAACTAAGACGAAGAGATTAAGCCATTGTCACAAATCTAGTATGTCTCTGAGCCTTAATATACACTAGAACTTAGGTCTTTCTGACTTTAAAACCACTAATCTTTTCTGTATTATTATTTTTAAGTCATAGATGGACACAAGGCCTTTATTTTATTTTTTTATTCATTTTTATGTGGTGCTAAGGATGGAACCCAGTGCCTCACACGTGTTAGGAAAACACTCTACTACCGAGGCACCACCCCAGCCCCTTAATGCCACTAATCTTAACATCCATAAGATACTTTCTTTCCTTTTCACTACTCTGAGGTTATTTATCTCCACCTCCTTACCCCTTTCTCAATTGCTCAGTCTGGCTCATTTTTTATGACTTTTTCTGATTTTTGAATAAGTTCAACCTAGTTGTCTAATGCAGGTTCTAGTGGAGTTAGTCTCTTCCTTGTCTTCCCTTTGTAAGTACTATGGAATGTTCTATTTATTATTTGTATCAATATATGATCGACAAAAGACTATGTGTCAATTAAAAATATTAGGACAAGACGAGAAATTGCTACCTGTGGATAAAATCTGGTTCACCTCCTTCTTTTTTTAAAAAAAAATAATTTATTTATTTATTCTGAATTGTTATATAGGAAAGCAGAATGCCTTTCAATTCATATCACACATATAGAGCACAATCTTTCATGTCTTTGGTTGTACACAAAGTAGAGTCATGGCATTCATGTCTTCATACATGTATTTAGGGTAATGATGTTCATCTCATTCCACCATCTTTCTTACTCCCCTGCCCCCTCCCTTCCTCTCCCTCCCCTTTGCCCTATCTAAAGTTTTCTCCCATGCCTCACCCACCCCATCCCCTTTATGGATCACTATCTTCTTATCAGACAAACATTTGACCTTTTTTTTGGGGGGGGGAGTGGGGGATTGGTTTACTTCACTTAACATGATATTCTCCAACTCCATCCATTTACCTGCAAATGCCATGATTTTATTCTCTCTTAATGCTGAGTAATATTCCATTGTGTATATATTCTACAGTTTCTTTATCCATTCATCTACTGAAGGGCATCTAGGTTGGCTCCACAGTTTACCTATTGTAGTTTACCTCCTTCTTTTATAAACAAGTCTATTATAATCATACTGATTTATTTTCAGGTTGTATATGGCTGTCTTCACAATATAATGACATAGTTTACTAGTTAACAGAAATAATACAGTTTAAGAAATGAGAAATATTTACTATTTAGTCCATTACTAAAAAAATAATGTGCCTATGATTGCATTGTATCCATTCATTCTATCCCCTCTAGAAATGTGTTCAATAGATATTTGGGAAATGAAATTGAAGACTTGTTTTTTATTAAAATTTTCTCAGTGGCAAAAAGATACATGTTTATTCTTCCCAGACATATATGTTTATAAATAGTTAAAAACCAAAGGTTGAATGTTTTCTCTGATATGTGGATGCTAATTCACAATAGCGGGGGTGGCGATAGGAAACAATAGAGTTACCTTAGGTAGAGGAGAGTGAAAGGAGGGGTAGGGGTATGGGGATAGGAAGGATAATAGAACGAAAGAGACATCATTACCTTATGTTCATATATGACTGCATGATCACTGATGTGATTCTACAATATGTATAATCAGAAAAATGTAAAATTATACCCCATTTATGTATATTTGTATCATAGTTCATTAATGTATTCTACTGTCATATAACTAATTAAAACAAATAAAAATTAATTAAAAATATAAGAAATTCTAATATCAAAAGAAGGGGTCTGAGGAGGTCACAGAGAAGGGGATTCAAACTCACAATGGCATGCTTGATATATGTGACAGAAAAGAACTTAAGCACATATCACATATTGAGGTTCAGACCTTTATATAGGAAAGTAAGAAATATACATTCAAACATAATATAGGCTATCTAAAGAGTGAAAAGTGTTTTGGGGGTTCTCAGTTTTTTTTTTTTAAGAAACTCAGTGATGGATGTGCATGGAATATATGTGGGGATAACATCAGTCTGGTGCTCTCAAGACAGTTTATGGTTGTCTGGTAGTTTTCAGGATCCTTCAGTTTTTGTTTTCTCCATTATCTGATCAATATCCAGTGTTGAGAAAGTACTCTGTATTACAAGTTTTGTATTTCCCTTTGCTCAGACTTTTTAAAAAATACATATATTAGTGGGCTAATTAACAGTGTGCATGGCAATTTTCATAAGAAGGTGAATTTCTTTTTTTTTAAGAGAGAGAGAGAGAGAGAGAGAGAGAGGGAGAGAATTTTAACATTTATTTGTTAGTTTTTGGTGGACACAACATCTTTGTTTGTATGTGGTGCTGAGGATCAAACCCAGGCCGCACACATGCCAGGTGAGCGCGCTACCGCCTGAGCCACATCCCCAGGCCAAGAAGGTGAATTTCCAGTAACTTAAAGATTGCAAGTGAAGATTTGTAGATTTCCCAGAAATTTGGGAGTGATAGGCCTGGGAGAGATAACTGGCTTGGGGAGGAAAAGTATGAGGAACTTTAGTACAGGGCTTTTAGTTTAAAGTTAGAGTCTCCCTTTTCTTCATTTTGTTTCCTTTTTAATCTTTCACATTTTTTCTTTTCTCCTACCTCACCAAGAGAAGCATACTTTCATTTTAGTACCTACAACAGTGACTTCTCAGTAAATGTGTTATCAAAATTAAAGGTATGGCTGGCTGCCTGCTGCCCCACCACCAAGTCAGGAGAACAGAATATGATGGGAAGAAATCAGGTTTATTCTAGGGTCAACAATCTTGAGTAAATAGAGGGACTGTCACATCACAGCTCTATCTTGGGGGGCTTGAGAAACAAAAGGCTCTTATAAGGAGGTAAAACAGGTATATTGGGATGATGGCAGGAAGACTATGTGTTGAGTGGAATCTTCCTCATCCAGGGCCTGTGTCTTCTTTTTCCTTCTTCTATGGAACATGCAATGAACTTTAAACTCCTGGGATTAGCTCTTGCTTTTTCTTTACAAATAGATACATTAATTTTCTGCAAGTTAATTCACATATTTTGTGTCAGTTGAAGACAAATAAATGATATTTCCCATAGAACTAAAGACTAAAGAGAGACATTACAAAGGTCACCAGATGTTCTGGGTTCTATAAATCTAAAGAAAGATCATTTAGCAGTTAACAGCTTAACCATTTAGGTGGAGCCTTTCTTTAGAAATTAGAATGCCCTGCAAAAGGGAGGAGAGGCAAAAGTAATTTTGACAAGGATAGCTTCCAGAAGGTGCTGCCCTGTTATATACGAAATATCATATTTAGAATATAAAATACAATTTTCTTCAATCTAGTAAATATTTACTAAGCCTCTATTGACAATTTGGGGATACAGAGAAAGAAAATAGATATGCTGAGTCTCATACAGAGAAGTGCCAATTACTACTGATGGGACTGTAAATTAGTACAACCACTATGAAAATTGGTATAGAAGTTCTTCAAAAAAACTAGAAATGGAGCCACTATATAATCTAGCTGTACCAATCCTTGGTATTTATCCATAGGATATGCTAAAATCAACATACTACAGCAATACACATATATCCATGTTTATAACAGCACTATTTATAGCATACAAGTTATGGAACATGCCTTTCAACAGATGAATAAATAAAAAAATATGATGTATGTGTGTGTGTGTGTGTGTGTATTAGATGAAACTGAAGGACACTATGTTAGATAATCCAGATTCAGAAAGTCAAAGGTCACATGTTTTCTCTCATATGTGGAAGTTAGAAAAAAGGGAAAAAAAGAAGAAGGATCTCATGAAATTAGAAAGGAAACCATAGAATAGAGGAAGGGGAAAATGGAAGGAAGTGAGGCAGGAAATAGATTGGCTATAGATGGTTAGAAATGGGGACATCTGAGAATGGGATCCCACCACTCCAGATTAAAAACCAGGGCTGAAGTTGTTTTTTGTTTGTTGGTTTTTGGATGCTGGACAGGAAGGTCCCACTCACAGTTGGATGCCCATGCATTCCATTTTGCCCCAGGCTTCCTTGACTACCCTAATATTAGTCAATCCCAAAGAGTTGTTTTGAACTCAAGAAATTCTTTGATTTTAAGGTACAACTACAGGATAAACTCAGGCTTAAAACACATTAAACCATCTCATTATGAAAACAAAAAGTTAAACTTGTACACTTTCAATTGAGTCAAAGAAAGAGAACAATCAAGGAGGACTCTTCAATGAAAGCTTAATTCCCCATTGAAACAGTACAAAAACCCCTAGACAGAGATCCACCAACAGTTCCCTATTTGGGACACTTCCCATGCTGTGGGAGCTTTTCTTGCTTGCTTCTAATAAACCTGCTGCCAATTTCTCACCCTTCACCATCATCTAGGTACTTTGTTCTTCAGGTGCTGGAGAAAGAATCCTTCAGCACTTATAGGACCCTGTATTACAAAAGAAAGGGAGGCAGAGTGTTGGGAACTGGGGAACAAAATAGATCAAATTTTATTATGTGTATATATGTCACACTGTATACTACTATTATGTATAATTATAATGCACCAATTAAAAATAATTTTAAAAAAGAAAAGTGCCCATGGACTGTTGAAGTGCAGAAAATGCTCATGAAATATTGGAATGCTGGAAATGCTCATGAAGTATTGGCATACAGAACAAGCAACACACGAGCAAAGCAGCCCACAGCCTTGGCACAGTCTTTGCCAGCAATAACTAACATGATGTCAGGACAATGCATAAGCACAAGTGTTACAGGGTTGGGGCCTCCCATAAAACTGAGTCAAAGCAGAGACCCCCTTTACTCTGATTCTTGAATCAGGCCATAAAGATTTCTGACATATCACTCAGAGGATCAGGCATGAGTTTATTAGAAAGGATAGGAAAGTATTAATGGGGATACTCTCTAGGAAGACAGTAGGTCCCTTCAAAGAGAAGAGAGGTGGTGTGACTCTCTTGCTTCCCAGTTTTATTGGGATCCCAGGAAAGTTTATAGAGCACCCCACCAAGTCTACCTCTTTACTTTTGATTGACATCTGGATGACATCAGATTTTTAAGTTCTCAATGCCATGACAACTCTAGGTCACATTGGCCCATGCTGACCAGTTCTTACTGGAACTTGTTGTTTATGGATATTTTGGGGAGGGCGGGATACTGGGGATTGAACTCAGGGGCACTTGATCACTGAGCCAAATCCTCAGCCCTGTTTTGTATTTTATTTAGTGACAGGGTCTAGTTGAGTTTCTCAGTGCCTTGCTTTTCTGAGGCTGGCTTTGGACTCATGATCCTCCTGGCTCAGCCTCCCAAGCCACTGGGATTACAGGGGTGTGCCACCACACCTGGTTTGTTCTTACAGATTTTATGATTGAAGAAATTATTTGTATCTCCCTAAGTTCTGGTATCTGCTCTGTATAAGAGCCACAAAACTTCCCCCAGTTCAAGATAATTTGTATTCTTCTTATCAAGATTTATGAGTCTGCATTTCTCCTGTAGATAACTGTGGAGACAAGTGCATGGAGTACTGCATACATGGTATATGAGTGGCAAACCATTCCCCTCTTGTTAGGCACATCAGTGGCAAACAGCTTACCCTGTAGGCACAGCCCTGGGCATGAAGCCACGTGTCGCAGTCCCTGTGCTTGCTCCATGCCTTGCTCCTTGATTGGTTGCTTCAATGACAGTTGGCCAGAAATTGTATTGGTGGCTGCCTGTAATTTGCTTAGCTATGGCCATATAGGTCCATGGAACAGGATAGAGGAGAGTGTGCCTGCTGAGTCACTATTCAAGAACTCCGGAGACCAAGCTGGAAGCAGGTCTGTTTTTATTGCACAGTTACCATGTATATATACTCAGGCAGTAGCTAAGCAGACTACAGGCAGCCATCAATGCAATTTCTGGCCAACTGTCCTTGCAGCAACCAATCGAGGAGCAGGATGTGGTGCAAGCACAGGGACTGCAATACGTGGCCTCACGCCCAGGGCTGTGCCTACCGGGTAAGTGGTTTGCCTATCCTGCGCCTAGCATGGGAAGGCAGTGGTTTGCCACTCGGATGCCCTTAACATATGCCATGTATGCAGTACTCCATGCACTTGTCCCCACAGATAACAGGTAGTTTGCTGAGGACTGTAACTTCCTGTGGACTTCAGCCAGACAGGGCTGCAGGTAAATTGCTTTTTTAAAAGTGGAGGTCAGCATAGTGGGCCCATTTTAAAGAATTATTCCCTTAACTCCATAGTATCATTGCTCATTTCTTTCTGCTTCTTGCTGTCACAGGAAATCTGGGAGCTGAAATTCCAAACCTTTGCTCTCATGTTCTGACGAAAGAAAATTTAAAGTCAGACACCAAAAGCCATGCAAAAGAACTTTATTATAAGTGAAAATGAGGTGAAAGTAAAGTAAAATCAAAGTGAGGTTTAAGCAGAGAGAACTCTCAAGAGAGAGTGGGCCATCTCCAAGCAGAGAATCACAAAGGAAAAAATGCTATCTCCAAATTTATTACTTTTTGATGTTTATCTGGAGAACTGGGAACCACCTGCCATACTCTTTGCCAAGTAGGTGTTCAATTTCTCTTTCACATTGAGTGATTAAGTTTTTGACCTTAGTTGCTCATTTCCAGAATGCTCATGGTTGCCATCCTATTAACAAGTCAATCCCATGTTAATGTGGACATTGGGGTCAGTAGCTGGTCAGAAGTTAGCTTAGTGCTCCTGTGCTACCTAAGGGATCTTTCTTCCCAGACAAATGGAGGACCTATAGCCACAATTCCTAGCTTTACATCAACATAAACGGAATCTGTCAAGAGTTAGTCCCATTAATCCTTTTCTTTTGACATTTTTCTATTAGCTCCATTGCTTTTATTTATTTTCTACAAATTAACTACCACTCTTTGCTTTGTCATCCAATTTGAAAGTAGAAGAACCTAAAACAAATTTTTAATTTATTTTTAAAATTTATTTATTTATTATAATTTGTTATACATAACAGCAGAATGCATTTCAATTCATAGTACATATGTTGAGCACAATTTTTCATATCTTTGGTGGTACACAATGTAGAGTCACACCATTCCTGTCTTCATACATGTACTTAGGGTAATGATGTCCATCTCATTCTACCATCTTTTCTATTCCCATACCCCCTGCTTTCCCCTCCCTCTCCTTTACCCTATCTAAAGCTTCTCCATTCCTCCAATGCTCTTCCCTACCCCCATTATGGATCAGCATTTACATATCAGAGAAAATTTTTGGCCTTTGGTTTTTTTTCTTTGAGGATTGACTTCTATCACTTAGCATGATATTCTCCAACTCCACCCATTTACCTGCAAATGTCATGATTTTATTCTCTTTTAATGCTGAGTAATATACCATTGTGTATATATACCAAAGATTCTTAATCCATTCATCTACTGAAGGGCATCCATGTTGGTTCCACAATTTACTTATTGTGAATTGTGCTGCTTTAAACATTGATATGGCTGTGTCCCTGTAGTGTGCTGTTTTAAAGTCCTTTGGGTATAAACCAAGGAGTGGGCTAGCTGGGTCAAGTGGTGTTCAATTCCAAGTTTTCCAATTAATCTCTATACTGCTTTCCAGATTGGTGCACCAATTTGCAGTCCCATCAGCAATGTATAAGTGTGCCTATTTCCTCACATCCTTATCAATACTAATTGTTGTTTGTATCCTTAATAGCTGCCATTCTGACTCATGTAAGATGAAATCTTTGAGTAGTTTTGATTTGCATTTCTCTAATTGCTAGAGATATTGAACATTTTTTCATATATTTGCTGATTGGTTGTATATCATCTTCTAAGAAGTGTATATTCATTTCCTTGGCCCATTTATTAATTAGGTTATTTGTTTTTTTGGTGTTAAGATCTTGAATTCCTTATATATCCTAGAGATTAGTGCTTTATCTGATGCCTGTGTGGTAAAAATTTGCTCCCAAGATGAAGGCTCTCTATTCACCTCACAGATTGTAGTTTTGATGAGAAGAAACTTTTCAGTTTGGATCCATCTCATTTATTGATTCTTGATTTTATTTCTTGAGCTATAAGAGTCTTATTAAGGAAGCCGGGCCTAATCCAACATGATAAAGATTTGGGCCTAGTTTTTTTTTTTCTATTAGGTAATTTAAAGAACACTTGTGAGCTTGCTATGAATCTCACTGTTCATCGCTAGCTACTACCTAACACTGCCACAAGGAAAATTGGTTTGAAATTGTGGAACTCTGCCTTGACTCCATCTCTAATTTAGCAACTCTATTTCTGACCCTTTATAAATGTTGAAATTCAAGATCAAGGCATTGCCTCTCATTCTTGTGTCTCCATTTTTCTAAATAATTCTGCCTAGGCCTCTAACTGATGCATGCTTAAATTCATATCTCTGTCATGTGTCAAGAACTCCTCTCATCCTGAATTGAGTTTTCCCTCTCCAGGAATTTCTCAAACTTCCTCTACTATGTATAATTCTGAAGAAGTTTAGTGTTATATCTTTTAAACACACCTGAGGAGGCTAAAAATTTCATCATCTATTTGATATTTGAATAGATTTCCCCCTTCTATGCCAATCAATCCTCTTTTAGATAATATTTCTGCATTTAACTTTGGTATTTGATAAACACTAATTTATCTTTCAATCCTAACCTAATTCTTCATGTCAAACTAAGCAGAAATAAACTGGAGAAGCATATTTTTAGTTGGTATAAATGTAATACGGACATATATATTGTATTTATATATATATAATGGTCGAATCTTCAGGGGGAAAGAGTAATTTTAAAATTTCCCTACAAATATATGTTTAACTGGAGGAAAAAAAATCAGTGATTTACAAAAATTGCCATGAGATAACTTATTAAAATAGCATTCTTTCTTTTCTAACTACATAAGCTCCATGTTGAACAAGATTATCAATGGTCAGTCTTTAAATATATATATATATATATATATATATATATATATATATATATATATATATATATATAT
>NW_026000316.1:6766240-6774835 GCF_001458135.2 Marmota marmota marmota
CAGTCTGGCTGGGCACAATTCAGGAGCCACTTGTCAAAAGAAACGAACTTTATTTTTAGAACCACACACGCCAAACAAAACCGCTCCTCAGGAAAAACCCTCAGAGCCCAACTGCCACCACCGGCTTCCCACAAGCCTCTCTCACAACCACAAGCCTCTCCACCTCCCACAATCCTCCTGCTCTTGAGGCCGATTGGCTGGGTCGTGTGGGCGGAGCCAAAAAAGTCCCCCAATGAGCAGCTCCGTGGTCTGAAAGGGCAGGGAAACAGCCCAATGAGCATGACCGCAGAGGAACCAATCAGCTAGATGTTGCTGGGGTGCTGTGAGGCAATCATCAGCTGGCAGTCTGAAAGTTTGCTGGGGCCCCTTCGGCTGTGGCTCTCAACATTCAGTGTTGGCATATCTGAAACTCTGGACTATGGATCATCAGCCGCAGGATCACTTGGGATCCTTGTTAAAAAAAGAGACTCCTGAGCTTGAACCCAAAGCTACAGAATCAGTCTTCTGAAGTAAGGTACAGACATTTTATTTTTAAACAGATCCCAAATACATTTCCATTATGCACTCCATTTTTAATATCATTGTTCAAGGGATTTGTGAATAGGTGGTCAGAAATAAGAATGTATGATTTTCAAGATAGTAACATAATAATAAGTAAAGTATTCAAGGTCCAATACCCATCTCACAGAATAAACCAGACTTGTCTGAATGTGCCATACATTTTTAGCCCTCCTTTTTTTTTCTTAACCTAGAGACAGAAAGGCTGAACATTTTTCTCAAAGATAAGTATATTTTTCCAAGGTAAAAAAAAATATATAAGCTAAGTTAATTTGAAGAATAACATACTAGAGTTATAGAGGGTTAAACACTATTATTTTTGACAATTCTCATCAAAATTTGTTTTATCTAAAGTATTAAGAGAGTTACATTTTAGAAACAAAAAGTAATTTGCCTTTGGGGATATATCTTTGTCCTCATTCTAGAATCTAAAATATGCATATAAAATTGAGATTAAATATCTTTTTTGCTTTGACTTCTTGAGAATTCTTTATAGTGACTGTTTCTTGGCATCTTAAAAA
The DNA here is from genome assembly GCF_001458135.2 of Marmota marmota marmota. Taxonomy (NCBI): domain Eukaryota; kingdom Metazoa; phylum Chordata; class Mammalia; order Rodentia; family Sciuridae; genus Marmota; species Marmota marmota. The sequence continues at coordinate 6,767,320 of NW_026000316.1, forward strand.
AGATCAATTATTTATTTTTATGAAGATGAAAGGATTTTTTAGAAAACTATGATGAACAATTCTGCCTTGCTTGATGAACACATTTATCATTTTATATGTAGCATATAGATATAGGTATGGATATGTATAGGGATATAGTTGCAGATGCAGATACTGATGTATCTGTCTTTCACTGGAAACTTTGGCTTCGCCAATATATTTTCATTTCATATACCAAAACACTATTACATTAATTTAAACATTTGTAACATCTGCTAATATTAGTAACTATTCACAATTCAAATAATTTTATTAATGTATGCAGAAATGGCATGACCACTCTGAAATATCATTGTTTAGTGAAATCACTAAAATGTTCAGATAATCATTATTGCTATTGGAAAATATTACTTTAATAAAAGTAAGCAACAATGAAGCAATTATTTGACCTAAAATAGAAATTGTTTTCAATATTCATTACCCCTATTTTAAGGTTTTATTGTTTTCAGTTTATGAATCTAAGTTTAAGTCTGTATCCTGAATTTCAGTGCTTCAAAAGTTCATTAGCTTCTTAATTTTTCACTTGTTCACTTTTGACTTTTGATGTTTAAACAGAATATATTGCATTACTAATGTAGATCTGAATGCAATTATTTACAATCATTGATTACTGCACTATTGTCTTACTTTCCCACTCCATAGCATATGTTTCTGACAGTATTCTTAATTTATTTTGTGTTTCATAAAAGACAATTGTATTCAAAGATGCTAAAGCCATCAATTCATCCATAGAATATCTGATGTGTTGAAAGTATTTTCACATCTTGCTTTCATGAGTGAATCTACTGTGATGTTCATTTAGGTAGAGCACTAAGAACTGGGTTAAGTGATTTCTGAGCTCAGAAATAAGAGACTCTTTAGACAATATCCAGATTTCTTTTCTCTGTTAACATCCCCAGACCATCACTAGAAGGCCTGCATGTGTAAATTGAAAAAAAGTGTATAGCAAGTTTAATAATGGTAATGTACAGCAACTTTCAGATTGGAATGGTTGGAGAAAGAAGATTAAAAATGAGTAAATGAAATAAAGTTACTTATAGATTGGTAAATCTAATTAATCTTGTGTGGCAAAAGAGAGGGAAGTTGATATGTGGGAAAATATAGAAGTTTCAATAGAGTAGATGTCCTTTCAAGGTCAAAGGACAGATATCATGGGCAAATAATCTGTATAAATAGGCAGTTAAATATTATTTTTACAAATTTGTTTAGTGCTAGGTAAGACCATGGAGAAGATAGATGAGGTAGGGTAGAAATCCACATGAACATTGAAGTCAGCAGTTTGAGATGGAAATGACAATATCTGGTAAATAAAACCATAATTTTAAAAAACAACACACATAATTCCAAAACTCACTGGCACATTTCTTTAAGGAATAATAAGTTGAAAGCACAAAATTCTAGCTGTTTTAAGCATACAGGAAAAGATTAATTAGTATATCATAATTGGCATGTCTTCCTTTGATGCACAAATGAATTAGATAAAATTTACCTCATCATGTCTAGAATTGGCTGTATCACCAACAATTCTAACAACTATGAAGAAGGCAATTATTTGAATTGTCTATTGATGTTGGAAATACATTTTTTAAATGGTTAGTAAGGAAGTGACTTTGAATGTAAACCCCTTGAGTAAATTAAACTAATAATTTTAGGTAGTTTATCCTGTCATATATATTTCAATGTAGTTCCAGCCTTAGATCTTTAAGCTTTTAATTCAAAAATCTAAATGGTTAGACTTAGAATTGCAGGATGTATATTAAGGATATTGTTGATTCCAATAAAATTTCCAATGACAGTTATTTTGTTAGAATATACAGAAATGTTACAATGTAAAAAAAATTCTTTGTGTATTTATTAGTACAAACATGTTTTGAATGATGAGGCATATGAACTTACAAGGGATAACTTTTTAAATCAAAATTTATCTTGAGAACATCTGTCATTCATACAACTTTTGACTCTTTCCTTATTTGTATATCTTCTTCCACAATGCTATAGTGAATGCCACCACAAGCATTGTTGTGAAATATTCCCCACCATGGTGACCTATGTTCAAATGCTTCATTGAGATTTCTTCCTTCCTTCTAATGACCAGGAAGATAGAAGATGTGGAGAACGGTATTTCTTTAGGACAAAGTGTCTTTCCTAGAACTCCTCAACTCAGAGAATATAAATAAGACTCTTCTCATAATGTCAATCCTTTAGGGACAAATTTTTTTATTAAATTATTTGACTAATATAAATTATTAATTACCTTTAATACAGGCAATGTTAGTAACTGTTTTCCACTCCATTCTCATACAGACCATTGAGGATAAATAAACAAACATTTTATTCTGTGATTCAATGCACTTAAAATCCAACTGAAGTATGAGAAGACTCTCCTATTATAAGGACAGAAATTGGGAAGGTATTCTGCATAATAAGGTGTTTTAGCAGAGAACCATATATACAGCAGAGAACCTCTTAATGGCAAAGTATGAGAAGCCCTTACCACAGTTGTATTCTTTCAATTAGAATCAATTCACAACAAAACTCCTCTAATTTCAGAGGTTTATAATATCTTTGAGTTTTAACAAAATATAAAGCTACCTCTCACTAATATAGGAGTTAAGGTAAATGTTAGGTTTGGATAATGAACCATTACTGCCTTCAAACAATACCCCCAAATTATGAGTGAGTTCAAGAACAACAGATTGCATCTGAAATTTTACTATGGATTTTCCACAAAGGTTAGCTTCAGTGGAAAAAAAGAAGAAGTTATTTTTTTAAATGCCAATATTGAGAAATAAAAAATAGAAAAATGTTAAAATAAATTAGAAGTTTGGGATTATTTATTTTATTCATTTATTTTATGTGGTACTGAAAATTGAACCTGGGTCCTCACACATGCCAGACAAGTGGTTGGGGATTATTTATGAATTTACAAAAGTAATTTTAAGAAGGTAGTTGGAATGAAAGATCATAATGGAAAATGAAGTCATTAACCTACAGAAATAAAGTCTAGAATCTTACAAATGACATGGTGTAAAGAAAATATTTTTCTACTTATAGAATTCTTGTCCATTCTTTTTTAGAGGAGAAAAGAAACTCTTAAATCCAATTTTATGTAATAAGTTAAAGGGGCTGCTGATGGCTGGAAACGTGGCTTGTTTCTCAATGTATTCTGACATGTTTCCTAAATAAATGAAAGAAGGTTATAGTGCAAGAATTAAAACCAAGAATGAACAAATGGGATGGAATTAAACTAAAATGTTTTTTTTTTCTTAGCAAAAGAAACAATCTGTGAGGGAACAGAGAGCCTACATCCTGGGAGCAAATCTTTATCCCTCACACATCAGATATAGCACTAATCTCTAGGGTATATAAAGAATTCAAAAAGCTAAGCACCAAAAAAAAAAAAATAACCCAATCAACAATTGGGCCAAGGACCTGAAGAGACACTTCTCAGAAGAGGATATACAATCAATCAACAAATATATGAAAAAATGTTCATCATCTCTAGCAATTAGAGAAATGCTAATCAAAACTACTCTAAGATGCCATCTCACTCCAATCAGAATGGCAGCTATTATGAAGACAAACAACAATAAGTGTTGGCAAGGATGTGGGGAAAAAGGTACACTCATACATTGCTGGTGAGACTACAAATTGGTGCAGCCAATATGGAAAGCAGTATGGAGACTCCTTGGAAAACTTACAATGGAACCACTATTTGACCCACCTATCCCTCTCCTCGGTCTATACCTAAAGGACTTAAAAATAGCATACTACAGGGACACAGCCACATCAATGTTTATAGCAGCACAATTCACAATTGCTAAACTGTGGAGCCAACGTAGATGCCCTTCAGTGGATGAATGGATAAAAAAATGTAGTATATATACACAATGGAATTTTACTCAGCAATAAAAGAAAACAAAATCATGGCATTTGCAGGTAAATTGGTGGAGCTGGAGAAGATAATGCTTAGTGAAGTTAGCCAATCCCCCCAAAAAACAAATGCTGAATGTTTTCTCTAATATAAGGAGGCTGACTCATAGTGGGGTATGGAGAGAGAACATGGGAGGAATAGATGAATTATAGATAGGGAAGAGGGGAGGGGGCAAAGGGAGGAGGCAGGGGATTAGCAAGGATGGTAGAATGTGATGGAGATCATTATCCAAAGTACATGTATAAAGGTATGAATTGGGTGTCAACATACTTTATATACGGAGATATGAAAAAATGTGGTATATACGTGTAATAGGAATTGTAATGCAAAAAATACCCCTAAAGTACATGTATAAAGACATGAATTGGCATGAACATACTTTATATACAAAGATATGAAAAATTGTGCTCTATATGTGTAATAAGAATTGTAATGCATTCCATTATTGTGTATTTAAAAAAATAAAATCAATATGGAAAGCAAAATAAATAAATAAATGAAGGAAGGAAGGAAGGAAGCCAGGTAGAAACAAAGAAGCAAGTGCTAAGTTTTTGGAGGACTTACTATGAGTATAAACTGCTGTATATGAAATTGAAATAGTAAAGACATTAGTGGAAGAGGGATATCAGTAAAAAATCTGTTGAAGCCAACATAAATCCCATAGTTTAATTAGCAGTGTGGTGCCAATGTTGATTTATTAGTTTTGACAAATGTACCATGGTCACATAGGATGTTACCATTAGAGGAAAATAGTTGAAAGGTACATGGGTACTCTGCAGCATTTTTGTATATCTAAAATTAATCCAAAAGTAACTTAATATTACAACAATCAAATATTAAATATTCCTTGCTTTAAAAAGTATATCAATATGCACTGGAGACAAATATGTTGGCAAATAATAGGTATTTTAATATCTAGGCAATCCTTGATTTCCATGGTTGCACATAACTCTAAAAATTACTATTCAAGCTGAAACCATAAAAAACAATTTTAATAGTCAAAAAATTACAAATGTTGTATGACCTATAAAATGATTTTCTAAACATTAGAAACTTTTATTATTAATTACAAATGTACAGGAAATAAAAATAGCAACACTAATATTTATCACACTAATATTAAAAACATTATATCTTTGTAAGAAAACTTAGCAAGTAGTTTCAGCCGTTTGTCTCCTTTTCATTGTATAACTAATAATAATACATAATAATACTTTCTACGATCTGGAAAATTCTTTATTCTTTCTAAGTTTGTATCAGCTTTGAATGTTTTATCTTTAATGATTTCAATGTTGTAAAATTTCACTAACGGTCTCTTTAATATAAAAGTTTTGGCTGATGTAATTTCCCTTGGGTTGTATTCATTCTGTTTGTCACAATTTTCTCATTTATGTGGAAGAGTTCATCTTCAGTAAATTCCTCTGGCTACATATCTTGAGTCTATCAGGCAGTGGTAATTTCAGTTGTCCTATAGTTGACTATTTCTTCTATACCTCCATTTTATTTTTTATTCTCATTTTATTTCCAGTGTTACTGATTTTTATTTCTTTGCTATACTCCCACATTTATTGGCCAATTTCCCTTTGATTACTTACTTTTGAGAAATGTTACCAGACATTATCACTGGGACACAAATGCCAACACAAATACATGCTTAGGTGATGTGCATGAACAGAATAGAACAGACAATGAACAATAACTCACAGACTCTGAAAGTATTGATGTAATTGGTCACAGATTATAATATATCTGCTATTTATGTAGTGATTACAGGACTGAAAGCTAATTGTAAAGTTCACACTTTATGCAATTATTCACAATTAATATAATGCAGTGACAGAAAAATGACATACATAGTAGTACTCATAATAGCAGTGTTCATAATTGTGAAAACAACAAAATATTCTTCAACTGATGAATGGATATATAAAATGAGGTATCTTTTTGCAGCATAATGTTATTTGGCAATGAAAGTAATGATGAGGGCTGGGGATATAGTTCAGTGGTAGAGTGTTTGCATGGCAAAAGATTTAAAAAATAATAAAGTAATAATGAATATAGAAATTAAATTTGGTATATCTATATTATGAAATATTATTTAAGCCATAAAATGCTGTCACATGGATGGACTTTGAAAATATGTTAAATGAATGAAGCTAGTTATAGAGGACTACATTATATGATTCTGTTTATATAAAATATCCAGCATCAATAGATTTATAGAGTCAGAAAGTAGATTAGTGATTACCAGGTTGGTAGGGTTAGGATGAATAATGACTAAATGGTTACAGAGTTATTTTTGGTTGATGAGAAGATTTTAAAATTAATGACAGTGATGGTTATAGAAATCTGAATATGCTAAAAATATTGAATCACATACTTTAAATTTGTGAATTTTATAGCATATGAATTAAATATCAATAAAGGTACATAAACAGACATAAATACACTGTATGGATGTGTGCATACACCATGGTAACTGAAATCTGTGCACATCAGAATTGTGTAAGGCAAAGACTGATTAGAGAATTAGTGGTATTTGATGGTTAAATACAAAGATTAGAGGTTACTTAAATAAGTCAAATTAAATCTCTTTTTTTATTCTAATTCTTTTTTTATTATTAGTTGTTCAAAACATTACAAAGCTCTTGACATATCATATTTCATACATTTGATTCAAGCAGATTATGAACTCCCATTTTTACCCCGTATACATATTGCAGATTCACATTGGTTCCACATCCACTTTTTTACATATTGCCATACTAGTGTCTGTTGTATTCTGCTACCCTTCCTATCCTCTACTAACCCCCCTCCCCTCCCCTCCTATTTGATTCTTGATAATGAGAAGGGTATGTAGTTGCTCCATATATCAGGTATTTGGGGCACAAATATTTGTGACTGTTATTCCTTGCTGGTGTATGACGCCCTTAAGCAGTAAGAAATGACCTTCTTTATCTCTTCTGATTAGCTGTGGCTTAAAGTTCACTTTATCTGATATGAGATTAGAAAGACTTGCTTATTTACAAGATCCATGTGAATGATAAGGTTTTTTTTAGTCCCTTTCATTTTCAATTTGTAGATATCTTTGTGTATAAGGTGGATCTCTTGGAGAGAACATATTGTTGGGTCTTGTTTTTAATCCAATCTGCTAGCCTATGTCTTTTGATTGATGAGCTGAGTCCATTGACATTTACTGTTATTATTGAGAGATGATTTTTATTCCCTGTCATTTTGATTTACTTCTAGTTTTTAAGTGGAAGTTGATTCTCCTTTGATATGCTATTCTTCTATTTTAGTATATTCTGCCAGTTTTTATTTGTATTCTCCATTTCTTCTTCATCAAATATTTTATTGCATGTACTTTATAATGCTAGCTCTATATTGATGAATTCTTTTAACTTTTGTTCATTTTTTTCACTTCATCTTCAGATCTAAAGCTTAATTTTGCTGAAAAAGTATTTGCAAGCTCTTGGTTGGCATCCATTTTCTTTTAGAGCTTAGAAAACATTATTTGAAGGCTTCCTAGCTATTAGGGTTTGG
>NW_026000316.1:6782625-6795335 GCF_001458135.2 Marmota marmota marmota
GATAGTAGAGGATAGGAAAGGCAGCAGAATACAACAGACACTAGTATGGCAATATGTAAATCAATGGATGTGTAACCGATGTGATTCTGCAATCTGTATATGGGGTAAAAATGGGAGTTCATAATCCACTTGAATCAAATGTATGAATTATGATATGTCAAGAACTATGTAATGTTTTGAACAACTAATAAAATAGTAAAATAATAAAATAAAACTGTATTAAGTAAGTTATATGAATAACTAGAGAGGCTTTTAATCAGTTCTTTTACATAGGTCAAAAAGACTAAAAAATGTATGAGAATGATTTCTCACCAAACAATGTTAACAAAGAGATATAAATTTTGTAACAAAATAATATAGAAATTCTGGAATTTAAAATGTACAATAATTGACATGAAAATTTTACCAAAGAAGCTCTATAGCAGATTTCATCAGGGAGAGAAAGGGACCATCTAACCTGAGTATAGATCAGTTGAGATTATCCAGTCTGAAAAACAGAAAATAAATGATAAAAAATAAACAGAAGTTCAGAGTCCTATGTGCAGTAATCAAGTGTACTCCTCTCCTGAAAAGAGTGGAGAAGTAGACATGGGAATAAATAATTTTTTAAATATTATGGCTCAAAATTTCTAAAATTTAATGAAAACCATGAATCTAGATACCCCGCAAATTCAAAGAAGTTTAAGAAGTGTAAACTAAAAGAGATTAACACTAAGGTACATCATAATAAAAATAATAAATGTGTAAAATGAAGAATCTTGAAAGACACTAGAGAAAGTGACTTACCATAAAGGGATCATCAGTAGATTTTCAGTTGATTTTTAATCATAAACCATGAAGACCAGAAAGCATTAGGGTGATATATTAAAAGTACTAGAAGAAAAATATAATCAACCAAATATATAATATTCAGAAAAAAAAATTTTCAAAATTAAAAGATAAATCAAGACTTTCTTGGATAGATAAAAATTCATCAAATAACCTTAGAAAAATAAAAGGAACTGCAAAAAAGTGCTATGAAAAATTATGTTCCTAACAAAGTAGATAACCTAGAAGAAATGGACAAATATACAGAAAGGCGCAAAATTCAAAATTTGACCAAGAAATAATAGAATATTTTATACTAGAGAAGTACTTTGTCACTAAGCTATGCCCTAAACCCTTAGAAATAGCAGAATATCTTAATAGATATACAATAAGTAGAGATTTAATAGTAATGGAAAGGTCTGATAAAGAAAAGCTCAGGACCCCGTAAATTCAGAGGTGAATTATACCAAACATTTAAAGAAAAAAAGCACTAATTCTGCATAAAAACTTTCAAAAATTAGAAGGCAAAACAATTTCCTACGCATTCTATTAGTCTAAGACTAAGATCAGACACAGACATCATAAGAAAACTGTTGATCAAATCTCATTATGAATATAGATATAAAAATCCTCAGCAATATATTAGTAATCTGAATACATACAAAAATAATTAGAAACCAGGAGCTAGAAGGATTTATAAAAGGAATGAAGGTTGATAAATGATATAAAAATCAACAATATAATATGCCATATTAATAGAATAAAGCACACAACTTATATGATCACTTCAATAAAGGAAGGAAAAGCATTGATAAAATCCAACATCCTTTCATGATAAAAGCAACCCACAAAATAGGAAAGAAAGGTGCCAAAGTTTGAATCTAGATGTCCCCCAAAGGCCTATGTGTTACAGACCTGGTACTAATTTGGTGTTATTGGGAAGTAGTGAAAATTTTTACGGTTGTGGCTTAGTGGAAGGTCTTCTGATCACTGGGGACATGTTTTTGAAGGGGATATTGGGAACTCACACCCTTTCCTTTTTCATATTCCAGCTATGTGGTAAACAGTTTTGCTATACTAAGTGCTCCCACCATTATGTTTTGCCCTCTCCCTTTACCCACATACCAGAGGCCTAAAGGTAATAGGTCTATCCAATCATGGACTAAAATCTCCAAAACTAAGACAAAATAAACCCTTTGTCTTTATAAGTTGTTTATCATGGGTATTTGTTATAGTAACAGAGAACTGATTAATACAGGAAATTGGTACTAAGAGTGGAGTGGTTATTGCTGTTCATAAGATGATATAAAACATGCTTTAGAATTAGTTTGTAGGAGGAATTTGGAAAAGTTTGAAAGAGAAGGCTAGAAAAAGCCCAAAGTACTATAAGTGGAGATTAACAGGATATTCTGATGATGGTTTAGAAGACCAGGATGATGATAGGAATATGCATGGTAAAGATGATATAGATGATATTTCAGATAGAAATATTAACACTATTAGGAAGTGGAGTTGAAGCCACTCTCATCACAGTATGGGAAAATTTAGACACATTTTGTCAAGGCTATGATTTGCTGTGTGAAGTTGAATTTAAAGGTGATGGACTAGTTTATCTTGGTGGAGGAAATTTCAAGGCAGCACACCTTTTAGAAAACAGCATGGATATTACTGGCTGCTGTAATCAAAATTTATAGAAAGAATCAAGAGCATAGAGGAACAAAACACATATTTGGAAAATTTGCAGTTTGGCCACAAAAGAAGTGCATGTAAAGTTCTGGCTGAGCAGAATATTACTGCTGTTGCTAGTGTGAAGGGAGCCTACAGAATGAGAGAAAACCTTTGCCAGCTTCTCATCAACAGGAGATGAATATTCCGAATTTAAAGAACTCAAAACCTTAACATTATTGTTTTGCCAATTTTTAAAATTGTTTCTTTTGTTTCAATTTCATTGATTTCTGCCCTTATGTTAATTATTTCCTATCTTCTACTGCTTTTGTTGTTGGTTTGTTACTCTTTTTCTATGGATTTGAGCTGTAATATCAGGTAATTTATTTGTTGAATTTTTCTTCTTTGGTAATTCAAATCAGAATCACAATGGAATATTATTTCATATACACCTCAGTGGCTATAATCAAGAAGTTACACAATAATAAATGTGGCAAGAATTCAGAAAATGGAACTCATTGCTGGTGGGAATATGAAATAGTTAAATCCCTTTTTAGAAACAATTTTCAGTTCATTAAAATGTTAAACAGAGTCACAATATTAGCCAGCAATTTCACTCCTAATTATATACCAAATAAAATTGAAAACATTCAATTCCATAAAAACTTATACATGAATGTTTATAGCAGCATTATTCATAGCAGCCAAGCTGTAGACATAATTCAAATATCCATAAACTGATAAAAGAGTAAACAAATGTGGTATATACATAGAATGGAATATTATTTTAGCAGCATAAAGGAATAGAACACTTACATATGCTACAGTATAGATGAACCTTAAGAGTATTACACTAAATGGAAGAAATTATACATGAAATAACCTACAATGTATTATAATACTTGTTTGAAATATCCATGGGAAACAAATCCATAAAGACAGAGTACAAATTAGTAATTTCCATGAGCTCTGAGCAGGCTAATTGAGGAGTGACTGCCAGTGGGTATGTTTTGCCTTTTTAATGGGTACTGAAAATATTTTGAAATTACATAGTGATGGTGGTTGAACAATCTAGAGGAGGTAATAAAGTCTTCTGAATTATAGACATTAAAGTGTTAATGATATAAATTATATCTAAATTTAAAATTTAAAATAACAGAAAATTTAGAGATCTCCTTCATTTAAAAAGTTTTGTTTAATATAAAATGCCAGTTTGCTGGAACACTTTCATCAGATCTACTTTTTCAGCTAGGTGACATATTACTTTTTTCAATGTGAATATCCATCATAGCAAGTTGCATTCATTTTTATGTGTGCATGTGTCTACTAGGTCTACTTGTGATAACATATTTCCATTTCCAAAGTCATTAACTGATATGTAGTCACCATCACCCACTACAATCATCAATTGATATTCAAGGAAATAATGATGTTAGATGAGTGAAGATGCTAGAAGAATGGCCTTAAATTCCTTGGTATCACCAAGATTCATAAAACTATTTCAAGAAAAGATTAAAAAGTGTTAAGTGAAATTTTCAACATAGTTTCTAAAAGATTTGCATCTCTAAAAACAAAGTTACTATTTGCTAACATTACTTGGTCCTAACAATTAAAGGAACTGCATTCATCTGACAAAAATGAAACATTTTAAAGAAAGGCCTTGAACTATTGGGAAATACAATGTGGTATAGTTTTCTCAGACACTTTCTGGGTTGTAGCTCTTAAAAATTAAAAGTTGTATTTATCCGCATTGTCAAACTGGTCACTTTCTCTATTATTAACTGTACTAAAAAAATAAAAGCAAAAAACAAAACAAACAAACAAAGACACAAACAATAAAACTTTTCTTCTTTTCATTTAAACTACAGATTATATGTTTTCCAAAAGATAGCATTACTAGCTCTATGTCTTTGACTGCCACTCTGATGATGAACATTGTGATGTTCAATATCTCAAGGGAGCAAGCTTTGGCTTAGTAATTTCACATCAGCAAAATAGAAATATTAAGCTGTTGTCCTTTGAGTATTGAGAAGAGTGACAATAAATGTCAAAGATAAGTACCTCAATTGGCAATGGCATTGCTTTTAGTTTTAATATAAGGCATAAATCTGCCAAATAGAGAAACACCCACAGTGCACAAGAAGTGAATTTTGACAGAACAAATTGGTTTCTCTCAACCATTGATGTAACATCTAAAAGAAAAGCAACATGGTCGCTCAGAAAAGTAACCAGAATGCTTGTTTCTGGCAATCAAATACAGTGTCTAAAATCTGAGGAGCTTGAGGCAGGAACACAATAGAAAAAAAAATGACTTTCTTGCTCTGTTCCTGATCAAAGGTGTCTGCTCTACCATCTTCTTATTGCCATCTAATATCACATCTTTTATTCATGATTAATATTCTCAACAAACCACAATGAGGCTCTTCAGTTTAATATGCATTTTAAAACTTCTGTATGTTGTATTTTAATAAATTATCAAATGGGATTCTGGACACCTATAAGAGTATCATGAATATAGTAGGCATTTGGATCAGCTAGTATCAGTGAAGCAAATCCTGTTACAAAATGCTTCTATGCCTTTCACTTCATTGAACATTTGTTCCTCATCTGTAATGCGGACCTGATATATACTTTACAGGTTTCATGTTAAGTGTAAAGTGAGATAATTTATTGAAAAGTTCTTCAAAGAATGTAAGAAATACAACAATAAGTAGTAAGGGCTTATTACTTTCAATACAATCTTTATGAAATAACCGAAATGCTTCTAATTTAAAATATGCATGTATATATTAGAATATTTTAATGTAATTATTAAGATATTTTAGGTTATTACTTGGCAATAATTTTCCACTTATAGAAAAATTGTGAAAAATAGAGGTTTCCTGTATACCCTTCCCTATTTTCCCCTAATGTTAATATCTTGCATAATCAGAGAACACTTATAAAAACCAGGACATTTAATCTGGCATAATACTACTATTCTATAGACTTTATTTGAATTTTGCCAATTTTCTTATTATGTCATTCATCTGATACCAGATTCAATTCATGGTCCTACAGTATATTAGTTGTTCTTATTTAGTCTCCTCTAATCTTGATCAGTCCTTTATGTTTATTTTTTTAGTTTTGTTTTTGTCCTTTATAAGTTGATACTTTTTTTTTTAACCAGGGATTGAATTCAGGTGCACTTAACCACTGAACTACATCCTCAGCCCTTTTTGTATTTTATTTAGAGATAGGGTCTCACTGAGTTGCTTAGGGCCTAGCTAAATTGCTGAGGCTGGCTTTGAACTTGTGATCCTTCTGCCTTAGCCTCCTGAACCACTAGAATTATAGTGTGTGTGACTATGCCCAATATAACATGATAATTTTGAAGAGTATTGGTTAATTATTTCATAAGAAACTGTTCTATATGGGTGTGCATGGCATTTTTTCAATGATTAGATTAAAGCTTTTATATTTTTGGAAATAATGCCACAATCATCCACCCTCACCACAGAGAAACTTCACATGTATGTCCAGCTGCATATTGCCAGTTAAGTCATACTTTTGTCATATCTCTCCCTGTAAGTGCCTATCTCAACTTTGATTTGATGCCAGTTCATGTTATGTAACCTTAGAATTCAAACAGGCTCAAGAAAGCTTTACTCATCCTCTTCCTCCTCCTCTTTTTTACTTTTGCATTGTAATCTTGGCAGCAATTTTGTTTATTTGTTTGTTTGCTCTATACCCATGAGGAAACTGGAAGCAGGTATTTTTTATCCCTGTAGTTTGTGCTCTCCTCTCTATAAGTCTTTGTTTTTCTGAATTTTCATAATTAGGATGAATTTAGTCATTAGTTTTTCTGGCAGTCGTATTATATCAACTCAAGTCCCGAGCTATCTCCCTTTCTGCTCTGAGATTTTCTCGGCTTGCCTTTGCTTCCCACAAATTCTTTCATTGGAACAAAAGTGTAACTGATTATGTGCTTGGATTTAATGATTTTCCTCATTTGTTATATATTTATTTTTAACTTTGTATATTCCCTGTTTTCTTTGAGTGGATTTATTTTATTTTCCCATCTTGTAGTTCTATATGACTATCAGGGTCATCCTTGACTTCAGCACCCAGAAGCTCACTTTGTGTATATATTTATGTTACTATCTCTTCACTCTAATAAACTCTACACAGTTAATCTCTTTCATATAACAGGTTTGTAAGAAGTGTTGTGTGAATAAGAAATATACAAAGTGTGTTAAAAATTTCTATTCACACAATAATAGTGTCTCATCTACTGAGAATATTTGCAGGTGTCAAGTTCAGTTTAAATTTAGAAAGTAGGGTCCTGTTGTCTTATTAAGAGAAGATCATTCATATTGTAAGGTAAAACTTGGTGTTTGTTCTATTATATTCTCTGCTTGCAGAGAGAACTCTAGTCCTGGTTCTTCCCAGTTCCAGTGTTATTATATTCTATGACTCATAATCAATGTTTTTAGCCTAAAATTATCCATCATAATTTTCTGTGTGGGTGTATATGTATGTATGCCAAGCCTTTATCATAATTGAGATTTTTGGAAATACCCTAAATCCTAAATATATTTTCCTTCTCATTGCATATCACCAAATTAAATTGACTAAATAGAAATGTCAATCCTTTATCTTCAAGAAGGTAACAATTCTCTCATTTAGCAAAGATTCTAGAAAAACACAACTCAGCATATTAGTTTAGTTGACAGTAAGTTATTGTAGGTTTATTGTATATCATTCAGTGGAATATTTTGAAAAAATGTTACCTCCACTTAATATTGTTACCCAAGGACATATTTCTTAGTATCAAAAAGAATTCATCTGTCAGATTTTATATAATTTGACATTTGTTTGATGCCACTGCATTAGCAAATGAAGCCCTTTAGCAAAACCCAAGAAACGTGGATTGAAAATATTTTTATTATCATTATATTAGAATAAAAGAGGAATAATTCATTATATTTTTTTTTTAAATCAGTGTTTATTTATTTATTTATTTATTTAGGAATATTGGGGATTGAACTCAGGGGCACTCCCACTGAACCACATCCCCAGCCTTATTTTGTAATTTATTTAGAGAGAGTCTCACTGAGATGCTTAGCACCTTGCTTTTGCTGAGGCTGGCTTTGAGTCATAATCTTCCTGCCTCAGCCTCCCAAACCATTATAGGGTTTTTAAATAAATATGTAATAAGTGTTCAAATGCGAGATATCCCCAAATTCTATTTCAATAGTAATCATAGAAGGGAAAAGAAAATGATATTTCATTGGAGTTAATTGTCAGTTGTAAAGTACTAATCACCATTAACTTCTGAATCAGAAAAGGACAGACTAATCACCTTTTGGATGCAGGAACAGAATTGTGTGATGAAGCAAATTTAGTTTTAGAAATTCAATAAAATATGTGAAATGAATACAAATTGTTGTCTCATATAACAAAAATAAAGTTGAATATACTGAAAAAGTAAAAAGATTTATAATGTGAGAGAGCAAAAATACACAGAACAAATTAAGCAAGAATGAGGGACAAATAAATTGAACATATTTCCTTATATGTACACATAACAGACATTTATCAGGGAGTTTAGTGCCTTTTCTCTTCTATTATTGATAAAACTGACCCTTTGGTCAGTGGGAACTCTGTTCCAGTTGGTTTAGTTGTATCTGATTTCCTCTATTCCACTTTTCCCACCAAGAGGGATAAATATATGTCTGGACATATTCAATTTTCCATAGGAATTAAAAGTCTTGTTTCAATAAGTTCTTAGAATATGAAAATGCTAGCACATGGGTTTCAGTGGTCATCTTGCCACTAAATATAGAGGGTCAATATCTGACCAAATTTTTAAATTATAGAGAAAAGCAGAGCTCCAAAGACATTCTTTGAATCCCTAGTGCATGTCCTTTGAACTCTTTTAATTTATTTAAAGCAATAATCTACCCACCATGCTTCTTCTTGACTCATTTTTTATTATTTTGAATCGTTTGAAGTGAAAACAATCCTAATTCTTTAGGCATGCACATCTTTTCTCAATATACTCACTTGTTATAGAAAGATAAGGTCAAATTTGTTAAGAATGATTTAGTTTGGTTTTAATTTATCTGAGCAGGTTAGAGTTCTTTGTGATTGGATGTCTATACCAACTTTGTGATTCTAAGAGCTAAAGAAATAATAAGACATATAAAATGGAAAGGATGGAAGGCCACCCAAAATCCCAATGTATAAAGTTGGCTCAATTTTTAGTCAATCTAAAAATTATAACTAACAGATATCAAAACAGAAAAAATGTTAAAATTTTGATAATATAAAAATAATAAAGAAATGATATGGTTATGGGTGATGTGCATTTAATTAAGCTGACTTTTTAAAACTCAAATATTTGAAAAAAACAGGTTTATTTACTCCTTAGTACAATACTAAACATACTTTAACTTGACTTCCTGATTCCCTGATTTATATGCTTAACTTAGAAATTGAGTTGATAAAATAAATCAAATTAGCTTTCTGATTAGAAATATTTTAAAGAAAAAAATTCTGTATAATAGCAGCCCTAGGTAATAATGTGAATTAAAGAAGCCTAGTCTTTCAATGCCCTAACTCTATTTTAATCTCCTTTTATTCTTGTCTGTAATGAGGTGAGGCTGTATATCAACATATAAATAATGATTGCTTTTGTTCTTTCTGAGTCCTAAAATCTTGACCACAACAGTCTAGATCTGATCACTTTTAAAATATTAATTAGATGTAGTTTTTAAACTCAGAATTCTATGAAGAAGAGAGGACTAAGCAGTAGGAAAAAAAGTGCTAATGATCACTGAGTTTTTATTCTCTGACAAGTATGGATTTAAGTATTTTCAGATATTGCCATATTTAAAACTCACAATTAACCTAAGATCTTCATTTAAGACATTAGAAAATTTGGGCACAGAATGCTTAAGTAAATTTTCTAAGGTCAGATACATGCCTAAACCTCCCCTCTTGAACATTTTTTTGAATGCCATTTTGTTATTTATTGACTTCTATTCCAGCACTAGTAATCAAATGTATATTTTCTATAATTTTGTTAAAACAAATTATTAACTATTTTTATTGCTCTGCTGTCACTTCAAGAAGCACGAATAAGTGGGGCGAAGAAGACTTTAAACAGTCCCTTAGTCAGATAAATATGATTGAATCTTAATTATTCTGTTCACTAGCTATATACAAGCTGTGTAACTTTGAATAAGTTGCTTAAGTACTCTCAATTCTTCTCCTGTGCCAATGGGGATAATATTTATCTTTTGAGTTATCTGAATTATCTTTCAGAGTTATTGCTAGGGTAAAATGAAGTGATTAGTAATAACCAGGCATAGTTAATGGAGTTCGTTTACTGTTTGTATATTTCAATTCCTTTACGCTTTTACATATCTTGGCAAATAGATCTCATTCTGAAAAAAAATGTTGAAATGTCACTCTTTAATAAAAAGTCTACCAAGTTCTCTTTAGATGGGATTTTTTTTAATGTTTACTTTTTTCATCTAACCAGAAAGATACCATCTTAAGTAGAACATTGAGTCTTAGTGTAATAATATGATTTTGATTTATATATGTGGATTGTTTATTTTACATTGTATCCTTTTCTCACATACTAATGATATTTAAATGAAGTTTATATTAAGTTCTTTCATCCATATTAATTTGGAAATTTAGCTGTACTTTTCTATTTCCTTAAATGGCTTCACTTCAACTAGTATTCAGATTTTTGTTTTTAACTTTATTTTATTTTTAAATTTTTTTTCTATTTGTTCTATTTAGTTATACATGACAGTAGAAGTCATTTTGACACATCATACATAAGTGGAGTATAACTTCTCATTCTTCTAATTGTACACGATGTAGAATCACACTAGTCATGTAACGATAAATCTCATATGTACAAAGGGTAATAATGTCCAATTCATTCCAATATCCTTCTTACCTCTATCTTCCCTCCCCTCCCTTCACTCCCCCTGCCTAATCCAAAGTACCTCTGTTCTTCCTTAGTCACCTCCTCCAATTGTGAATTGGCTTATTTTGCTTAGTCTGATATTCTCCACCTCCATACGTCTACCTGCAAACGCCGTAATTTTATTTTTCTTTCAAGTTGAGTAATAGTTCATTGTTTATATATACATTTTATTTATCCATTCATCTGTTGAAATAAACCTAGGTTGGTTCTATAGTTTAGCTATTGTGAGTTGAGCCACTATAAACAGTGATGTGGTTCCATCACTACAGTATGCTGATTTTTAACTCCTTTGGGTATAAACCCAGGAGTGGGATGACTGTGTCAAATGGTGATTCCATTCCAAGTTTTCTGAGGAATCTCCATACTTCTTTCTGAAATGGTTGCAACAATTTGCAGCCCCACCAGCAATGTATGAATGTACCTTTTTACCCATATCCTTGCCAACATTTATTGTTGTTGTATTCCTCATAATTGCCATTTTGACTGGAGGGAGATGAAATCTTAGAGTAGTTTTGATTTGCATTTCTCTAATTGCTAATTCACATATTTGTCAATCAGTTGTATTTCTCCTTCTATGAAATGTCTGTTTTGTCCCATAGCCCATTTATTATTGGGATATTTGTTTTTTTTGGTGTTGAGTTTTTGAGTATTTTTTATATATCCTGGAGATTAATGCTCTATCTGAGGTGCATGTGGCAAGATTTTCTCTCATTCTGTAGGCTCTCTCTTCACATTATTGTTTCTTTTTCTGAGAACAAGCTGGTTAGTTTGAATCTACCCCATTTATTGATTCTTGATTTGTACGTCTTGCACATTAGGAATTTTGTTAAGGAAGTCAGTTCGTAAACCAACGTGGTAAAGATCTGAGCCTACGTTTTCTTCTATTAGGTTCAGGTTCTGTGTTCTAGTGCCTAAGTCTTTGATTCACTTTGTGTTGAGTTTCATACAGGGTGAGAGATAGGGGTTTAATTTCATTTTTTTACACACATATTTCCAGTTTTCCCAGCACCATTTGTTGAAGAGGCTATGTTTTCTCCAATGAATGTTTTTTGGCACCTTTGTCTAATATGAGATACCAGTATTTACGTGGATTTCTTTCTGTGTCTTCTATTCTGTACCATTGGTCTATGTGTATGTTTTGGTGCCAATGCCATGCCATTTTTGTTACCATTGCTCTGTAGTATAGTTTAAGGTCTGGTATTATGATGCTTCCTGCTTTATTCTGCTTGCTAAGGACTGCTTTGGCTATTCTGAGTCTCTTATTTTTCCAACTGAATTTCATGATTACTTTTTCTATTTCTATGAGGAATGTCATAGGGATTTTAGTATGAATTGCATTAAATCTATACAACACTTTTGGTAATATGGCTATCTTTGACAATGTTAATTCTGCCTACTCAGGAACATGGGAGATCGTTCCATCTTCTAAAGTCTTCTTCAATTTCTTTCTTCAGTGTTTTGTAGTTTTCATTATACAGGTCTTTCATCTAGTATTTTTTTATGCTATTGTGAATAGAGTAGTTTTCCTAATTTCTCTTCAGTGGAAAGCAACTGATTATTTTTCCTCCCCAGGTTTTGGTCTTTCAACTGTTTTCCCTCTACCCACAAAGATAAATCTTTTATAATACTTATAGTTTCTACTCTTCTCTCAAATTTCATAAAAGATGATTGGAACCTTTTTTATTATCTCTCTATATCATAGACTTACAACTTTTCTTTTCAATACTTTGGTAATAAGAAATTACTTAAAAAGTTCTCTATATTAAATCAAACTAACTTTTCCATTTTATGATTGGTATTTTGCATTCATATTGCACAATCCCAGAGAGAGTGTATCTCTTTTTAGAAGTAACCCAGTGTATTGCAACATTTTTTACCCATCGCTATATCCACTACTTTACATCTATCTGTCTTGATCCTCTTGATTTACATTAGAATTCTTTCCTGAATGTTTTATCTATGTTTTTTGTGTCTGTATTGCTGTCTCTAGGTGATTGGAAAAACAGAGGTATCTTTCTTTAATCTTGATAATTGAATTGATCTTAGTCATTGAATTACATTCTTAGGCTTTTTACTTTTCTACAATATCTTTGAAACTGGTCTTTAAAATCAGGATTGGATCCTGTTCTCCTGGTATTGGAGATTAAACACCTGAGAAATGTTGGATCAGGACAAAAAGTTTTATTTAAAGGTAGAATAGAGAGAGGGGAGGGAGAGGGAAGAAGAAGAAGAAGAAGAAGAAGAA
>NW_026000316.1:6798903-6811364 GCF_001458135.2 Marmota marmota marmota
ATATATATATATATATATATATATATATATATATATATATATATATTAACCCAATGTATTCTGCTGCAAGTTCCCTACAATTGCTTTATTCTCTGTATTTATTCCTCATTATGAGAATCAACAAATTCTCTGAAGGAAAAACTCAGACTAATTAAAAAATTACCACGTAGCTGCCAGAGTGATCTACCTAAAACAGAAGGAATTTCACATCACTCCAATTGCTTAAATCCTTCAAATCAATTTTTATTGGAAGTAGAAAAAAAATCCATGTCTTGGAGTGTCAGTATTATGGCTTCAACATAATTCTGCGTATCCTTCTTCTCTTTCATGTGCTACCTTTTAACTACACTGATTTTGTATGTATGCAATATAAACACATTGTAATTTTGTAAGTACATTGATTGTATATTCTAAATATATTAAACTTTTCTTGAAAATAATATAGCTCTCCTTTGAAGTAAAATACATTTCATCTATGTTTTCTAATGAGTTTCTGTTTCTCCTTTTTGGTCTTAGAATATGGCTTCCTTAGAGAGGCCTTACCATTATCTAAATATTACCTACCCCCAATCTCTATTATATTATTTGATTTTATCTTTTTCATAAACTTATGTCTACTAGGATATAGCCCATTGATTTGTTTACATGTTTAATGCCTGTTACTGTGGGATAGAATGTAAATTCCTAGATGGTGGTAAACTCATGATGTCTGCTAAATTCCCTTATCTTATAGGATGGAATTTATTTTTAATAGGTTCTCAACAAATATCTGTTGACTAACCAAGATGGCACTTCAATTCAGTGGCAATAAGTGGCTTATCTAACGAAGTATCGGAATTGGTTATTTTTGGAAAAAACAATGTTAGAAATATAAATCAGAGATATGCTAAATTAATTTCTAAATGGATAAAATAGTATACGAAAACACCATCACAATTGGAAAGAATATTGAATGACTTCAGAATGGTAGTTGAATAATACTTTTCTTAGGTAGACAGAAAATGCTTAATCCATAAATGAGAAGATATACATGTTTAACTGCACAATTTTTATTAAAAATAATGTCCAAAGAGATGATAAAGAAGGTCAAAGGGGAAGTGTGTTTTGGTAGAAGATTTTTTCCATCCCTGAGTAGTCAAATTTGTAGTGTCCTTATAATATAAAGAGGTTCTATAATTGATAAAAAGAAGGTAACCATTAGAAAATTTGTATAATGTAAGGGGTGACAACTTACAGAACAGGAAATTCAAACTCAAAACAAGCATATAGAGATCATCAACCTCACTTTATAGCCAATAAAATAGCAGTTAAAACAATGAGATATTATTGTTATATTTCTAACATTAGCCAAAAAAAGACAGAATGAGCCTCAATCACTTTTGTAATTGTTAAAATAAACTAATTACAATCTTGGAGAATTTTAAGATGCTATATATTTCTTCAAAATAGTAATGTCCATTTCTGTTCCAATATTTTGGAAGATACTAAATTACTCAGCAATTTTCTCCCAAGTGGCTACTACATTTAAGGCACTATGCTAGTTTTAACATAGGGATGCAGGGCATTTCTACTTTCATGGAAATCACATTATAATGTTATAAACAAAAATAAACTTTTCTACTTTTTCACTAGTAATAATTAACATTTTTGTCCAAAATATATTAAGGAAAATTTAGGGTATAATTTTAAGACAAAATTAAAGCAATTTTCTAAAATTCAGTTGAGCTTTTATTTCATTTTTTTGCTTTTATGACTTGCTTGTTGCTGTTGAGGTTGTCCAGAAATACATCTGTATCATCTGGATCAAGTTGAAAAATACTAACAAGAAGAATTGGACTAAGTGCTCATTGTCACTATATTGTATTCAAACATATCTTGGAAGAAAATGTTCCAATATTTTCTAGTATTCTTATTAGATAAGCAGCTGCCCTTCTCACTGAAAAATCTTAGGTGACATGTATTTAAATTTTAATTGCAGGAAAATAATTTTCTCTGATAATATCCTTGTTGAAAATAGGCTTAAGAGATAGTGATCCCAGTAGAACATTTCTTTTTCTTCACTGCATTCAATTACTCTTTGATTAAATAAATGTAGGGTAGCCGAAATTTAACCCACTTTATTAAGTATCCATTCAAGAATCAACTGGGACCTCATTTTAAGTTTTGAACATATTTGATTGCTTCTTTTGTTTAGCATGCAAAAAGCATGCATTTATGACATATGTTTTAGTAATATCAGGAGAAAAGCAATAAACAGTAATCTCCAATATGATACAATTGAGAGATTTCTAGAAATTCTGACCAAAAATATCTTTAATTGCTCTGAAATAGTGTTTGATGTTTTTACATGAATCAATTCTCACTCTAAGTTTCTAACTAGTTGACATGTTCACTTGCTAACTAAGAATGAAATTATATTTTGAGATATTAGCTCCATTAACCTTTTAATTTGAAAACTTAATTCATGTACCATGTTTACAATGAATATAACACAAAATAATTAATTTGATGTCTTCAAGGAAGTCAGAAAAGATCTTGGTGGCTCTGGGAAGTAGTGATGGTTTCCAAGAAAGTTTAGATAACTGAGTAGGGTTGGTTCTAAGCATCTCACAAAGAAGTGTTCTTAAAACAAATTCAACCTCATTCACAATTATTGTCTGCTTTACATTTGCACAAATATGTTTAAGCTAGTATTTGCTGTTGAAATACTTGGTGGCAAACATGTTGGTAGATATCTCTTTCAATTTCTTGGTGGATAGTGGGTATAATGTTGAAAACTGCCGCAGTCTGGCTGGGCACAAAATAACCGAGCCGCCACTAAGCCTTGTAGGTTCAAACAGCAGCTTTTATTCCCGAACTCTCACCAGCACTCTACACACACTTCCTGGGAGCACACTGCCTCCACCAGGCTCCGCACCGCCAATTCTCTCAGAACCCTGTGAGAACTCAACAGGAACTGCAAAGTAGCGGGCGCCCAAGGCAGCAGGATCCGCCCTAATCCCAGCAGGATTCCCCCTAATCCCTAAAATGCCCTAATCCCAGAGCAGTGTCACCTTTCAACCATTCCCTCTCACAAAAATGCCAGGCCTCATTCTGACTAAACTGTGGCTCTCAACAGAAAACACTGATCTTTTCCAAATGAGGAGACTTATTATATCACTTTCTTTTAAAGGAAAAAGTTGCAACTAGATGAGGTTGTACAGGTGTGAAATCCTAGCATATCTGTAGGCTGAGGCAGGAGGATCACAAGTTCAAAGACAGCCTCAGCAACTTAGTGAGGCCCTAAGTAACTTAGTGAGACCCTATTTCAAAATAAAATATAAAAAAGGGCTGGAGATGTAGCTTAGTTGTTAAGCATTTCTGGGTTCAATCTCTGGTACCAAAAACAAGAAAAGAAAGAAAAGGGGGTGTGCAATATATTTGGGGAAACTAATGAAAACAAATTCCATTAATAATTTATGTGAAAGTTAGTCTAAGGAAACTATTTGCATGCTCTAGATAATACCAGGAAAAAAATCAGTCATTTGTTAATCCTTTTGCAATTAGATCTTTACTGTAAATACTAAGTGCTTTCTCTGAATCATGTCCAAATATCAGACACAGTCTTTAATGGATGAGTTCTTTATCAGCTCTTTGTATTCCAAGTGGAAAGACAAAGGGAAAATTAACTTTTTACATTTCTTTATTCTGTCACTGCATCAGTCTCTTTGGGTTTCCAATAACAAAATACTATATTTTGAGTGTCTTAAACAACAAATATTTATTTTCTCATAGTTATGGAAGCCTGGAAGTCCAAGATAAAGGTATTGGCTGATTCAGTTTCTTGTGAGGGCTCTCTCCCCAAATTGCAGACAGCTGACTTCTTGATGTGTCTTCATATTTCATATGGCAGAGAGAAAGCTCTAATGTCCCTTTGTATTCACATAAGGATGGCAGCCCATTAGATGAGGGCCCTATTCTTATGACCTCATTTTACCCTTATCAACCCTTCACAGATACCCTTTCAAAATATGGTGACATTAGGTCCTAAGGATGAATGAATTTGGGAGAGAACACAAATATTCAATTTGTAACAGTCACCAAATAGCAATGTCTTCCTTTTTCTTCTTACTTCAAAAACTGGCTCAAAAGCAAAACCCATATAAATCTCCAAATTGCTCAACAATCAAAGAGCCAGGAGATAGTATGAAGGAAAAGATTGGAATGATAGATATAAGATAATTTGCTCCTAACCTTGGCAAGTTCAAGGTTAAGTTTCATCTTGGTAAAACATGGGTGAGTGAATGGGCATCAATTTCCTTTTGTTTCCATCTCTCTTTAAGACAGAATGCAAAATATATTTTGTAGTAACATAACTTTTCTAATAAACTTCCTTTAGGATAGATGGTAAGGTGAGTTCATTATGCAGTATTGTTAGCTACATAACCAAGTGAAAAATGATTAGATGAGATGGAAACTGATAGAATATCTCCCAATGCCAAAATATTTTAGTGAAGGAATAGGCACTTGTCTGTCCAGCAGTTCCTGTTCTGAAAAGAGCACTGATAATATGCTGGCAGTAGTGGTGTTGCTGTCACTAGCAGCAGGCTTCTAGGAAAGAAGCTGATTTAAAGAAAATCATTCCCAATTACACGCAGTGAAGTACTTTCCAGAGCAGTGCACAGGGATTTAGCTGTGTGACTCATATTAATATTAATGGGCGTCACACAGCAAAATCCCTATGCAGTGTTTTGTAAAAGTACCCTAGGGAGTTTACAAAGAGGCACTATTTTGCCTTATGTACATGGATTGACTACAAATCTTCATGGTCATTAGAGTGATTTGTAAAAGGAAAACACTGTTTTAGCATTCTAGTACTTCATCTTTGGTACATAAAATGATATGCCTTCTGTCAGTGGTGGTTTGAGTGGGGATTATGAGATTGCAGAAGTTCATATTTCTAAAAAATGAAGGATATATATATTTTGGGTTTTAGGTGCTATATTTCCTGATGTGAGAGAAATACAAATTAAGGGTTGTCATTTCTTTCTGATAAGTTGAGTGCAAAACTTCCAGCTGCAACACTCAGGTAAGAATGACTTAATCAAATTATCTTTTACCTATACTCTAGGTGAAATATTTCAAACAAAGGAACATGAGTAAAAATTCTACCAACTATACTGACAAATGTGGGTGAATTTGGAAACTAAATGATAGGTCTCATTAAACTCATAATTTCCAACTGGGCATTCTAATATTGTGCTTAAGAAGCATTTTTAGCAATTCACCAGGTCATGTATGGATAAATGAGCTCCAGAAGAGATGTTCAGTTGAACATGCAAGATTTGAGTGAATTGTTAACTTGGTCAAAATACTCTTTCTTATTTTTCCCTAATGATTTTTGCTTTGTCTTCTCTGCTGTAACACAGCTTCATCAGAGAGAAGAAATTTATGCCCCAAAGAATTTTAAAATAATTCAATAAAAACATTTTGGAGTTACCTGCCAGCCAAGAGATACTTGTTGTTGTATCTACAAAATCATTATACATTTTCCCTGCTGTATACATAGTTTAGTGAAGGATTCTGGTATGAAAAGAAATGATTTACAATTATGTTCTAATAGAGGTTATCTAGAAAGTTCTAGGGTGCTAGGGGAGAGCAGAGAAGAAACAGAAGTTAAAGAAAGGTGAATTTCACTTTTATGAGTAACTGTAAAGCACTAATTCATAAATAACTATGAATAAATAGAAAGAAGACCAATAGAGTAGAGAAAAAGGAAAGAGTAAAAGGGAAGAGGGGAGAGAAAGGGGAAGTACCAGGGAGTGAAGTGGAAAAAACAATATTCCCTGCTTTTATGATTATATAAAAATGAACCCCAATATTATGTACAGTTATAATACACTAATTAAAAAGTAAAGAAGAGAGGAAGGAGATAAGAAATTTAAATTGAATCTTCAAAGCTGAATAGTATTTAGCGAAATAGATAAAATGGTATTGGCATGGATAAGGAGAGAATTTTCAAGGGTGGGTGTGCATGTACAGAGAAGAGATAAAAGAATGTTGACTTCTATTTTTTTTTTTTTTTTTTTTGTACTGGGGATTGAATTCGGGTCAACCACTGAGCCAAATCTCCAACCTTATTTTGTATTTTATTTAGAGACAGGGTTTCACTGAGTTGCTTAGCATCTCACTTTTGCTGAGGATTGCTTTGCACTTGCTATCTTCCTGCCTCAGCCTCTCAAGCCTCTGGAATTATAGGTGTGCACCACGGTGCCCAGCCTGACTTTTAACTTGATGTAATTTAAGTACAGGTTGGGAACCCCTAATCTGAAAATCCAAAGTCAGAAATGCTACAAAATACAGAATATTTTGAGTGATGATATGATACCACAAATGGACCTGATCTCTTATAATGGGACTCAGTTAAAATGAAAGTGCGCTAAAAATATTGTATTAAATTACATTGTCAGGCTGGGATTGTGGCTCAGTGCGATAGAGAACTCACCTAGCACATGTGAGGCACTGGATTCAATCCTCAGCACCATATAAAAATAAATAAAATAAAGGTATTGTGTCCAACTATAACTAATAAATAAATAAATAAATAAATAAATAAATTACATTGTCTTTGTCTAGGTGTGTAAAGTATACATGAAACATAAATGAATTTCATGCATAGTTATGAGTCTCATACTCAAGATATCCCTTTATCTGAAAAATCCCCCAAATCAAGTTTGTTGTTGTTTAATTACTAAACTATATAGCTCAGAGACAGAAGACTTTCTTAGATTATGCTGAAATCTAGAAAAAAAATTGACCTTAAAATTCTCATTTCTTCCCTGTCACTGTCACTAAGTATGCTCTCTAATGTCATACTAATTTGCTATTTATGTTTCCTGATTCATTTTCTCCCTTTCTTTTCCTAAAGCATAAACAGCTTCTTAACATTATCACTTACTTTAATTGTTTTTTTCTATTTCTCTTATGAAAAAACTACTCATTTTAAATTTAAAAACACAAATTCTTCCTTTATGATCTTATTAATTTAAGAACTAATCTTATGAGAATGTGCTTAATTATGTTTGATGTTCTACTTAAAGCATTTCCATTTATTACTTTAGTTGATCTACTTTATCTATTCAACTTGGGTTTAAAGCACAGTCTTCTTATCCCTAATATTTTATTTTGTATTGCTGGATTTTTGTCTGACCTGATTTCTTCATATGACACTATGTAGAATACAGCTGCACTTAATATTTAAATTTATTTTCAAGATAACTTTTATACTACTTACTTATTATTACCAGAAAACTTGTTCTGGTAAAACTTGAAATGACTAATTCATCCGGGGCTTTTTGTCTCAATCATTTACCTAGTAAGACACAGCCTAGAAATCGGGAACAAAAGATTATACATAGCTATAATATGTGTATCACTTAAAATCCACTCACCCATACTGCGAGGGTCCAGAGGACATAACCTTCACCACTACTTTGAGACAGATTTGTGAGGGGAGGCCCAGCTTCCTTGAAGGGCTCTGTAATTGCTTTCCTCTGCAGGCTCAGTGGCTCAATTAGAAAACACAAATGAGAGGGGAATAATTGGATTCCAGTATGGTGGGGGCCAACTGGTAGTAATTCTCACCAAAGGCAAGGGGGATGTAATTACCATAATGAACAGCAGAGGGAAAGCACTAATCTGATATAGACTGATTTATGTAGAATTAGGGCATTGGTTAGCTAATCATAATGTTCCTAGAAATGAAATAGAAAACCTACTGAATTCTTCCTTGATCTGTACACAAAGAAACCTTCCAGGTTAGGTGAATAACAGTTTAACTCAAATCAGAAAACTTCATAATTATAATTCCTCTATCAATTCCCAGATAACTGGTAAAACATTATTTATTCTCAATCATTTCACTAACTATTCTTTGAGTTTCAGTAGGCACTAATCCTGACCTTCCTCTGCTCAAGTGGAATCCAGGTGGTTTGGTATTTGACTAGAATGATTTGGCTTCCCCATGTATATTGGTGAAGGCGAGATGAGGGTGTTTCTGCAGGATATTGGCATGTGAATCAGTGGACTGAATGGGAGAGATCTGTCTCCAATGCAGACAGGCACCAGTCAGTTGGCTGGGGACTCAGATGGAAAAAAAAAAGGTGGAGGAAGAGCAAATTCTGTCTCTTTCTTCTGGAGCTGTGATGCCTTTATTCTCCTATGTTTGGATATCAGAACTCCAAGTTCTCAAGTTTTTCAATTACAGGGCTCACATCAAGAACCACTGAGCCTTCAGTCTCAAGACTGAGAGTAATGCCCTCAGCTTACTTGGTTCTGAGAACTTTGGAATGAGCCATATTACCATCTTGTAAACAGCTTGCTGTAGGACTTCTAAGCCTCCATAATCTGATAAGTCAATTACCTGATAAATTTTCTCCTTGTACTCTGTGTGTAAAATTTTAAACATTAAGTGAATGGATAATTAAAATTAAACTGTGGTATATTCAGATAAAAGAATACTATTCAGTGCTAAAGACAAAGGTGGTATCAGGTCATGAAAAGGCATGAAGGAAACTTAAATTCATATTACTAAGTGAAAGAAGCCAATCTGAAAAGACTACATACAATTTAGTTCCACTATGACAACTGTAAAGGGAAAAACTATGGAGGCAGTAAAAACATCAGTGGTGCCACGAACTGGGGTGGGGGGAGGAGGGATGATTAAGCAAAACAGAGATGACTTTTTTTTAGGGCAGTGAAACTATTTCATATAATGTAATGATGGATCCATATCATTAGGCATTTGTTCAAATACATAGAATGTACAACACCAAGAATGAACCATAAACTATCGACTTCCAGTTATAATGATGTGTTGATGTAGGTTTATAGATTATAACCAATATACCACTCCAGAGTGGAATGTTGATGGTGTATGTATGGTGTTGGGGGTATATAGAAAATCTCTTTTTTTTCCCCACTAAGTTATGCTGTGAGCTTAAAACTATTATAAAATAATGTTATATTTTGTTATAAAGAAGACTCGTATATTTGACATAAAAAAACATTTTCAATTTATAACATCAAATTGTACTTTATAATTAGTTTACCCAGTTACTGTTTATGTGGGAAAATGTGTTCTTCTATTCTAAAATAGTACTTTCTTTCATTTTTTTCCATTGAGAATTAATGAAAATTGAGTAAACTAATGAATAATTTTTGACAGTTTCTAAATGTTTTTCATATTTTTGTCAATGTGGGTTTTAATTTTAACATTTTTATCTTGTGATACTAGACTTCTGTGTATTATTTAAATGGGCATAATTTCTCAGTTGCATATATTAGTGATCTGCCTGCTATTAGGGAGGAAAGCCGTTTCCACAATCCAGTATTCTTAAAATTTTGGTGTATAGAAGATTTTTAAATGACCATTTATGAAAAAATGAGGTGTTTATTTTGCATTTAAATGAATGATGGTCTTTACATAAATCAATAACATTTTTATATCAAGTGACATTTTACTCTTATGGTTACTATTTGTGTGTAAGAAATTCTTGCAACAATCAGCAGATTAAAGTGATCATTTTATTATGGTCATGAATTCTCTGGATCTTGAATTTGCACAGAGTACAAGGGGAAAGGCTTATCTTTGTTCCTGTCTTAGTGTGAGTCAAATGTTGAGACAGGAATCATCTGAAAGTGTCTTCACTCCTGTGCCTGGCAATTTTGCTGATACTATCTGGGAATCCACTCACAAAACTTAAATATTAACTATATGTCTCTTCACAGGTAAACTTGGTGATCCCTGACCTAGATTATTGATTGAAAATCTTTCTAATTTCTATTATAAGTATTTAAGCTATAACTTTATTTCTAGTCATAGCTTTTATTGTGAACCTCATATTTATCAAATATTTTATGAGAAAATAATCATATGTAAAATAACTGCATATTTACTATCATATATTCACTTTCTAAATCATAAAATGAACAACTTACTCTATTTTACTAATTATATACCCATCATATTTCTATTTTTCCAACAATACATCTTACTTTTTGTTACATTTTAAAGTATTTTAAAGAAACTCCAAACAAGCATGCTTATAATAAACTGGAGTTCATTAGGAGAAGACAGATTGTGTGTGTGTGTGTGTGTGTGTGTGTGTGGACATTTGTATTTGGTGAAATGTACAATTTCTATGTATACCATTTTATGAGATTTTAAAGATAATTCCATTAAGATATAATTTGCATGCCATATCATTGACCCATTTAAGTTGTAAAATTCAATTATTTTTGGTGGATTAAAAGCTATTTGCAATCATCAGCATAGTCAATTTTAGAACATGTTTGTCATCTCAGAGATAAACTCCATACCCTTTGGCTATCACTGCACTATTTCCCCTCTTTCTCACCCATAAGCAAACACTAAGCTACGTCTGTTTTACAAATTTCCCTATTCTGGACATTTCATATGATGGGATAGTATACATATTATACATTAAATAAAGCAAGTTCTTTCACTTGTATAATGTTATCTAGGTCCATAATGCTGTAGCATGTATCATTTCTTCATTTCATTTTTATGGTTTGTTAAATATTCCAGTAAAGGATATACCACATTTTACTTATCCATTCAACAATTGGTGCAAATATGAATTATTTAAACCTTTTGGCAATAATGAATAATGCTGCTATAAACATTTATGTGCAAGTTTTACCATTTTGTATGTTTTCATTTTTCTTGGGTACAGACTTAAGAGTGGAATTCTTGAGTTATATGGCAGATCTGTGTTTAATTATTTGAAGAATTGCCATATATCATTTTCCAAAGCATCTGCAGAATTTTATATTCCCAACAGTGGTGTATGAGTATTCTGATTTCTCCACATTTTCTCTGTATTAATGTATTTGGATTCTAGAATTTTGGGGGGTGAAATATGGTATCTTGCTTTAGTTTTGATTTGTATTTTTCTGATGCTAATGATATCCAGCATTTTTTCATGTGTTTATTGGTGAATTGTACCTCTTTTGGGAAAAAATTTATTCAGATCATTTCCCATTTATTAATTGGGTTGTTTATGTTATTATTTACTTGTAAGTGTTCTTTATATTTTCTGGAATTAAGTCCCAAATTAGATATATGATTGCAAATAATTTCTCCAATTTTGTGGGTTATCATTTTATTTACTTGATAGTATCATTTGGATCACAAAAGATTTTAACTTGGTGAGGTACAAGTTATCTACATTTGATTTTACTGCTTGTGATTAACCTCTAAGATTTTTTTGCCAAATCTGCAATTATGCAAATTTACTCTTTTGTTTTCTTCTAAGACTTTTTTTTTTACTTTTAATTTCTACAATTTAGTTAGGTCTTTGATATGTTTTGAGTTATGTTTCTATATGATGTGTGGTAAAGGTTCATTTTATTGTATTGCATGTGGTTCACAAATTTTTTTGAACTATTTGTGGAAAAAAATAATTCTTTCCCCATGAAATGATCATGGTACTCTTGTTGAAAAAAACTTGATGACAAACAAATGGTTTCATTTCTATGTTCTCACTTCTATTACATTTATCTATATGCCCACACTTCTACCAGTGCCACACTGACTTAATTCCATTTACCTTGTGGTAAACTTTGAAATCAAACAGCGAAGGTCTTCATATTTTCTTTATCTTTTTCTAAATTGTTATAGCTCCTCTGGGTCCCTTAGAATTCCACGTGAATTTTAAAGTCAACTCACCAATTTCTAAGTGAGAGTTTGGCAAACTTTGTGTTCAGAACAAAAATCATAAAATGTTGAGGTTTTGTGAGCCATACATTCGGTGTTACCTTTTTCTACTATTGTAGCCAAAAGGTGGACATATGCAATAGGAAGACATATTGACAAGAGTGTGTTTCATTGAAATAGAATTTCAAATAGAGCTAACAAGTTGAATTGGGCCCATGGGTGGTAATTCTTTCCCCTACTTTAAACAAAGAACAATTTTAAGGATAATGAAAATATTTTGTTGTGGTAAAATAATTGTACTTGTTTATGAAGTACAATGTGATAATTCTATTTATGGATAAAATGTGAAATAATTGAAATAGAGTGATTGCCATTTCCATAACCTTAAAAGTTTATCATTTCTTAATTAAATTTGTAAGCTTTTAAACTTCTTTCTTCTAGCTATTTATAAAATGTGTAATGAATTGTTGTGAACTGTAGTCACCTGTGATGAATGTGCTATAGAACACTAGAACTTATTCCTGTTATACAACTTTATTTTGGTACCTATTATCCAACTTTCCTCTTACTCTCAGTTCCCTTACCCCCCTTAACTTCTACTGACTACTATTATACTCTCTACTTATATAAAATCAATAATTTTAAATCCCACATATGAGTGAAAACATGTTTTAATTTTTGTTCTGTGCCTGGTTTATTTCACTTAGCATAATGTCCTCCAGTTCCACTCAAGTTGCCACCA
>NW_026000316.1:6812939-6834059 GCF_001458135.2 Marmota marmota marmota
CTGGTGGGACTGCAAACTGGTGCGGCCAATTTGGAAAGCAGTATGGAGATTCCTGGGAAAGCTTGGAATGGAACCACCATTTGACCCAGCTATTGCCCTTCTCGGACTATTCCCTGAAGACCTTAAAAGAGCGTACCACAGGGATACTGCCACATCGATGTTCATAGCAGCACAATTCACAATTGCTAGACTGTGGAACCAACCCAGATGCCCTTCAATAGATGAATGGATTTAAAAAATGTGGCATTTATACACCATGGAGTATTACGCAGCACTAAAAAATGATGAAATCATGGAATTTGCAGGGAAATGGATGGCACTAGAGCAGATTATGCTTAGTGAAGCTAGCCAATCCCTAAAAAACAAATACCAAATGTCTTCTTTGATATAATGAGAGCAACTAAGAACAGCAGGGAGGAAGAGCAGGAAGAAAAGATTAACATGAAACAGAGACATGAGGTGGGAAGGAAAGGGAGAGAAAAGGGAAATTGCATGGTAATGGAGGGAGACCCTCATTGTTATACAAAATTACATATAAGAGGTTGTGAGGGGAATGGGAAAATAATCAAGGAGAGAAATGAATTACAGTGGATGGGGTAGAGAGAGAAGATGGGAGGGGAGGGAGGATAGTAGAGGATAGGAAAGGTTCCAGAATACAACAGTTACTAAAAGGGCATTATGTAAAAATGTGGATGTGTTACTGATGTGATTCTGCAATCTGTATTTGGGGTAAAATTGGGAGTTCATAACCCACTTGAATCATATGTATGAAATATGATATGTCAAGAGCTTTGTAATGTTTTGAACAACCAGTAAAAAAAAGAAACATGAAAAGCTTGAGGGGGTCTCTGGAAGCAAAAGTAATACAGAACAGATAGTAGAAAACAGCAATAATACTGGCTCTGAATAATTATGGAAACAAGAACTGTAATTATTATGAGTATTCTCTCTTTATTTTATTGTGAATAAATTTGTGTTAATGTACATACATTAAGCAAATCTTTGTTTCCTTTCCCCTCCTATCCCATTATCATGTGGCATATAATATATTTACTTTATGTCATTGCTTAAGCATTATTAATTTTACATTATTCTATTTAAGTTGTAGGGTATCAGGAAAAAGGCAAATGTAACTCAATGGTTTTATCTCTTTTTCTGAGAAAAAATAATGTAATTCCAGTAATACACAAAATATTTATGTTAGTAGGATTATGACCTTCTTATTATTATCTTTATTTAGAGATTAAGTACAGTTTACAGAGATTTATAGAAATACATTGTTGACAATGGGTGGACTTTGGTGGTTAATTTAATTGTCAACTTGACTAGGCAAAAAGATGCTCAGATGCCTGGTAAAATATTACGACTTGATATGTCTGTGAAAGTGTTAAGAGAAGAGATTATTATGAGTTATAAAGTAGTACTATACTCAGCAATGTAGCTGTGCATTGTTGTGGGCCTAAATAGAATGAAATGATGAAGGGAGGATATGTTATCTCTCTCTTCTTGAGTTAGGATATCATTTTATGGCCTTCATTAATTACAGCCTCTGGCCCTTGGGCCTTTATTCTTCAGGAGACTCTCTGGTTGTCAGGACTTCAAATTTCGACCGATTACATAACTGGCTTTACTGGTTATCTGGCTTGTAAATGGCCAATCTTGGAACAACTCAGCCTACATAATCACATAAGCCTATTCTCATAATAAGTCTTCCTCTCTTATTTTTTGTCTCTGCTATAGTTTGGTTCTGGAATGTCCCCATTAGGCCCATATGTTAAAGGCTTATTTCTCAGCTTGGCAGCTACTGGAAGGTGGTAGAAATCTTTTAAGAGGGAGGTTCTAGTGGGAGGTATTAGGTCATTGGAGTCAGACCCCTGAAGGAGATTGTGGGACACCATTCTTTCTCCTTCACACTTGACCATGAAGTGAATTATTGTTATTTACCACATACTCCATCTATGAAATTCTGTGCTACAATAGGCACAAAGAACTGGGACAAACAATCATGAAATAAAATCTCAAAAACTATGAACCCAAATAAACATTTCTCTTTTATAAGTTGTTTATCTCAGGTTTCTTGGTACTATAACTGAAAGCTAATGCAGAAAATTGGTACCAAGAAAGTGGTGTTATTGCTGTAACTATACCTGAGATGGTGTGGAAAATACTTTGTAATTGTATTACAGAAGTTTAAAAACTTTTTGGAGGAGTGGGCTATAAAAAGCCTAGAATGTGTAAGTAGTTTAACAGGTGATTCATGTAGGGACTCACAATCTCATAATGTTGATAGAAAAGTGACAGTAAATACCTGCTTCATGAGGTTCCAGATGGAATTAGATATTCCATTAGAAACTGTAGTAGATTCTGAGATAGGAATTTGGGGATACAGAAAAAGAAAAGTATACTGAGGCTTAAAAGAGAAGTACCCATGAGCTTTGGAATGCAGGAAACACTCATGAACCATTAAAATGAAAAATAAGCAACTTCTGAGCAACCCAGCTCACGTCCTTGGCCCATACTCTTGAGCAATGTCCTTGCCTACAAAAACTAACATGGTATGGGTAAACCTTTTGCAAAATTATGTGACTCCACCTTGACTCCTCCTCTAGTTATTCCTTTGCTACTCTCCCTCTACAAATACTAACATCCCAAAGCAATGGGTTGCTGTCACTCCCTCTGGAGGATGGTCCACATTCTCCCTTAAATGTGTACTCCTTGCTTTAAAGCCCTGAAGGTTTCTGACTCTGAACATGGCTGGCATTTTCCCTTAAATGTGTACCCCAAAAGACATCTCTCCCTTGAGATAACCCATATTCTCCCTTGAATGTGTATTTGATTCCCTAAATTAATCTGTCTGTGTCTCTAAGCAGTACATTCTAAAATTCTTTTTCATCACATATACCAAGAACCCTATCATCTAGTCTAGATTCCCTTTTCTTGGAACTCCTCTGGTGACAGAAGCTGTCCCTATTATATTCTAGCAAAGAATTTTGCTATATAATGTCCATGGCTTGAAAATTTGGGAGAAATAAAGTTCAAAAGTGATGTATTAGTTTATACAGTGGAGAAAATTTCAATTCAGTAAAACATCCAAGCAGAGACATGGGTATTACTGGCTGCTTTTGCCAAATTTATAGTGAGAATTAGGAGCAAAAAGCAAAGAGGAAAGATTTAAAAGTTGGCAAATTGTTGAGAAAAGGGTAATCATTAAAGGTGTGGCCAAAGAGAGTGTGGAGATTAACTCCATTAAAAAGAAACCAAGCACTTTTTACCATGGCAATAGGAAAGGGCATTTTAGGAATTGACAGCACACAACTAATGGTAGCCATAAAGGTGTAAAAGTACAGATATTTTTCAAACATATTCCAGGAAAGAATCTTTTTTGAGGGCCCTGGTTTGTCCTTTCTACCCCAGAATGCTTTGGGTATCATTTCCCCAAGGTTAATTGAAGACAGCAAGACCTTCAGAGATCACTTCAGATGTGGTTCAAGTGAGCCTCAGTACAGCTTATGCTAGCAACAGATCTTAGCATTATCCATTCCATGTGGTGCTGGTTTTACAGGCATGCAAAATGTAAGAGTTATGGGGTCATGGAGACTTATATTGCAAATTTAAAGGAAAACCTAAAAAGCCAGGCACTATGTGGCAAGGTCTGAGTTCCAGCAAACCATCCTTCACAGTATGATATATGGAGAAATGAGACTGAAGCCAAAGCTGTGTTGGAAACCCCAGGAAGCTAGAGATGCCAGGAATGTCGAATGTCTGCTGAGGGAAGCTGTAGGCAGCAAGTAGAGTCAAACCATGAGAGTGATCATGTGAACTACAACCATGAAGGTCATAATTTCAGGGCTTCTCAAGCCCTTGAGAGCCCATATCCTGCCACAATGTGCCCCAGATTTAGGGCACTGAGACTTAGGATTTACAGTTTGCCCTGCTGGGTTTCTGTTTTGGTTTGGTCTGATCCTTTCTTTCTATTTCCTTATTCCTCCTTTTTAGAATAAAAAGGTTCACCCTGTATCATCATGTTTTACTTTGGGGGTTTTATGGGGGCTCACAGCTGTGTTTGCCTTAAGTCTAAGAGGAAACTTTGACCTTTGACTTTTGAGCAATGCTGGAACAGTTTCAGACTTTGTGGACTCTTGGAGGAGATTAACTAAATTAATTTTACATTGTGAAGTGGGCATGATCCTATTGGGGGATAATGGTAGAAAAATCCATATGTTCAAGAATTTTTTTCTCAGCTGGGTGGCACTAAAAATTGATGAAAAGTTTTTTTGTTGTTTTTTGTTTTGTTTTGTTTGTTTTGACTAGGAATTGAACCCAGGGGCACTTTACCACTGAGCTACATCCCCAGCCTTTTTAAAATTTATACTGAGATATGGCCTGTATAAGTTGCTGAGGGTCTTGCCAAGTTGTTGAGGCTTGCCTTGAACATAGAATCCTCCTATCTTAACCTTCTGAGTCACTTGGATTGCAGGTATGCATCACTGTGCCTGGAAATGGAAACTTGTAAGATAAAGCACCCAGTGAGAGACTACTAGGTATATGTCCTCAAAGGGGATTGTGGGATGCCAGTGTCATCTTTTCTATTTTGTGCCAGCCATAGAGTGAATGGGCTACTCTGTCACATGCTTCTGCCATAGTATAATTTTTCACTGCAGGTTCAAAGCAATGAGGCCAAGCTACTATAGACTGAAATTTCCTAAAGTGTCAGCCAAAATAAACCTTTCCTCTTTTAAGTTTATTATCTCAAATGTTTTGTTAGAGTAATATAAGCTAACACAGTCTGTCTCTCTAATCCTATGTGTGTGTGTATGTGTGTGTGTTTGTGTGTGTGTGTGTATGTATATGTGTACCTATATACATCCTGTTGGTTCTATTTCACTGTAGAATCCTGATTACTATAGATAAAAAATGATAAGAACCAAATTTTTCACTGTTAGAGTAGAAAAAAATCACATGTTTGGGAGACATGAATTATTTATGTGATAGTGAATTATGGTTAGACATATCAGTACAAAGTCATGCTTACCTTAATACAGGTATAAAGTAACACATTTAGAAACAATTATAGATTGTGTGTGTGTGCACATATATTCTAAGCTCTGTTAGCTTAGATGGCTTAGATGCAATGACACCCTCATAGCAATGAAAACACCGAGTACCTTGATTATGGTTTCTAATACCAGTCTCCAATTAAATTGATCAGAGCTCCATGAAGAATTGCTGATTCTGGGATTAGGTTATACAATATACAATTTGCCCCCGGAACATCTTTTAATGTCAGAAAATAAGGAAGGGGAAAAAACATGATGGAAGTATGTCAAAGGAGAACATGATTCAACTGAAAGAGCTACTAGTACCCATAGTTGCAAAAACTTGAACAATACCATATTAAAGCAGCATAGGATTATAATCTGAAGTATTAAATAAATTTCCACAATCACGCCTAGAAATATCTATATAGATATTTTGTCCTTATGAAATTGGAACATAAATCCTCACTCTATAAATTTGCGTTCTGAATATCAACTTTGTTCCAAACTTGGAAACTTGTAAGATATAGTACCCAGTGAGAGACTACTAGGTATATGTCCTCAAAGGGGATTGTGGGATGCCAGTGTCTTCTTTTCTATTTTGGATTGGAAAGATTGGAAAGGGGATAAAAGGGGGTAAAAGGTATAGATTGGAAAGGGGTAAAAGGTAGCTTTGGAGTGGAAAAACCTGAAAACCAGTCAACATCAAGAGTTGAAAATCATGTTCATAGTATGCATCCTTGAGATGATATGATGAAAATGGCACTTTATTTTTGACATTTTCCTCAAAAAGCTCATAACCTTAGACTAATCCTGAACATTTTAAGGTCATACACTAGCTCCAAAAATTACTCAACCATAACAATTGAAACCACATAGGCAACTTAGGAACTGGAAAATAGATCTGAAGCAACAATATAGAAAACACCATTAACACTATTTTTTTTTAAATGGTGGTGCTGGAGAAACCAATATGAGATACAGTGGGAAGTTCTACCATATGTGTGAATTGGGGTTCAAGAAAGGGAACAGAGAAATAATAAGTGCATCATACTTGAAGAAGTAAATGCCAATATTCTTCTAATATCAACATATGATAAAAATCAACATTCAAAATATTTTAAATGCAAGTAAGATAAACAAAGAAAATATCATCTAGATATAATAGAAAACTTTTAAAGCAAAAGATAAAGAAAAATCTCATAATTTTTTTCAGAAAAAAAGAATGCCCTCAAAAATTCCATTATAAGATGTAAAATGATTTGTCAGTGGTGATACTGAAAGGCTCACTAAATTAAAAAAAAAAACTTAAAGCAATAAAAGAAGAGAAACTAGAGTTATAAATATTATCCAATTTTTAAATTGCTATTATCAGACAAATAGCAGACTATCAATAACCATTAGAATTTCATTAAGTGAAATACTAAAGATTTTTCTTTAGGAAAAAAACAATGATTCCCAAATAGAAGTCCAGAGAGGCAGGAAGGAATGGCATGCAACAAGTAACCTAAACTTTTTGAAAAAATTACCTGAATAATAATAAAATAATAATGCATAATGTATATATGTGTATATGACTGTATGTATGAGTACATGTGTATGTCCAGAGGAAACCAGTTTCAGTATTCTATGAGTCTTCTGAAAGTAGAGTCACATAGGATGTATTTAATTTCTCTAGAAATAATGTGACAATTTGGGTGAATTATCTTTTACTAAAGATCTCACCTGATTCTAGGAGTCCAAGGTTTTTTACTTTAAGGTCAATTACAAGGGCACTCTTTGCAGAGTACATCCCAAATTCCACATTCTCAGAGGAAAAACAGACATAAACCACATTGTTCAATTTATGTAATTACACCTGTATCATTTAGAATAATTAATATGTTAATGTAGGGACCTGTTTTCTAGTCAAGTTCCCAGATGCCAACCAATGCCCAATGTAACAGACCATTATTTTTTAAGGATAGCAGCCTCAGGCCTACTATGTTAACTCTTTCAGCATGTTGTTTGTAAGAAACACTGAAAAATGAATGAGATTATAAACACCCAATATTAGAAAAAAAAGCAAATTAATCACACATAAAGAAAATAGGAATATTTTCAAATACAGATAAAATAGTAAAAAAATACAGAAGATCAACATAGGAAATAGTTCTTTGAAAGAATAATAAAATCAGTACACCTATGCCTATAATGATAAGAAAAATGTTTAAATGATTGAACAAAGAACAAATATTAAAAAGGGGATCATTCATTTTAATATTGGAAATTAATTTTCCCTTTTTGATTAGTACATATTAATTTTACAGAATAATAAGTTTCATTGTGGTGTATCACTCTTGCATATTATATACTCTGATCGTTTCCAATCCTTCATTATCCCTTTTCTTTCTCACACCCCTTTTCCCCTTATCCCCTTCCTGAAAGGGGGGACATTCTTAAAATTCTATGTGCAGGGGCTGGGCCTGTAGCTCAGTGGTAGAGCGCCTTCATTGCTCATGTGAGGCACTGGGTTCAACCTTCAGCCCCACATAAAAATAAATAAATAAAGACACAGTGTCCATCTACAACTACAAAAAATATTAAAAAATTCTATGTACATTAGAAAAATCAGCAGGAATTATCTTGAACTACTTTATACCATAAAATTAGAAATAGAGATAACAGACTAATTCCTAATAAAGTTCCATAAAAGGAAATAAAATTTGAGACTAGTTCTATAACTATTTAAGACATTAATTTGGTAATTAAAGACTCTTCTAAAGAGCAACTCCAGGTCAAGATGGTTTTAATAGTTAAATATACCAAATATCTCACAACGAAATAATGGCAATCTTGCCATAAAACTATCTTACTCATGAATATAAGTGCAAAAATTATAACTAAAATCTTAACAAAGTGAATGGTATAAAAATAAATAATGAATTATAGTTAATTTGAATTCATTTCAAAATGAAAAAAAACTGTTTAAAAAATGAACATTTCTCTGTTTTACTACATTGGCAGAACAAAAAGAAAAATAATATGATCATTACAACAGACAAATAAAAATTTGATGTTTTGTGTACTATTACAGTGAAAACTTATTTTAACTAGGAAGAGAAACATCTTTTTTATTTTTTTTAGTTGTAGATAATCACAATACCTTAATTTTATTTATTCATTTTTATGTGTTTCTGAGGATCCAACCAGTGACTCACACATGCTAGGAAAGTATTCTACGACTGAGCTACATTTCCAGCCCTAAAGAGAAACTTCTTAATCCAATAAGATATATCTACAAAATAGCCAATAGCCATTATTACACATAATTGTGAAATGATGAAAGATTTCCCCTAGAATGACAAAGATGTACACTATCCTCACTTTCATCTAATATTGAGCTGGAAGTCCCACCTATGTAAAAATCCAAAACTGTAAAAAATACAACATTGTAGAAATATCAAAATTTAAATGATCATGAAATAAAAGTATTTATTTTAAGATAATTAAAATGTAATCTGAATATGATGTGCTTGTGTACAAAGAACATTCAAAAGAATATTAAGATAAATTACTGGAGTTAATGAATGAAGAGTAATAAGCATGCTGATATACCTATACATGTACTTATTTGAAATATACTCACATGATAGATGATAGAGGTAAATAGATATAGGAAACTTGGAGGGAAAAGAAAATACATCAAATTATTGGAAGTATGGTACAAGGGAAACATGGAATTGAAAGAAAAACTCATGCAAATAGATATAATGGTCTCTGGCACACAGCAATAGCCTCAGTATATACCACCTAGTAGGCATTCAAAAAATTTTCCTTGAATGAATTAATGACTGAATGTTCAGCTACTCAGCTTTATAACCATAAGTCCTTATACTTGTCCTCATAATGACTACATTGGTAACAGAGCCTGAAACAAGTTTACGAGTTATGAATAATGACTCCAGAGTCAAATATTATTGGACAGCAAAGACAGGCACTCAGAATTGTCATTTTTGGAGAAAGATTGTAATCCAACTTGAATTCCTTAGATTTGATATTTAAATTT
Organism: Marmota marmota marmota; assembly: GCF_001458135.2. NCBI lineage: Eukaryota > Metazoa > Chordata > Mammalia > Rodentia > Sciuridae > Marmota > Marmota marmota. The sequence goes on from NW_026000316.1 coordinate 6,822,024, forward strand.
AAGAATAAATAATACATTTTACAATTTTAATTCTCTATTGAAGATATTACTAATATTGTTTCTTTGTCATACTAATTTATTCAGCTATTTGGACTTATGTATGCAGGTTCATTAGAATAGATGGAGACATCTGAACCTTTTACTTCACTGACTACACTGACCAATCTGGACTGGAAATTTGATATTGTTTACAGACTCTTGGTTTTTACAACAGATAAAAAAATAACATTAAGCATGTTCAAATGTACTATGATTTAAAAATGATTTTATATCCTTAGTTAATGTACAGCATCTTATCAAGTTAGAAGTTAAAATAATTGATAAGGAAAAGTTGTTAAATATGGTTAACACTTTTATTCATGAAATTATGGATACAATCCCTACAGTATGATCTCTAATAGCAGTGTTTTGGATTTCATAAGAAACTAAAAGTTAATACTCCCTTGAGGAATTCAGTCTACAGTGTAAAAAAAAACATAATATGACAATGATGTTTGACAATAAAGTTTCCAAGAAAATGTTTTTATCTTTATTTACACATTAGAAGTTAAAAAGTATTATGTGAAATTCTACTTTCTCCCTACTTAGCATTATTATTTGACCTTACAAGGTGCTATAAACTTAATAGCTCCTTTAATGTGCCATACAAGATAAATTTTGTTTGCTCCATGTGACTCTATTTCATTTGAGACCATATCCAATTTTACATTTTAAAATGAAATTCAGTTTTATAGTTGAAGAGTCACTAGAACTATGCACACATTTGGTACTACCAATGATACCCTCTGCATAATTTTTTTTTACCAAAGTCTTGGGAAAATGTTGTATTTATTTACCTCTCACATCAAGAGACTATATTTTAAATTGCTAACCTAATTTAAGGGACCTTATGAAATAATGCCTTTAAACACTACTACTAGAAATGAGGTTTATTCTTTTTGAGGCCAAATTTAGACCTTCTCACACTAAGATTTGAGCTAGAAAACAAAAAGAGAAAGGTTAGTAAGCAATCTTTGATTAAAAAAATTTGGCAGGTTTTTCAGACTGGAATTAAGCCAAGAGGCCAGCAGCTGTATTCATCCTTGGCTGAGCAAGTTAAGCGCTGGAGCACACAAGCTGAGAACTGTGGTTTGTACAGCAGGGAGAGTGAGGCAGAATCACAGCTAATTAGAATTCCTGTAGGGTTTATCAACAGGTCTGCAAAATACAGTAATTAAGCTATGACTGAAAACATGTCACTTTTATGTTTTGGAGATGATGTAAACTAGCTTAAAATTACTCAGTTCAAAAACAATCACTTAAAATCTTCTTTAAAATGATACATGGAATCTATCTTTGACTACTGTGATTTTTGTAATTACTACAATCAAAGCCAAGTTTAATTTAATTTCTCAATAAAAAGTATGATGGGATCACGTACTAATTTGCTTTTGTGCAGATGCTTTCTAGACCAACTAGGAGCAGATGGAATAAAATATATCAATATCTAAGATTTTAAAAATCTCAAAATCTGTCTGCCTATGTGAGAGATAGGGAAATTGTCATTGCGGATGTAAGTTCATGTTTAACATACCTGAAAGTCAGAGTCCTTTTTTGTTAACAGAATTCAAGAAATATATTCATAAATAATAATTTTATTCTTAGGTCATGATCATAAAGTGAATTAAAAAAATGAGAGGGGAAATACTTCCAAAACATGCCTCTCCTTTTAAATGCTATTGTGAGCCAGATTTGATCGAATATCTATGACAGAAGTGACTGAGTTGACACCCTGCTCTTATCTTATGCTTTTGCAGTGAGGGGGAAGATGGCAGTAGGACAAAGGAAGAATGATTATGCTTTCATTTATTTAAAAAATATCTTTTATTCGTTGGATTAAAACAGCTGAAATCATTAATGTAAATTTCTTTAAAAATAAATCTCCCATAGATCATACTTGTGAGTGTGTGTGTATGAGTATGTACATGTGTGTATGCTTACACATGAAAGAGCAAAGAGCAGTTGATGACATCTGTTGGAGAAAAGAAATAACAAGTTCTGGTTAAGTTCAAGTGACATTTTTGCATTTATTTGTTTTAATTTGTAAAAAGCATGATGGAACCTACTCTTGTTTGAAATGCAAATTACATATAAAATACAGGTATATTATTACCATTGGAAAGTACTACAGAAGTAAGAGTGCTAACTCAGGGTAATTGTCATAACTGTAAACATTTTAGCCTGAATTAGTAAATGTTACACATCATGTTATCTATAAAGTGCATTACTATATTTTTTTACTATAAAAACACTCATAATCCAGAAAGTGAAATATGTCTCAAAAATGAATGCCTATTTTACATTTTTTACAATCACAACTAGTTCATATACAACTGAGAAAATTTAAAAATATATATATATATATTTGGGGGCTGGGGTTGTGGCTCAGTGGTAGAGCACTCGCCTAGCGCGTGCGAGGTTCTGGGTTTGATCCTCAGCACCATATAAAAATAAATAAATAAAATAAAAGTATTGTGTCCAACTACAACTAAAAAGTATTTTAAATATATGTGTATATATGTACATATATGTATATGTATCAAACTGCCTTTTGCCATCTATCATTAAAGCCAAATTAAACAAGTCTGAATTTTTCTAATTTGCCTTAATTGTAAAGTTTTATTTTGCAACAACATGTATTAATTTATATGATTATGCAAGTAAGGCAGTCTTATAAGACAATATCTGGAATGAATAAGCAATGAAAACTTCATCTATATTTTTTTTTTCTTTTTAGTAGTTGGGATTTAACCCAGGAATACTAACCACTGAGCTACATCCCCAGCCCTTCATTTTTTTTTTTTTAATTTTGAGACAGGGTCTCACTAAGTTGCTTAAGGCCTTGCTAAATTGCTGAGTCTGGCTTTGAACTTGTGATCCTTCTGCCTTAGCCCCCTGAGTTGCTGGGATTATAAATGTGAGCCATGGCACCCAGAACCTATAATCTTTTTAACCAAATTTTATTTAGACTGTGTTCTCCCTTCCATCTTACCACCTCTTTTTCAGTATGCACTTATCAGAATGATGATTATTCACACACTGAGTTGTGCTAATATTTTTAAATAATGTATATATGATGGGAAATAACATATATTCTCTATACTTTGATAGAGAATAATCTCTACATACTTCATTATATTAGACTGAGTTTATTCTGTTTGAAGTGTGTATTCTTAATAATATTGTTCCTGATATTTATGGATTTAAGGGGATTTTGTTAAAATTTCTGTCATGTTATATTTTAATTCTACCAATTTTAGTTTGAAATTTAAAAAAAAACATTTAAGTTTGTAATTATTCATTTTCTTAGTGGATTGTCTCACTTTTCTTTCTGTTAATGATGTTAATGATGTTTACATTTTGTCTCAATATTACTGTGCTAACTTTCTTTGGGTTAGTAACATACACACACACACACACACAAATACCTTTTTCAACCTTTTTACTACACTATTGCATTGTAGGTGTGTTTATTTTAATTACCATGTATCTCTGTATTTTTATGTATGAGTCTATTCTGTTTATATTTATTATAGTGTTTGCTATTTTCCTTAAATATTCTTTGCTTCTTTCTTATCAATTCCCCTGTGGTTATTTTCTTGGTATTTGTACATTATATTTTTATTATATAAGTTGTAATTCTTAATACATAACAGGTATTCATAAGAAATGTTATGCTTTTTTCCTTAAAAAGTCTCCATTTAATCAGTATTTTAAGTTCGTCTTGAATAGAAATTGGGAAACACTAACTTTCTTCTATATAACTTCTCATCTTTCATTTTTCACACTATTAAATTTTATTTTAGTCCCATCTTATTTTCTTTCTTCAACAAAATTTTTTATGTATGTATGCCTTTGTGTATGTTTGTGTAAATATATTTACTATCACTATTATAAAAGTTTTCCAACATAATTTAGAATTTTCATTGGTTATTATAGATTTTTTTTATCCACCCTTTCCTTCAAGATTTTCTTTCTTCTTACAGAAATACACTCTTTCATCATCCACTGAATTGTGAAACCTCATTATTGAACAATCATTTCACCTCAATAAAAATAATTTACTTAGAAACAGTAGAAATTTCTAGATTCAATAATTCACCAAATTCTGTCTATTTGACAAGAATATATTTAATAAGATACAAATTGAGGAGTTTTTGAAATGTATGCACCTATGTAATTAGCAAAAGTCCCTCAAAATCTAGAATATTTTAATAATTCTAGAAATATTCCAATAATTCCAAAAACTCCTCCTAACCCCTCTAGTCAATTTCCATCCAGCTATAAGAAAGAACTATTTTTTGTATCATCCTTAATGAGTTTGCCTCTCCTAGACATTTATAAAATGGATTAATCCTCTAGTTTGTGTCCAACTTCTTGTGTTCAGTACATCCACAGGAGTCATCTTTGCTGTTAAAAGTATCAGTAATTTGTTCTTTCATTGTATGACAATACTACAATTTGTCATTCTATTATCCTGTGAATGAGCCCTTGAAACGTTTCAAATGTTTTCTATTGTGAATAAAGTCTTTTTGTAAACATGTAAACATGTGGGGTGTGTGTGTGTGTGTGTGTGTGTGTGTTTCTCTTGGGTAAATTCCTAAAAGTGATATTTCTGCCTATGTGCACAGTGGGTTTATGTTTTAACTTCACAAGAAAATACAAGATACTATTTCAAACTGGTTCAGCCATTTTAATTCCCACCTGTGATATGTGAGAATTTAAATGTTCCACATCCCCACCAGCATTTGTTTTGCAATTCCATTATATGATCATACGTATTCCTCTAGAAGAGTATAGCTTTGACCTTTAGATTTAGAAATAAAACTTTTCTGGAATTATTTTTTATGTATGGTATGAGGAAAGGCACTTAATTATTTTTTCTCAAGTGATTATTAAGTTATTCTGTCAGAATGCTTTTGAAGGGCCTTCCTATCCTCCACTGAATACCTTTAGTACTTTTGTTGAATATAATTTGACCACAAATATACATGTACCTTCATCAACTCTTTATTATAACCCAATAACTAGTAACCATATGAGTATTGGTTAGCCAAAAAATCAAAAGCTAGTAAACAATGATATGTTAATGTACTTTTATATAGATTGTGAAGAATAAAGGATCCTTCTAAATAAAACACAGAACAGTAAGAATGGTAATCATTTTAGACAATGCTCATTAGGATTGTAATAAAACAACAAGAATGTACATGATAACTGGCTATTCATCATCATTGTGGGCATTAGCTAATATACAGTGGGTAGAAAACAGAAGATATAACTTTTGAGTATATGCCTTTCTCTGATGCAAGGCCAAGCATATTCTGATAAAGGATTTATATTCAGAATATATAAAGACTTTTACTGAGAAATCTAAGATTAACAAAGAAAAAAAAATATATGTGTATATGAGAATAAGGGGCTTACCAAATTAACTAGATACAAAGTTAATATGTAAAAATCAATATTCCTTTCATGAAACAGTAATAAGCTGTTATAAATCTGAGAAAAATTGTATTTATACTATATAAGACTTTTAATAAGAAATAGGTCAAACTTAATGAAAAAACAAGAAAAGATTGTTTTATATTCCAAGCAACTAATTTTAGGAATTACTAGTCATGATATAACCTTTTCATAAACTAATGAAATTTTACTAATGCATACAATTAATAAAATATAACAATTGAGAATTAGTTCACATCTTTTTTGCAACTTTAATCATTTTTTTATGTGTGTGTGAATTAATTTCCTTGCCATTACTAAGGGCAAATATGTTATCTAGAAAGTTAAAGTGTGCAAGAGTAAATGTGGTGCTGTGCATTTTATTCATGTTGGATTTTCCATGAGAATCCTTGCTTCAATAAATTATGTCATATAATGACAGTTATATGAAATTTGGTAACACAATAATTTAACTCTTAGCCATTTTGGAACACCAGATTTTTTTTCTAGAAATATACACTGGATAAACACAATGCATGTCAAATATGTTTACTATATATTACTGGTTGAATTGTGTCGCCTTCAAAATCATGCTTGAATTCTGAATTCCAGTACCTCATAATGTTATTTGGAAATAGGGAAAATGCAGATGGAATTAAGATTGAATCATTAGGATGGGTCAAAATATGGTATGAAATAGCACTAAGAAGAAATGAAACAGGCCAACATATTGAATTTACACTTTGGTATCCAGAACTTTGAGTCAATAAATTTCTCTTGTTTAAGTTGCTCAATTGTTTTTATAGCAATCCTGACAAACAAGTACACTATATATGACATGTTATTAAACAATATATGCTTCATAGAACATACAATGTTTCAAAATGTATTCTTAATGACTAACTGCAAAGGCAGTACATTTGCAATGTTAGGACCACAGAATAGCAAATTCAGTTGTATGGTCAACAAGAGTACAGAAGATGAGTCAAGTGTAGTAGGGGGAGCCATAGAACTCTGATTCATACATTGGAATTGTACAGATTGTGTGAGGCACATGTTCCTAGGAGAAAGGCAGAATGGTGTACAGAGGACCACCTGACATACCTGTCTTCAGTTGTGGATGCCATATAGAAGACACAATGTCTTTATTTATTTTCATGTGGTGCTGAGGATGGAACTCAGTACCTCACACATGCAAAGCAAACACTCTACCACAGTTACAACCCCAGTCCCAATGATGCCTTTTTTATTTGGGCCTGGCTTGTCGCTCAAGCTGGTGGGACTTCCTTACAGCATTCTAACAGTAGAGAAAAATCAAGTTTGCCACACTGAGAAATTCCTAGTGTATAGTTTCTGTGAACTGCCTTCATTCAGCTCCCACTTATTTTCTGGAAACATTGAGAACTTATTTGTCATTATGATAAGACAAATATATTTAATTTCTAAGGTGGTTTAAATAATATATTGATAAAATACATTGACTTCTCTCTAGTCCTTTTACTCTAACCCTTCAGCAGATGTTAAACCTCATGGCTACATTTAAAAATGTTTAGAAGATTCCACATTACTCTATATAGCTTGACCCTTTTCTACCCCTCTCAATCATTCACAGTGGTTTTCTAACTTTGTGGACTTGCCTGGGGGACTGCTAGAAGGAGTTATGAAGGAAAGCCTGATAATGCAGAACTGTGGAATCTTAACCTTGAAATCCCCAGAAACTGTACTTTAGTTTATTTTACATGTTGGTATTTCATTTAATTTTTCTTTTAATAAAAGATAAGTTTTTAATGCTAAAGGTTTTGAAAAATGCTTATGTATTACAACTCCCTTCATCTTAATGGTAAGAAAACTGAGTTTAAATGAGGCAAAATTACATTGATAAGGGTATACACTTATTTAGTGCTGATCTAGAACTAGAACACAGATAATCTGGCTCCTAGCAATCTCCAGATGGCTATTTTACACAGGACTAAATTAAAATATGAATCTTAAGTTAATCATATTTTAATTCTGTAGTTAACAAGATAAGATTGCTGTGAATACTAAATCAACTACTCATGACTCTATATGTTTTAACCAGCCAATAAGACTTATAAATCTATTTGTAAGTCTCTGAGTTTTGAGATGTATCTTGGTAAAGCAAAGGAAATACAAACTTTTCTCTCCAGCACATCTAGGTGGATTTGGATCCTGATTCTACCACATACTAGCATTATAATTTGGCATGATTTTTAAACTTTCTGAGTTGCATTTACTTATCTGGAAAATGGGTATAACAATATCATCTTGAAAGTGGGGGTTGTATAAGAATTAAATATTTGAAAGTTCCTATCATAGATGATTGCTCTGGCCCCATAGTTTCTACAAGGAGAAAAGAGAACCAGAGTCAGACATCCAGCTTCCTAATATTCTGAGATGTTTTCCAGGATAACCATTTTAGTCTTAGTTCACAGAACACTAGGGGAAATGACATGGCTAGATTACCTTGAACAGGTAGAAACAAAGAAAGTAGGTAACCAGTGCACAGATCTTAGTGGTAGCTTTGTGCTCTTTCTAACTATGTCACCAGGTTATGGATGTCAGCTAATCTCATACCCCACTCACAAAGCTGAGTTGATTAGCTTCAAAAGCATCATGGAAAATGCAACCTACCTTGAGTCCCTAGATAGCTAGTCTCCCCATCCAGTTTCTGAACCCACCCCAGTGATTTCAACCAGGCAGGAAGATACCTATCTCTGTCCATTTCAGAAAAACAAAGAGAATAGCCTGGCTTGACACACAAAGTTTAACAGTGGTTCCACTCAGCAAAATATTTTTGCCTAACTGAGGAGACTCCTGTGTCTGGAGATTTCAGAGAAGAAAAGGGGATGTAGCTCTGTTCAGTCCCCAAATCTATATGGGAAGCACCATATAGGGAGATTTTCATCTCTATGGATTTTGGAGAAGAATAGGAGTTGGACAGGGGTGACTCAGAAAATTAAGCAGTGGCTCCCCTTAGCCTCAAAGCCCCAAAACAACTTATCTAGGAAGGGAGACTTCTACCTCAGCATTTCAGAGAAGTGGAAGAGCTAAATCTAGATTTAATTGATCCAAGTTCTAGGTATATGCCGTTTACTAGAGATTCAAGGTAGTTTTAAGGACATACACAGTGAAAAAGCCCATATGAACAGAAATGAAAAAAGAACAGAGATAATTATACTTATGCAGATATAAGTAAAAATACAATTTAGGTAAAAATTAAAAAAAGATGAAGAGAGACATTATTCAATAATAAAGGGGTCAATTTATCAAAGAATATAGAAATTACAAATACATATGCACCTCAAATAAAAGCACATGAATATGTAAAACAGATATTGAAGGACCTAAAAGAAAAAATGAATTGCAACACAATAATAGTGAAAGTCTTCAATATCCTACTCTTAATAATGGACAGATCATCCATACAGAAATATAGTAAGAAGACATTTGACTTGTATTATACTGTTAAAAACAATGGATATAACACACATACAGAACAATCCAACTAAAAATGTATGATTCCCTTAAACAGTATGAAGTTACCTTCTTTATCCATTTTCACTAACTTTGGTTTGATGTCCACTTTATCTGATATGAGGATGGAAGCCCCTGCTTGTTTACATGACCTATATGAGTGGTATGTTTTTTTCCATCCTTTCACCTTCAGTGTGTGTATATCTTTTCCAATGAGTCTCTTGAAAGCAGCATATACTTGGTCATTTTTTAAAAATCCAATCTGCCAGTCTATGTCTTTTAATTGATGAGTTTAGGACACTAACCTTAAGGGTTATTACTGAAATATGGTTTGTATTCACAGTCATTTTGTTTTGTTTTTTAACTTGACTTGATTTCTCCTTTGATTGGTTTTTCCTTTAGTATAGTTCCTCCCTTTGCTGGTTTTCATTATTGTTTTTCATTTCCTCCTCAATAAATATTTTGCTGAGAATGTTCTAGTCTTTCAGTTGTAAATTCTTTTAACTTTTGTTTATCATGAAAGGTTTTAATTTCATCATCAAATCTGAAGCTTAATTTTGTTGGATATAAGATTTTTGGTTGGCATCCATTTTCTTTCAGAGCTTGGTATATGTTGTTCCAGGACCTCCTAGCTTTGAGGGTCTAGGTTGAGAAATCTGCTGAGATCTGAATTGGTTTCCCCCTATGTGTAATCTGAAACTTTTCTCTTGTAGATTTTAAAATTTCTATTCTTATTCTGTATGCTAGGCATTTTCATTATAATGTGCCTTGGTGTAAATCTGTTATAATTTTGTACATCTGGTGTCCACACAGCTGCAATTATATTTAATACTGAAAAATCTTTCTTCTGAAACCAAGTACAAGACAAGGATATCTACTCTTGTCACTTTTATTTAACAAAATATTGAGAATACTGCCAGAGCAATGAGGCCAAATAAATAAATAAAATGTACCCAAATATGAAAGAAAGAAGTTCAAGAGTTACTGTTCAATGACAACATGATCTTATATATAGAATGTCCTCTAAATATTCTATTAAAATTTTGAATGAACAAATGAATATAGCAAAGTTGCAGTATATAAAGTGAACACACACAAAAAAAAAAAACAGTAGCATTTATATATAATATGACCTAGTAAAAAAATCAGGAGAAAAATTATGTTTATGATGTTAGAAAAAAATAGAACACATAATAAATTTAACCAAAGAAGTGAAAGACCTGTATACTGAAAACAATTATGTATTGATGGGAAAAAATGAAGAAAACACAAAATAAATTGGATAGAGTGCATGTTTCTGGATTCTAAGTGCTTTTATTGTTAAAACGCTTATATTACTCAGAGTGATCCAATGGAATCCTTATCAAAATTCTTGATTTTTCAGAGGAAAAAGAAAAAAAATCCAAAAATTTATATGAAATAACAAGAAAAACTCAAATAGACAAGGCAATCCTGAGCAAAAGGAACAAATCTAGAAGCATCACATTACCTGATTTCAAACTTCAAGCTACAGCAATTAAATAGCATGATATTGTCAAAAATAGACATACTAACTAAGACAACCAAATTAGAGAACCCAGAAAAGAATGCATACATGCATGGGCAGTAGATTTTTTATAAAGTGCCATGAATATGAATTGAGAAACTGACATGGTGTTGGGAAAACTGGATGTCTACATGTAGAAGTATGAAATTGAATTCTTATTTCACCCCATATACAAAAATCAACTCAAAACATTAAAATATTTAAACCAGAAACTCTAAGACTAATAGAAAAAAAAATAGGAGAAAAACTAGTTTGTTGGCCTAATCAATGATTTTTTTTGATGTAACCCCAAAAGCACAGTGACAAAAGTGAAAAGACAAAAAGGATTACATCAAACTTAAAATTTATGCACAGCATAATCTATTATTAACAGTGTGCAGCAACAAGTTACAGATTGGAAGAAAATATGTTCAAGCTATAATCTAATAAGAAGTTAATATCTGAAATATATGTGATACTCACACAACTCAATAGCAAGAAAAAATTAGAAATCAATAAAGGATCTGAATAAACATTTCTCAGAAGAAGGCATAAAAATGTCCAACAAGTTTGTTAGAGTCTGTAAACAAGTCAGGATGGTTATTTAAATTAAACAAAAGGGGGAATTGTTAGAGTCTGTAAACAAGTCTGGATGGCGCCTGGCATTTTGCCAGGGGGAGTGGTTTGAGAAGTAACGCCAGGGAGCCATTAAGTGTGGAGATTCCTTATTGGTTGACTGCTGTATCTAGTTTATGTTAATAAGATAAGCTGTGTGGAATGTATAAATACCTCTGTTGTCCTACAATAAAGGGCTCCTACTCCTGCTGTATCAATCTACACAAGTTGCAGGTCACCCCCCGGTTATTCTGCTGCAGCCGGACTCTGGCAGATGGTGGCCCGTTATGGGGAGCCCTGGGAAACTCGGGGGTAAGTGACGAAAAAAAGCTGCCGGTCCATAGATAGGACGGGAGCAAATCTGCTCGTCCCTAGCCAGATAGGGCGAGAGGAAAAATGTCCATTTTGAGAAAATGGAGAATATTGATACAGTATGTTTGTGTCTTGTTTTGTCTTGAAATGTTGTATTGTCTTTGTGATGAAAATATGGAAGGGGCGTTAAGTAAATTACTAAGGGAAGGAGGCACCCCAGTGGAACCAAGAGCAGTTAGGGCATGTGTTGATGGAAGCCCAGGAACTCTAGTCAGAAAGAAAAAGAAAGTTAAGAAGAAGAAGGATTATCAGGAAAAAAGTTGCAGCAAAAGGCTATTACTGAATACTTTTCGTTACCGGAGGGTGCGTGAATCGGCGCCGCAGTTGCTACATGCCCGAGCCGGTCACGGCGCAGCAAGGGCTTTCCAAGCAGCAGCAGCCGGCAATTCCCTGCCCCCAGCCCGGGGAGCGGGACTCCACTGCGAGACCCCAAATCCAAACCTGACCCGGAGGCACAGTCTCACAGGCTCTTGCTCCCTGTGCCCGGTGGCAGTTTGAGTCAGGGACACTCCCCAGGGCCATCTGGGGCTGCCCAGGACGCTACA
>NW_026000316.1:6840712-6877451 GCF_001458135.2 Marmota marmota marmota
AGAGAGAGAGAGAGAGAGAGAGAGAGAGAGAGAGAAGAGAGAGTTCCTTCAGGTGTATTTAAGGAATAATTATGATGCCTGAGAAATAAATTTCATATGGATAATGAGGGGATTAAGAGTATGATGATAATAAAACAGCAATAGGATCAAAGTACACTATTGTCTAAGGATTGTTGGAATGAAGGGGAAAACTGAAGGAAGCTAAAAACATTGGAAAAGATATTTGGATGATGGGATAAAAGAAATTGAAGTGATAAATGAATGATCATATTTATTCATTATAAATTCTAGACAGATCATGACTAGATAGGTTCATGTAGAATTTAGGAGTTGATTGGAGAAATAAAATGAGTGTTTTTGTTATTGGACTTAGTATTACTTTTTGAAATCTGTTAGAACTATGCAGAAGTATTATACTGTAATTTGTGACAGACTGTGGATGAGTCAAGGGTTTACATCTCTAAAAAATAAGGTGCAATAACTTGAGGGACACTATATTGCTACAACATGATACTAGAGGCTTTTGCATTTTTTCTCATTGTAACCTTGTTATTGATACATCAGAGTGCACTGAAATGTAATGAAGACAAGATGAACTGCCATTCTTTTCCTTAACTACCCAAGAGGTCTAATATAAGATAACTGTAATTATGTGTGTTATTCTCTGTGTCCTCTATTCTATACCATTGGTCTACCAGTCTGTTTTGGTGCCAATACCATGCTGTATTTGCTATTATTGCTCTGTAGTATAGTTTAAGGACTGGTATAGTGATCCACCTGCTTCACTCTTCCTGCTAAGGATTGCTTTAGGTATTCTGGGTCTCTTATTTTTTCCGATGAATTTCATGACTTCTTTGTCTATTTCTATGAGAAATGTCATTGGAATTTTAATTGGAATTGCATTAAATCTGTATAGTGCTTTTGGTAATATGGTCATTTCGACAATATTAATTCTGCTTATCCAAGAACAAGGGAGAACTTTCCATCTTACAAAGTCTTCTTTAATTTCTTTCTTCAGCATTCTGTAGTTTTCACTGTACAGGTCTTTCTCTTCTTTCATTAAGTTGATTCTCAAGTATTTTATTTTATTTTTTGAGGCTATTGTAAATGGAGAGTTTTCCTCATTTCTCTTTCAGAGGATTTGTCCTTGATATACAGAAATGCCTTTGATTTATAGGTATTGATTTTATATTCTGCTACCTTGCCAAATTCATTCACTAGTTCTAGAAGTTTTCTGGTGGAATTTTTTGGGCCTTATATGGATAGAATCATATCATCTGCAAATAATGCTAATTTGAGTTCTTCTTTTTCCTATCCATATCTTTTTAATTTCTTGTGTCTGTCTAATTGATCTGGCTCGTGTTTCAAGAACTATGTTAAATAGAAGTGGTGAAAGAGGGCATCTCTGTCTTGTTCCAGTTTTTGGAGGGAATGCTTTCAATTTTCTCCATATAGAATTATGTTGGCCTGGGGCTTCGTATAGATAGCTTTTAGAATGTTGAGATAAGTACCTGTTATCCCTAGTTTTTCTAGTGTTTTGAACATAAAGGGGTGCTGTATTTTGCCAAATGCTTTCTCCAAATCTATTGAGATGACTATATGAGTCTTAAAACATATATTGCAGAAAAGAGACAGCCTCTTTAACAAATGGTGCTGGGAAAACTGGAAATCCATATGCAACCAAATAAAATTAAATACCTACCTTTCACCATGCACAAAACTCAACTCAATGTGGATCAAGGACCTAGAAATTAAACCAGAGACCCAGTTCCTATTTCAAGAAAAAGTAAGCCCAAATCTCCATCATGATGGATTAGGCCATGACTTCCTTAATAAGACTCTCATAGCATAAGAATTAAAATCAAGAATCAATAAATTGGATGGATTCAAACTGAAAACCTTTCTTCTTGGCAAAAGAAACAATCGATGAAGTGAAAAGAGAGCCTACAGAATGGGAGCAAATTTTTACCACCGATACATCAGATAGAGCACTAATCTCTAGGATATATAAAGCACTCAAAAATCTTAACACCAAAAACCCAAATAATCCAACCAATAAATGGGCTAAGGAACTGAACAGACACTTCTCAGAAGATGGTAAACCAATCAACAAATATATGAAAACATGTTCAACATCTCTAGTAATTAGAAAAATGCAAATCAAAACTACTCTAAAATTTCATATCACTACAGTAAGAATGTCAGAGATTAAGAATACAAACAACAATAAGTGTTGGTGAGGATGTGGGGAATAAGACATACTCTCACATTGCTGGTGGGATTGAAAATTGGTGCAATCAATCTGGAAAATAGTATGGAAATTCCTTGGAAAACTGGGAATAGAATGATCATTTGACTAAGCTAGCCCACTCCTTGGTTTATACCCAAAGGACTTAAAAATAGCATACTACAGGGACACAGTCACATCAATGTTTATAGCAGTACACTTTACAATATCTAAACTGTGGATCCAACCTAGATACCCTTCAGTAGATGAATGCGTAAAGAAAATGTGGTATATATAGACCATGGAATATTACTCAGCATTAAAAGAGAAACAGGTAAATGGATTTAGTTGGAGAATGTAATGCTAAGTGAAGTAAGCTATTCCCAAAAAGACAAAGGCTGAATGTCTTCTCTGATATAAGAATTCTGATTCATAATGGGGATGAGGGTGCATGGGAGGAATAGATGAACTTTAGATAGGGCAAAGGGGAGGGAGGGAGAGGGAGGGGGAATGGGGTAGGAAAGACGGTGGAATGAGACAGACATCATTACCTTAAATACATGTATGAAAACATGAATGTTGTGACTGTACTTTTGTTCAACCAGAGACATGAAAAATTGTGCTCTATTTGTGTAATATGAATTGAATTGCATTCTGCTGTCATATATAACTAATTAGAATAAATAAAATAAAATACATTTTTAAAGAAAATATCCAAGTGGAAAGAAATTTAAAATAATAAGGAATAATTAATGAGAAACAGATTTATAGGCTAGCTTAAAAATAAGTGAAAGTGTTTTTTAGTAATTGCAAAGCAATTAATGAGAAAAATTAATGACAATTATTCTACCATCTAAATTTTTTTTGTCAAAACATTAAAAACTTCTTTACTTTTAGTTATAAATATGCAGAAAAAATAATAACTATACAGGAAAATGGAGAAAATAGGAAAATCAATATTACTTATGCTATTTTAAACGTTAGAAACATTTTATTTGAAATGAAACTTTTCAATAGTAGTGTAAACAGTGTCTGCCTTCTACTAAACATATAATTTACAACAGAGTAAGAAACTTCTATACCCTAGAAAAATTTTCATACTCCTAACTCTGGATAAGTTTTTAACAGTAATGTTTATCTTTTATCCAGTTTACCCTTGTGCTTTCAATGTCATCAAATATCTCTCAAGATTCCTTTTACATTAAGTTTCTTTTTTTCCCCCAGCATCACGTCCTGTGGGATATTTTCAGTCTTTTCATCATAAGTACTTTCTCCATTCATGTCTATAAGGTTGCCTCCACTAAGTTCCTTTGGCTATATATTTAGACTTTTTTTAAGTAGTAGCATCAACTTTCTTATGGTCAGCTATTTCTTCTGAAACTTTATTTGCTTTTTATTTGGATCTCACGAAGTCCTTTGCCCCAAGTGGTAAAATTTTCTGCACAAATATTGTTCGTGTTGCTTCCTGCTAAGATGTTTGAAGACTTCCAATCTCATGTTTTATGTTATATTTTCTGAAAACTTCAACTAAAGAAATTGCATGATATCTGTTTGTAACATCAATAGGCTACTTAGCTGAGTCTACCTGAGCTAATAAGTTGTATGTTTCTAAATAACTCCTTGATGCAATTACTGGACTCATAATGTTGTGTTTGGTTGCATTAGTCAGCTAATATTGCCATAATAATGCACCAAACACTGGAAGTTTTAAATGAAAATTATATAGCTCAGTTGGTAGAATGCTTGCCTACCATTCACAAGGACCTGGTTTTAATTTTCATTGCCACAAAAAGGAAAAAAAACCAAAAAAAAAAAAAAAAACCAAAGAAATCAGAAAGAGCTGGGAATATAGTGTAATGGCAGAGTACTCACTAAGCATTCTCTATGCCTTGGATTCTATTCCCAGTATTAAAAATAGAGGTTGGGGGTGAGAAGAGACATGTAAATGACAAAAGTTTATTTTCTACAGTTCCAAGATCCAAGTGTCAATTGATTTGCTTTCCCTGTTATCTTTTGCCTATGTCTCTTTTTGTAAGTATACAAGCCCTAATCGCATAGGGCCTACCTTTCCAGTCTTATTTACCCTTTAATTTCCTCCCTAAAGGCCTTATGTACAAATAAAGTCACATTGGATATTAGGACTTTGATATATGAATTTTGGAAGTACAGACTTCATTTCTATAACATTCTAACCTCTAGTACACCAAAATGTATGTTCTCACACAAAATAGCATTTACCCCATAACAAAAGTTTTAAAAGTATTAACCAAGTCCAACATCAAATCTAAGTCAAAGTCTCATTTAAATATCTGTAGGCAAAGTTCATCTCCAGCTTTGAACCTGTGCAATCAGGCAAATCAAATGAATCCAAAATATAATGTTGTAACAGGCATAGGACAAATATTTTCATTCCAAAAGAGAAGTCAGGAAAAGAAAGATCTGACAAGTCCTAAACAAGTTCAGCACCTATCAATGCAAATTCTATTAGATCTTAAGGCTCAAATATCATCCTATTTGATTTAATGCACTACCCTGCAGACCCACTGTGGTAGCAGCATCACCATCTCAACCCTAGAGAGTTACACTCAGCTCTTGGGGAGCTACCCTGCTTCCTGTGCTCTAGGTAGTAAAAGTGCCCCCTCTACTCTGGACATAAGCATTGTAGCCCACTGAAACTGAGGAAGAATGCCTGCCTCCAGCCTGTATATTCTGCCTCCAGCCTCTATATATCCTATTTTATATGTGGCATCCCTGCTGATCTCTGAATTAACTTCAAGACCATTACTTCATATTTTTGAAGAATAATTCACATTTGCTGCCAAACTACTGTATGTTCCTATCCTGTACAATTCTAGAAGTGCTATAACTTTTCTTCGATTTATTCTCTCTTCCCTTTAGTACAAACTGGTAGTGCATTTGCTGATATATTCCCATGATCTCTTTATGAAGTGATAGTTCAGTCACTTCTCAGATGTTCTCTCTAGAACATTTTAGTTTCTTTTATATATATATATATATATATATATATATATATATATATATATATATCTCCAGGAAATATAAATATATGTATTTATATAGAGAGAAAGAGAAAAAAAGAAGAGAGAAAGAAGATAGAGAGAATTTTTAAAATACTCAAGTTCTAATTACTTTTGGCTTAATATTTTATTCAAATTTTCTCCTTCTTTCTACATTTTAGCAAAAGCAGAAATAAGAAAAAAGTCAATACTTTCAAAACTTTGTTTAGACATCTTGTTATCTAGAAATCTGAGTTCAACACTTGTAACTTTTTTTACACACACACACACACTCAGAGAAAGAGAGAGAGTGCAAGAGAGAGAACACAATTCAACCAAGCTCTTTGTTGCTTTATAATAAAAACTTTATTTTTCTCCAGTTTCCAGTAACATGTTCCTCATTTCCATCTGAGACTTCACAGGATAATCTTCAATATTCTTATTCCTACAATAGTCCCTTTAAGGCTATCTAGACTTTTTCTGGCACACGCCTCAAAACTCTTACAGATACTAGCCATGAATCAATTCCAAAGCCACTTTATTTTATCTTTCCATTGTTGTAACCAAAATACTTTACAAGAACAACTTAGAGAAGAAAATGTTTATTTTTCAGAAGTTCAGTCTATTCGGGATGATCCCATTACTCTTGGCCTAAGGTGAGACAGAATATCATGGTAGAAGAGCATGGAGGAAGAGAGTTTCTCAGTTCATGGCATCTTGGAAGCAGAAAAAGAGGAGCCAGGGAAAATATGTAGTGCAAGGCCACACCCCAGTGATCTATTTCCTCCATCCATGCCCCATATGCCTAGAATTACCATCCAGAATTCCATTCAAATTATTAAAATTCATCAAATGGATTAATCCACTGATGTGGTTACATCTCTGATTATCTAAACATTTCACCTCCAAACATTCATGTGTTCCCTTAAACATGGGATTTTCAGGGTTACCTCATATACTAACTACAACATGTTTCCAAATTTTTAGGTATTTTTAACAGCAGCACAATATATTAATACCAAACTTTGTATTAGTTTGTTAGGGCTTTGAAAACAACATACCATACAGTATGTGTCTTATTAATAAAAATGTATTTCTTATACTTGTGGAGGCTTGAAATCCAAAACCAATAGATTTGACTTCCTCTGAAGTCCCTCTCTTTGGCTTGCTGAATGCTCCCCACTATGTCCTCACATGGCCTTTCATCTGTATACATACAATCTCCTAGAGATTCTTCTTATAAGAACAAGAATCCTATTGGACTAGGGTTCCAGTCTTCTAATCTCATTTAATCTTACTTATTTACTTAAAATTACTATGTCTACACACAGTTAGATTGTTGGATAGGGCTTCAATTTATGAATTTTTTGTGGATGGGACACAGGTCATAACAATTTGAATACTTTATACACTTACTCATGGGCTATATATAATGATTTTGTTGCATGATCAGGGAATTAGATGGAATACAACTAGAAAATTGGGGACAAGCAAATCTTGGGAAGACATATGTGGATAGACTTTTCCAAATAGGAAAAGAAAAGTGATGATATTTATTTCTCAGGTCAAAATACCCATCAGAGAATGACATCTGCAGAGGAAGATTTTAATAACCAAGTCAATAGGATGAATCATTCTGTGGATACTAATCATCCTCTTTCCTTAACTGTCCCTGGCATTGCCCAATGGGCTCATGAACAAAGGATCCATAATGACATAGATGGAGGTTAGGCATGAACTTAGCAACATGGATTTCCAATTACATTTTACCTGACTATAGTCACTGCACAGTGCTCAATCTACCAACAGCAGAGATCAATGCAGTTCCTGTTTCTGCACATCCAGACTATTATATATAATAGCTAGAGTAATGCTATTCTCTATAACAAAATAGTTCACCATGTATCCATGACTTAACAAAATAGAAGTTTATTTTTCATTCCTGCAACAGTCCACTGCTAGTATTACTGATTAGGAAGGGAAGCACTGTGCTTCATTTAATATTATGCAACCTGGTTTATGGGTATATGGAGACTCTTTCATCTACAACAAATGGCTTCCAAAGTTGCCTTAGGAACAGACATCCAACCATCAAAGAGGAAAAACATTCACACATGGGAGGCTTTATGGGCCAGGCATAGAAGTGAGAAGCATGATGTCCTTTAAGATTTCATTGCTTAGACTATAACTACATGTCTAAATTTAACTGTAAGTGAAACTGAAAAATGTGACCTTTTGTCCAAAAAAAAAAAAATGCTTCCCAACATTTCTATATTCAACAACTCTATTTTTGTGGAAGGGGAAATATGATTTTTGGAGAATGTCTTGCTCTAGCTAACACATTTATAAAATGACTAATTTGAGCTTGCATACTCAAAAATGCTTTGGGGCTTTAATTATTTGATTATTTTAGTTAGGTAAGTGTAGGTAATACAGAATGTAATAACATATTTGTATTTTTTTGTTATGCTCAAGGCTGCATTTTATGGATGCAGTAATAGGGGAACCAGGAAACTTTAGTAACTCATCTCCTAATAAACTGTGTAAGTTCATCTTGGGCGTGTTGAGACTATTGAGAAGGAGACAGAATATTAGAAATGAAACAAATTAATTTAAAAGAATGAACAACCAATAAAAAATGTATAAAGGAGAAGTAAAGACATGCTTTTAAAATGAAATAAGGGGCAAAAATATTCATTTCCATTAATAGAAAATAAACATCAACTAGATATCAATTTTTATAAAATTAAATATAATATAGAGATTTTAAAGTTATAATTTTAAATGATAATTTAGATCATGTAGAAGGAATAGAGGCACATAAAATTTGCATTATGGAGTGCCATAATTAAAAGGTACGAATGGTTAATACTTTAAAAATGTACTTTAATAGCCTATGTATAATTCAATGTACATTTACTGAGGGGTAATTTATCAATAAAAATGTTTAAATTGTTGGTATCCTTGATTTAATGATTTTACTTTTGTTGATGTTATTTAATGAAATTATTGAGAATGTGGAATACAACTGAAAAATTGGAGTCAAAAATATTAGTTCAAGGGCTGGAGTCATAGCACAGTAGTAGAGTACTTGTCTAGCATTTGTGTGGCTCTGGTTTAATCCTCAGCACTGTAAAAATAAAATAAATAAATAAATAAATAAATAAAAATTCCTCCTAGTGCCATTTTTATATAATAAAGTTCTAAGTAACCTAAATAAACAACAATAAGACAATAGTTAAAATAAGAAGATATATATTCCATACAGTGGGCTACTCTACAGTCTTCTGTTATGTTAATAAAACATATTTCATGGCATTGAAATACTTATGATAATATTCTGTCAATTAAGCAAGATATACAGTTATATATATATATGCTATAAAACCAATTAAATTTTCAAATGAATAAGAAGCCAAAATTTAAATAAAAACAAAGTCTTAACAGCTAATATTCCTGAGTGATGGAAATATGTATCACTTTTAAAATATTTTCTTTTTTCTTTGAAGCTTTTCATTATTAAAATCTATAATTATTAACCTGAAGTTTATAGTAATTTTGTTAGTCTGAGTAACTGAAAACTAAGATGCTACAACCCCAGCCACCATTTATTTATTTTTAATGTGCTGCTGAGGATTGAGCCCAGTGCCTCACCCATGCTAGGCAAGTGCTCTACTACTGAGCTACAACCCCAGCCCTGAGTTCTTCTTTAAATATGATGAATGTGCATGGAACAAATAGAAATTTTCTAAACAATACTGCTTGCGTGTGCCCTTCTAATTACTTTGCAGTATGTATTCATGCAAACTATAGGTAATATTTTATTTGGCTGTCTTGATAAAGGGTTACCCTCAGATTATATGTCTGTCTTTCTTGATAGGGGAACTTACTAGGGGAGGAATGGATAGAGCTGAGTAAATTTCCAACATTTCCCACCTTAAAAAAGGCAAAAATGGCAAACTATTTGAACAATCCTGTTGAAAACTCTATATTTTAAAACCATATCTATCTCTTTCTAATTATTCCTACTAAAATTAGCTTAATTTTATTAATATGAGATGTATTCATATTACATTAAAAATTACATAGGTGGATATGCAGAAAGACAAGGTAATTTGGTAATAAAAATCAACATTTTCAGGCACCTCTCAGAGCTCTACTCTCTAAATGTCTGTGAGAAGCTGCATTTTTCTATTTTTCTGTCCCTCTCTGTTGTTAATGAGGTTATCATTTACTTGGTTTAATTTGGATGCCATAATTCTGACAATTGTACTTATTGCTCCTCTATTTCTAATAAAAATTGTATTACACTTTTACATAAACAAGAAATTTATTACAGTACTTATTACCAGCTTAGCACTTCAACTCTAGTCTAAAGGTATAAATGCAGTTTTTAAAATAAGATGGAAAAATCTTTAAAAAAGGAATTATTTTCTTTTGTGATCCATAGGCTCATTTTTCTTAATTATTTTTGATGTTTTTTCCTCATTGCAGCTCCACTTTACATTTTCAGAGAACCAAAATTATTAACTAGTTTTCTTTAAAACAGATGCAAATCTTGTAAGGCAACTTCCCTGTAATTATCTGTCACTTGCAGAAAAGGTATATTGTTTGGAGTGTCACAAGTCATTAAGAAAAATAGTTTATATATAGTCAATTCTACCAGAAAAAAATGCATCGCATCTTTTATGAGTAACTCCCTGCAGAAATTGAGTAAATCTCATTGATAACTTTTCAGGTATGAATTGGCAATAATGAGTGCTGTGTGCAATGGGCAAACACAACAGAGAAAATAAAATTTTTGAAAAAATGACATATTGAATTAAAATTTAAATCTACTTGAGTGTTATGGTACCAGCTGGAAAATTAGATAGTAATTGAATTCAGGCAGAAGTGATTTTGATTGCAGTTTTAGTTTTTCTGTGTGTTCTTTTATTTGTTATATTTTGTTTTGTTTTCATGCAGGTGGACAAAGTCAAAAGAAAAAAATGGCATTAAAAGTCATGTGTATAAATCAGTTAAGGATTATTTTCTAGGCTTTGTATAGTTTTCTATTTAAGATATCTGCACTTAAATCATAGGGGATTGCCAAATATATATTGATTATATTTTGAGAAGTAATTTTTAACATATTCTCTCTTGAATAACTTATGTCTATTTTCTTAAAATTTTATTTTTGATATTCTTAAGAGTATTAGATCTTAGAATGAATGAATGTTTCTAGTTAATAACTTCAAAAAAATCTTATCTTGGAATGAGACTATAGGATTATTAAATGGACTTTCCACTCCCATTGAAATTTGATAATTTTAATCCTAATGAAATCTGATTAGTCTTGTTACTTAAGAAGCACTTTTTTTTAAACATGTCAAATGGCTCAAGTCCCCAATTGAAATAAAAGTTGGTGTTGCAACTTAGCATTGTTGCAACTTAGCAATAAAACAACAATAAAAAAATGAATGTTTAAATTCAGAAGATACGAGAAAATATATTTTACTCTTACTTGGTTCATTTCCAAATGCTGTTGCTCTAAAAGTTTTAGTGTTTTTCAAACACTGATTTTTCAGAAAGATTCAAACTGCCTAAAAAGTTCAAAACATTTTCTTGACATTCAATTTTTCCTTTGTCTGTATTTATTGTCACTGGGAGGGAGAGGATAAACAGTCACACTGTCAGTGTTTCAGATAAAATGCCTTCATAAAACTTTAGAGGATTTTACTCTTTAGTTCATTTTATGTCCTTTGAATTTCAGGTTTTGATGTCAATCTAATACTTGCATCCCTGCTGAGTAAGATGAGAGAAATTCAAGATAATGCATATTAACTCTTCTATGCCACATGTCTATTTATTTTCAATTTATATTTCAAACATTATTTTTTCTTTGTTCTTGATGTTGCCAGGTTTTTTTTGTCTCAAAGAAAAGAAATCCAAATATTTAACATTCAGTAATTGTTTACTTTCATTGAGTTTGATGCTCTTTGAAGATAATCCAGAAGTATGTTTTCTTTTTCCCTGAATTATGATTGTCTTCAAAAACTTTTGCATAGAACTTACATCATATCATTTTCATTTTGGATATAATCTTATTGGTTTCATAAGTTCCATAACTAAGGTAAATAAACCATACTTGAATCTTTTGATAGTTTTAATGAGGTAAAATTACTTCAGTTACTTGAAGTAACCTGGTTGATCCCAATAATCATTTTTTTATTATAATATTATGGAAAATATGAAAAACAGTATATTTACTTATTCTAACTAAACAAAAGTAAACAATAATTTGGGGGTACAGAATTCTTTTAATTTGTTACTTTGTACTTATAATTATTAATAGACTAAGAAATTTCTCTGAAATATCATTACACAATAAAAAAACTCCAATTTTCAGCACCATTTCAAAATATGCAATATGTTTGACAGAAGCATGTTACAGGATCCCTTCACCAATTATATTTAATATATATGAGAAAAGATTCTGAATTTAAAACAAAATATGAATTTTGAGATATTGTGTAATGGAAGCATTTGTTCCATCCCTTCACCCTACATACTTAGTCTGCACATAGGAATTGTATAATAAATGAAGCACTGAACCACTGGCTTTTGTTCTGTCATTTCAATAAGCATGATTCATGTTAGTAGTTCTGGTTTATTGATGCACAACAGGGGTACTGTTCTGTGTCTTTGGTTTCTAGTTCTCTAAGAGAATTACAATTCTCAGTTTTTATTTTGTGGGCATTTTTTCCTTGTTTACATTCTATATTTTTTTAAGAAAAGGGGTTCTTTTTTGCATATATAGATACCTGTATGAAGAAATATAAGCCAATATTTGCTTCCATAAAAGGCATTGCTGCTCTCAGGTGTTTTGTGCTACATTCATCCTAACTGTACTGAATATATTTCATATTTAAATAAACTGGGAAATTAGGAAAATTTATCTTAAAATATATCTCTACTTAAAATATGACAGTTGAGATATTGTGGGTGCAAATATCAAGTATTTTTTGCAAATCATAACTATTTTGTAATTATCATACTGGTAACCATCATAAACAAGAATAATGTGGAAAAGAACAGAGGTTCTGCCAAACTTGAATTTTAATAGAAACAATTCAGAGACAATTCTCTGTGTTTTAGCTAAGAGCTTCAAGAGTCTTAGTAAGAAGTCTTAAAATTGAATATGATTTAAACCTTCTATAACATGTATATAGTTTTTGTAAATTTTAATAACTATTTCCATAATAAATTACCCATGGTTTTGCAAATTTATTTTATTTATTTATTTTTAATTTTTTTAGTTGTCAATGGACCTTTATTTATTTGCTGAGAAGCAAGCCCATTGCATCACACAGGCTAGGCAAGTACTCTACCACTGAACTACAACCCCAGTTCTGGTTTTGTAAATTTAAATAGTTCTATGATAGATTTTGGATCAAGTGGAAGAGATATAGTAAAAGTATATACAGGTGTATAGATTTGCTTTTTTCATTCCATTCAAAGTTCAACTTACTTACTTAAGATGTCTGAGTTACATGGTTTATAATACTAAAAATAATTAGTATATATGTTGTGTTTTGAATTTTACTTCCAAATTACATATATTATCTGAGTTAATTCTCACCATAGTTCTGTGAAGTAGGAGTTAAGAGCCATGATACATAGGGCACATTTGGCACTGAAAAATACAGCTGACTTGAAAAATTCATTAGAGGGGCTCAACAACAGATTTGAGAAGACCAAGAAAATAAGTAGTGGACTTAAAGATAAGACATTTTAAACTATTGAGTCTAAGAAACAAACAAACAAAAAAGAATAAAAAGAGAACAGAGCCTAAGGCACTTATAGTAAGAACATAAAGCCAATGGATTACAAATAAACTAAGTCTAAAGGAAGAAAATGATAACAATTAGAGCATTATATAAATAACAATGATGAAAAAGAAAAAAATCAATTAAAATCAACTAAAAGTTTGTTCTTAGAAAATATCAACAATATTGACAAACCTTTATCTAGGTTGTCTAAGACAAAAAGAAATAAGGCTCAAATGCTAAAATAGAAATAAAGAAGGTGTCATTACTAACATTTTTTTTTCAAAAATAAAAAAAGATCAGAGGAAAAAAGTATATGAACAATTTTATGCCAGCATATTAGATATGGACAAATTCCCAGAGTTACACAACTTACCAAAATCGAATCTAGAACAAATAAGTAAAAAAGTTCTGGAGATGAATATTGATAATGCTCGCAAACCATATGAATATCCTATTGCTTCTGGATTATACACTTAAAATTGTTAAAATGATAAATTTTATGATTTTTTTTATCAGAATTATTTTACAAATTTTAATAAAGAGATCCTGTTATTCCATATCCTATCAATCAGTTTGTATTGTCTTATTTTATGAGTTTTAATCGGCATAAAATATAAGTTATTTTCTTCTTAGTTTGTGTTTTCCTAACTTTTAATGGGATTGAGCATGTAGTCATATTTATTATAAAATATATAGCCTCTTTTCTGAAATGCCTGTCCTTTGACCCTTTTGCCATTAGTTGGGTTATGTCCTTATTAATTCATAAGAGAAGAGTGTCTATAAAGGTTTGCTCAGTGAGCCATAACAAAATAACACATACTGAGTGGCTTAAACAACAAAATTTTATTTTCTCAAAGTCATATGTGAATTCAAGGTAATGTTAGTGTTGATTTCTCCCACAACCAACACTTTGGTTTGTATTTGGTGACAAACACCCTGTATATTTGTTTTAGTCAGTTTTTTTTTTTTGGTCACTATGACCAAATGATCTGACAAGAACAACAAACTGGGGGGGGGAATTTATTTTGCTCATGGTTTCAGAGTTTCAGTCCATGGTCAGCCAACTCCGTAGCTCTGGGCCCTCAGTGAAGCAGAAAATCATGGCAGAAAGTGGTAGAGGAAGAAAGCAGCTCAAGACATGGCAACTAGGAAGGGGGATAGGAGTGAAAAAGAGGGAGAGCACTCTCTGCTCATCATGGACAAAATATAAACCCCAAAGACATACCCCCAGTGACCTACTTTGACCAGGCACACACTACATGCCTATAGTTACCACCCAGTTAATTCATTCAAGTAGATATTTCTACTAATTAGTTTATACTTCTCCTAATCTAATCATTTCACCTCTGAAAATTCTTACATTGTCTCACACATAAAAACATTCACATGGCCTTTCCTCTGTGTACATCTGTGGCCTAGTATCCTTATAAACCAGACATCTTAGATTAGAGCTCATTCTAATGTCCTCATTTAACTTAATTATCTTAATACAGACTTATCACTAAATAAAGCCACATTCTGTGATGCTAGATGTCAGTCTATATCAATATGTATGAGTGAATCCATGTTCACTTCTTTATGTATTCTCCTACTAATCCTGTCCATTAGATGTATTGCACATATTTTTAGATATATTTTCACAGTTTCAAGATTTTGTGTTCATTTCCTTGAAGGTACCTTTTAATTGTTGTACTCAACTTTTTCAGTGCTATGACTAAAAGCCCTGCCAAGAAAAATTTTAGGGGAAGAAAAGTTTATTTGAGGGATAAAGGCTTCAGAGGTCTCAGTGCATTAAAAGCTGGCTCCATACTCCAGGGTTTGAGGTGAGGCTGAACATCATGGTGGAAAAGTACGGCAGAGGAAAGCAGCTCTCATGATGCTCAGGATGCAGAGAGAGACACCACTTGTCACATACAAATTTATTCCCCAAGGCCATACCACCAGGGACACACTTCTTTTAAGCCACACCCTACCTGCCTTCAGTTACCACTCAATTAATCCCTATCAAATACTTAATTCACTGATTGAATTAAGGTGTTTATGATCCAGTCATTTCTTCTCTAAACTTTCTTGCATTGTCTCACACATGAGCTTTTGGGGGACACCTCACATCCACACCATAACATCAACATATAAATATTATTTAGCCATTGTCTCAGTCTATTTGTGCTTTTATACAGAATGCCACAGACTGTGTAGTTTTTAAAATTTAAATTATTTTAACTGAAACATAAAATAAGAATTGTACATATTTATGAGATGCCATATGATGTTTCGATACATGAATGCATTGTGTACTATTTAAATTAAGTTACAAATATCAATTGCAAAACATTCATCTTTTTTATGATGAAAACATTCAAAATACTTTCGTCTAGCTTTTTGAAATATGCAACAATTATTATCCTTAGTTGCCTTAGTGTGAAATAGCACATCAGAATTTCTTACTCTTAACTATAGTGTACTGTGTTGATGAACTTCTCCCCATTTCTTTTGAATCTCTATTCTCTCCAGTCTCTAGAATGAATATTCTACTCTTAACTTTTGAGATCAACTTTTATATATTCTACATATCAGTGAGATCATAAAGCCTTTCCATGCCTGGACTATTTTATTTAAGAAAAAAAAACCTCCAATTTAAATTGTGTTTTTGCAAATGATAGGATTTCATAAAATTTTATGTCTGAATTGTGTGTATCTTTCACATTGTCATTTTCATCAATTGATGGATACTTGGGTTGTTTCCATCTCTTGGTTATTGTGAAAAAATGCTGCAATACACATGGAAGTGTAGTAACTTGAACATAAAAAAAATTGTACATATTTATGAGATGCCATGTGATGTTTCAATATATTAATGCATTGTGGACTATTTAAATTTTTGACATATTGATTTAATTTCCTTTAGATATATGCTGAGTAGTGGGATTTCTGAACCATCTTGTACTTTAATTTTAAATTCTTTTGCAAACATATACTGTTTTTCCACCGTGGTTGTAATAATTGATATTGTCACCAACAGTATATCTCTATATCCTCACTAGCATTTGTTATCTTCACTATATTTTAATTTTATGCCAATATTAATTTTTAATAATGAGTATTTATTACAAAGAATGGTGGGTGTCATTGGATCATACTCATACATTCATGTATCTTTAGTATTTTTGACAAGATCTCTTCTTACTGGAGTGAGGTGATATTATGGTTTTTATTTGCCTTTCTCTGATGATTAGTAATGATGAACATTTTTTCACTTACCAGCTAGACATTTGAATTGTCTTCTCTTGAGACCTCTGAAACCATAAGCCAAAATAAACTTTTTATCCTCTAAGTTTTTCTTGTTAGGAATTTGGTCACAGTGATAAAAGCTGACTGAGACAACCAATTAAAAATCAACACAAAATGGATTAAAGATTTAAATGTGAGACATGTATCTATGAAACCACTAGAAGAAAACTTAGAGTGAAATGCCTCAGGACATTAGAATGAACAAGAGAATTTTGGGAAATACCCCAGAAGCATAGGAAACAAAAGCAAAAATAGGTCTATGCTTAGGTCCATGACCAATTTTTAATGTGATTATTTGTTCATTTATTTATCTTGAGTTGTTTGAATTACCTGTTTATTCTGAATATTAGCCTCTTATCTGATATACAGTTTCCTAATAGTTTCCCACGTTCTGTATATTATCTCTTTGCTCTCATTATGGTTCCCTTTTCTGTGCAACATTTTAAGTTTGATGTAATCCCACTTTCATATTTTGTGGACAATAACAATTTAGAGGAGGAAAAGTTCATTTGGGGCTCATGCTTTCAGAGGTTCACTTCATGGTTTGTTCACTTCATTGCTTTGAGTCTGAGATAAAGCAGAACATCAAGGTGTAAGGGCATAGCTAAAGAAAAATGCTCAGCTCATGTCACCTTGAAATCAGAGAGAGAAAGAAAGGAGAGGAGAGAAAAAGAAAAGTAACCATAGACAAGATACATTCCCCAAGGGCTCACCTTCAGCAATCTACTTCCTCTAGCCACACCCAATATGCCTACAGTTACCACATAAATTACTAATCCAACAAATAGATTAATCTACTGATGAGGTTTCAGCTCTCATAATTTAATCATTTTACCTCAGACAACACTGTTCAGTATTGTCTTAACATGGAAGAATTAAAGAGGAATAGGCTTTAGTTCTTTATGATAAGTCTCAGCATTGAATCCACCTGGTCTTGGGCCTTTCTTTCATGAGAGAGTTTTTACTCTTCACAGGGCTCTTAGCATTTCTATTCATGATACAATCTTGGTAAAGTGTATATGTCCAGGAATTTGTCCATTTCTTCAAGATTATCTAACTTGTTTGCATATATCTATTCACAATAGTCTCTAATGATTCTTTGTAATTCTGTGGTATCAGTTGAAATCTCTCCATTTTTATTCCTAATTTTTTTTTAAATATTATTTCTTTTTGCTTAGTTGATCCCGGTCCTCCTTAATAGTTACATCAGACCAATTGTGGATTATGGCAGTACTATTGTTTTCTAAGTGAAGCGAAATTCCTGACACTTTCTACTCCACCATTTTCAATGAATAAAAGCGTATTTTTTTTTAAACATGGACTTCTGTAACCTGAAGTATGGAGAGTCTGATAATCCTTCTATAATCTTCTTGTTGAAAACAAAGAAAAAGATTAAAAATATTAAAAGCAAAATTTGAAAGGCATTAGTATACTGACAAGGAAACTAAAAACTAAATAAAAGTGTGAATGCTGGAAATCAGAGCACAAAATTTGGATTAGTGGGATCGAATGAACAAGAGACAAAATCCAGGATCTTGCTCTCTGAGAAATCTAGTCAGAGGTACACTAACATAATACATGTGTTCCTTAGGTATATAATATCAGTGTTAGGGTTACCTGAGAATAAACCTATTGCCCCCAGGGTCCTGCATGAAAAATTGTCTAAAGAAAATGTGATATATGTACACTCAGCAATAAAGAAGAATGATTTTTTTTGCCTTTTGCTAGCAAATAGATGGATATAAAGACTATCTTGGTAAGTGAAGTAAGCCATTCCTAAAAAAACAAAGGTCAAAATTTTTCTCTTATAGGTGGAAGCTAACCCACAATAAAGGTGGGGTGTGAGGGAAATAATAGAAGTGTATTAGATTAGACAATGGGGAAGGTAAGGAAAGGAAGGGGAGCAAAGCAAAGGAAAAACAGTGGAATTAATCTGACAGTTTTCCCGTGTGCATTTCTGAAAACAACACAGTGAATCCCACTACCATGTACATTTATAAGAATGTGACTTGAACTAGAATGAGATATATTTCATGCTTGTATAATGATATCAAAATGGATTCTGCTGTCCTATGTAACTAAAAAGAATAAAATAAAATACTGGCTTGAAAGAAGATATATTGTTTTAAAAATTTCTGTGTTGGTTAGCTTTCTTTTACTATAACAAAATACTTAAAATCACACACTTGTAAAGAGGTAAAGTTTATTTTTTATCACAGTTTTGGAGATTTCAGCCAGTGTTTGGTTGGTCTCATTTTCTTTGGGCCTACAGTAAGGCAGAGCATCATTGTGGGAGCATATGGTAAAGTGGCTTAACTAATCATAAACCAGGAGCAAACAAGAACATCTTTAAGGGCATGCCCCAGTTGACTTAAAGATTTCCTCCTACCCTACTTCTTAAAGTTATATCTTCTCCCAATAGTGCCATCCTGGAAATCAAGCCTTTATTATATGGGCCTTGGGGGTAAATTCAAAATCCAATCTCTGCAAACTTCTTGAGAATGAATAATCTAAAGGTAACATTCGTAGGAATTGAGAGACAATATTTGAGCAGAAACCACAAGGATAGATATTACCCTAGTTCCTAGAACCTCCAGGAAACAAAAAAGTAAATAAAATTACATCTTTTCTGTAGGTGTGTGCCTTTAACTCTGGTCATGAGGAATTTCTATAGTTAAAATTGTGATAAATGTGAGCTTATATTGAAAAAAGATCCCAAAATAAAAAGACAAAATAAATGATAAATGACATAAAGACATCTTTTAAGCTTTTAGATAATGAAAAAATCTGAAATTAATATAAAATAAATTAGCACATATTTAACGCAAAAAATTAATTGGCAAATGGATAAAGACAAAATATTATTAAAATAGAACAAGCAACATTGGTAAATAAATAAGTTGAACTTCTAGAATAAAGGATATTTGTAACCAAAAACAAATAAGTAAGTTTACAAACAGGTTAGACCATAAAATTTGTGAATTGGAAGATACTTTTAAGGAAGTTCTCCAAAGTATAAGATAAAATACAAGATGAGCCATATGGAGGCAGAGACAAATAAAAGGTAGAGTGAAAAAGATTTACATGTATAATCAAGGTGCCAGATGATGATAAAATGGAAAAGACAGCAAAAGAATTGTTTTAATAACAGTAACTCAAATTAGTAATTTTATCTTTCAATCCCTCACTGCCCACCACTGTTATAATTACATAAAGAAAACAAAAGATAGAACAATTGACCATAAAAAGATCACCCCCAAAAGATAAAAAAATAGAAATTAAAATATATGGAAGCAAAAGTATTCATAACAATAACCACCACAAAGTAGAACATCTAAACAAAATAAAATGTAAACAAAGATCAACAGATACATTTTAGAGGGATAACAAACTATTAGATATGTTTTTGTCAGAGACAGAGAAAAAGAGAGAAATTCATAGAATTTGGAATACAAAATTTATAATCTTTATAATTCTATAGATATGAAAAAATAAGAAAATGTTCAGTAAAAATTAAGTAGTATAGTTCTATCATAAATATTTTACTAATTCTAAGTGAAACAATTTTTTTTAGAAAAATAAGTTAACAAAATATCATAAGGAGTATTTTAGAAGAAATTAAAAAGGAAAAAATTTCAAATATTAAATCCAAGAGGAACTGTATTTTTTTTACTTTTATATCAAACTTAAAGTGATTAATATGTGCCTTTGTATGCAAAGCATTAATCAACATGTAAAATCTATAAATCATTCAAATTCAAAGCATGAAGCTGGAAAAACTTGATAGCAATACCTGGTAAGTACAATGTAAGGTGAAAACTGACAAATAAATATTAAATATTGATGAAAAGATTTTCATTGTTTCTGTTATTGTTGTTTTTGTGGTATTGGTGATTGGATGATGAAAAACTTAGATAAAATATAATAGTACATCAATGTGTTAAAATATCTCTACCATATAACCAAGTAAATCTTAAAACAAACTCAGAAAATATTTTAACATAATTTTTTACATCCAAAGGTCAAAAGAGAAAAAATATATAATCTTGAAAGAAATTGAATAGGCGTTTTTAAAAATCTACATTAGTCAAGGGAATGGAGGATATTTTAATATGAGCAAAGCCTATTTCAATCTACTACAACATCATACATAAATGGTAAAGTTTCACCTTGAGAGAATGAAAAAATTTCTAGGGTTGGGGTTGTGGCTCAGCATCTGTGAGGCACTGGGTTCGATCTTCAGCACCACATAAAAATAAATAAATAAAATAAAGGTCTATCAATAACTAAATTTTTTTTTTAAAATGAATTTCTGAAAATATGCAGAAATTTATTTAAATAAGCTTTCAATTTAAGTATAAAGCTTATGGAAAACACTACAAATTATAAATCAATCTTTAAATTGTAGAAAAGTGACACTTCCATATAAGCAGATCAAAAGTCAAGAATAAAATATCATCTGTACCTCAGAAGCATCTTTTTTTTTTGCACAAAATGACATTTTTGTGGGGCTCATCTTTTTTTATTAGTTGCTCAAGACAATACAATGATCTTGACATATCATACATTTTAATACCTAACTGAAGATAAAAATATATATTAAATTATAAAAGAATGGCAAAACTCACCGGGATCTCAAATAGGCAAATAAAACATCATTGCTTCATTATATACAACTTATCTTTCTGTCAAAACCCATTTATGACGCCACTGGATAAATCAATAAATAATGAAAAATTAAATTCAATACCTATCATAGAATGAATGTAATTTTGTAATCTTATGCTACTCCAGAAGTAGAGGCTTTAGTTCTAGCCTTAGAGTAGGCCTGGGAAATACCAGCACTTCTACTGTACATGTTTAAGCTACTGTGAGACTTAGATAAAACCAAGGTTAGCATCAGCCCAGATGGCCAAAGGAGTGCCTTCACTGGCATTAACCCATCCTTGGGTGTCATAGCATAGTGCAAGATTACATTTTCTCGGGATAGTAGAATAATCACTACTTCTCAAACAGCTACCTATCAAACAAATTGAGAATGCTTTACCATTATGTAAGTGTGGTGTATAAATCATTCATATCTTTAGCCTGAAGTATAAAAAGCAAAGTAAAATAATAACTGCTTTAATATTTTAAGTGATAGGCAATATAAAAAGATGTAAAATAGGTTATCAAAAATTCAAACTGGGGAGAAATGGAATGTAGCTGGAGAGTTTCCTTATTAGTGTACTTTCTCTTGTACTTTTGTTCATGTATTTCTTTCTATTCTTATCTTTAAAAACATGTTAATGTGCTAACATTTGAAAATACCTTGTTATAACCAAAGGATGTTTTCCACAAGCTTCATAATAATCACAATGCAAAAATCTATAGACCAGGCAAAACTTAAAATAAGGAAGGAATCAAAATACACCACTAGAATAATTTACTTAATCACCAAGAAAGACTCTAAGAGAGGGAGAAACAAAGGAACCACAACAAAACTAGAAAACAAGTTACAAGTCAGTTTACAAACTCACTTCATCTCTAAGACACACATAGACTGAAAGTGAAGAAATGAAATAAGATATTCCATGCAAATGTAAGCCTAAATAAAGCAAATGTAGCTATAGTAATTATCAGATAAAATAAACTTTAAATTAAATGCAGTAGGGACAAGAAATGTCACATATAATGGTAAAGAGAACAATTCTGTAAGAGGGAATAATAATTCTAAACATATATGCGCTCATAATTGGAGTACCCAAATATATAAATAAAACATTAATGAACTAAAAGGAGAGATATACCCTAATACAATAATAGGTGGGAAATTTAAAACCCCACTTTCCACAATGGACACATCATCCAAATAAAAGAACATATTTGAATAGCCAGAAGGTATATTAAGAAAAAGCTCAACATCAGTAATTATTAGAGAAAATCAAATTGGAACCACAATTAAATGTCACCTCATCCCTTTAATATTGGGTAATATCAAAAAGAGTAAAGATGGGCCAGGGTTGTGGCTCAGTGACAGAGTGTTTGCCTAGCATGTGTGAGACACTGGGTTCAATCTCCAGTGCCTCATAAAAATAAAATGAAGTATTGTGCTCATCTACAAGTAAAAAAAAAATTAAAAAAAGAGTAAAGATAACAAGTGCTGGTGAAGATGTAGAGAAAGGGGACCCCTTGCATACTGTTGGTGGGAAGGTAAATTAGTACAGTTATTATGGAAAACAATATGGAGTTTCCTCAAAAAATTAAAAGTAGAACTATCATATTGTGTTAGCCAGCTTTCCACCACTGTGACCAAAACATCTGACAAGAACAAATTATAGGAGAAAAAATTCTTTAAGGCTCACAGTTTCAGAGGTTCAGTCAATGGTCAACTAACTTCATTGCTCTGAGTCTGATTTGAGGCAGAACATGACAGCAGAAAGATGTGGCAGAAGAAAGTTACTCAGATCGTGACAGCCAGGAAGTAGAAAGAGCACATGGAAACAGGGACAAGATATAAAATCCCAAAGGGTACTCCCCTCAATACTTCTTCCAGCCACACATCACCTGCCTAGAGTTACCAGCCAGTAATCTATTTAAATTACCAATATATCAAATGGATTCACTGATAAGATTATAGCTCCCATAATATAATCATTTCCCCTCTGAACATTGCTACATTGTCTAATGTGAGCTTATTTTTTTTGCAGGGAATGGGGGCTCATATCCAAACCATAATATATATCTTCCTGAAATCCCATTACTTGATTTATATTCAAAGGAAATGAAATGAGTATGTAAAAGAGACATCTGTGGGCTGGGGTTGTGGCTCAGTGGCAGAGTGCTTGCCTAGCATGGTGAGGCATTGGGTTCAATTCTCAGCATCATGTATCAATAAATAAAATAAAGGTCCATTGACAACTAAAAACATATTTTTAAAAAGAGACAACTGCAGTCCCATGTGTAAAGTAGCACTTTTCACAATAGCCAAGATATAGAAATAATGTAAGTTTTCGATAACTGATAAGTGCATAAAGAAATATGGTACATACACACAATGGAATGTTGTTTAGCCTCAAAAAAGTATTGCATCTCATCATTTGCAATAATATGGATGGAACTGTAGATCATCATATTAAGTGAAATAAGTCAGACAAGAAAGACTGCATAATTTGATCTCATTTATGTGGAAATTTTTTTAAAAAATTTCTTAATCTTTATTTTTTATATGGTGCTGAGGAACAACCCCAGAGCCTCACATGTACTAAACGAGCGCTCTACCACTGAGCCACAATCCCAGCCCCTATATGTGGAATCTTAATAAGTTGATCTTATAAAGTTGAGAAGAGAATGGTGGTTTACCAGAGGCTGGAGAGAGAAGGAATGGAGAAACGGAGAAAGGTTGATTTACAGGTACTGAATAATAGTTATCAGTAAGCTGCTCTAGGATACTATCACACACTATGGTGCCTATAGATAGAAGTAATATAAAGTACATTTCAAAAAATCTTTTAGAAATAATTTTGAAAGTATTCACAATAAAGAAATAATAAGTGTTTGAGAAGATAAATATGTTTAAAATGATTTAACATTATGCAATATATACAGGTATTGAGCATTACATAGTATCCCAATAATAGGTACAACTTTTATTTTTGTATATACATCGCTAAAATGAAAAATAGAAATAGATTAAAGAAAAAAAATTAAATGTATTTTCTAGTGGCCAATGTTTTATCAGGTGTAGCAGAAGTAATCTCTTCTGAGACCTCTCTCTCGCTTATAGACAGCCATTGTCCTTACTGAGTCCTTACATGGCAATTTCTCTTTGTGTACACACACACACACACAAAAAAAAAAAATTTTGCTATACCTTTTTATTCTTTTGAGGGCACCAAAAGAATAAAAATAATCATTATGACCTCATTTAATGTTAAATACTTCCCTAAAGTCTTAATCTGTAAATGTTGTCACAAAAGGGGGTTAGGCTTCAATATATAAACTTGAGGGGGCATGATTCGCATTCCACAGTATTCCACTAGTTGCACTCTGAAATGGATGTCTTCCATGCATAAAAATATGTTCATACTATACCTATAGCCCAAATTTTAAAATTTTTTTTAATTTGTTCAATTAGTTATACATGACAGCATTTCAATTAATTATACACAAATGGAGCACAACTTTTCATTTCTCTGGTTGCACATGATGTGGAGTCATACCACATGTGCAGTCATACATGTATTTAGGGTAATGATGTCCATCTCATTCTACCATGTTTCCTGCCCCCATACTCTCTCCTTTCCCCCACCTTCGCCCAATCAAAGTTTCTTCATCCCCCCACCATTATGATCAGCATACACTTATCAGAGATAATATTCAGCCTTTGTTTTTTGGGGATTAACTTACTTCATGATATTCTCCAACTCCATCCATTTACCTGCAAATGCCATAATTTTATTCTCTTATACTGAGTAACATTTCATTGTGTATATATACCACAGTTTCTTTATCCTTTCATCTATTGAAGGGCATCTAGGTTGGTTCCACAGTTTAGCTATTGTGAATTGAGCTGTCATGAATAACCCAATCAATAAATGGGCTAAGGAATTGAACAGACATTTCTCAGAAGAAGATATACAATTTATCAAAAAATATATGAAAAAATGTTAAACTTCTCTAGTAAAAACTACTCTAAGATTTCATCTCATATCAGTCAGAATGCCAAATATCAAGAATACAAGCAATAATAAATGTTGGCAAGGATGTGGGGAAAAAAGTACACTCATACATTGCTGGTGAAACTGCAAATTGGTATAACCAAAATGGAAAGCAGTATGGAGACTCCTTAGAAAATTTGGAATGGAACCATCATTTGACCCAGCTATCCCACTTCTTGGTCTATATCCAAAGAACCTAAAATCAGCATGCTATAGTGTCTGAATCTATTCTGATATAAATTCCAAATCCCAAGACCCATCTAAAAATCATCTAAATTAAGTATAGGTGAGATTTAATGTATGATTCATTATGTAGTAAAATTCCTTTCTAGGTGTGAACTCATGAAATAAGTCATGGTATATGCTTCCAAAATATACAAAATTCAATTGTGGGCCATATTATACACTTGTATTCCAAATTGAAATTGTTAAAATTAAAAACCAAAAAGGATGATTGATTGATGGGTTTCAAGCAAGTCTTACGTATCAGGAAAAATTTTATTAGATATTAACACTTAAGAATTATCCTATTTGGCTAGAGATGCTCTATTGTCTAGGCATATTGGGATGGTGTCACTCCCATGGTCCTAGGGAGAGGAAATGCTTTCTTTGCAATGGGTAATAGTCCTGTGGCTCTGGGGTATAATCTCACTTCTATAGCCCTGCAGAATGACATTTACTTCAAAGAAATGCGTGAAAAGACTGTGGACTTCTGAAAATACAGAAATATTCTTACCCACTGAAACCAAGGAGGAAACAGCATTGTCCCCTGTGTGCCTGTGTACTCTGGGCTTCTGGTGAAAGAGGGAGATTGAATGATTTTTAAATTGCATTTAGGTTTAGCCTTCTGTGTTCAGAAGGATGGATGATTCATGTTCTTAGATAGGATGATTGTCTTATCCTGTAAAATTCCACAAGTCCAACACCCTCTTTCATTCGTTGTTGCTTTCTTTGTCACCATTAGTGTAAAATTACAACTGCTAAAATCCCATCTTTATTCCTGGCTTCTACTGAGATGGCTGATTAAGATAATGGGTAATTTCTTTATGAAGTAATTTTCTAGCCATACCTTAGTGTTCTTTCCAGAAAAAAATTAACTTTCATTTTTTGATATATAAATGGAATGAAAATTTTCCAAATTGTCAGATTCTGGCTCTTCTTTGTTGGAAATTATTTAAGCTTATTTATCAACTCTCACATTTACTACAAGCAATATGGATATTTTAGGCCATGTCCTCAACACTTTGCTTAGAATTTTTTTTCTGCTTAATATCTAGTCTCCTCCCTTATGAGCTCTAAGTTGCTGAAAAGACTGGAACACCTTCATACACTTCTTTGCCTCAATATAACAAGAATAACCCTTCCTATTGTTTCCTATGATATGCTCTTCCAATTTTCTCAATTTGCCAGAGCACCTTTAATATTCATATCACTACCAGTATTCACTTCAAGATTCTACAAATATTCATTTTGTTATCTAAGATGATAGAATCTTTCTCTATAGCTTTTCTCTTTTCTTTTGAAATTATACCAGAATTGCCTTCATTATTCATATTTTTATGAACAATCCTTTCAAGACAATCTGACTTTTTTCTAGGATGTGCCTCAAAATTCTTCCAGACTATACTCATCACTTACTTCCAAAGTCACTTGCACACTTTGAGATATTTGTTACAACAGCATCCCACTACATATTACCAAAATGTATATTAGTCTGCTTGGGATCACACACACACAGATACACACACACACACACACACACACACACACAATACCACAGTGCAGGTAACTTAAAAAATTTATCTTTTCAAAGTTCTGAAGACCAGAAGTTCAAAATTGAAAACCCAGTAGGGCAGATTTCTGGTAAGACTTGGTTTCTGGAACCTGGTTTGCAAATTGCTACTTTCTCATTGCATCCCCACATGGCATTTTCTCTGTGAAGAGACAGAGACATATATTTCTGGTGTCCCTTTCTCTTAAGAGAACACAAGCCTTATTAGACTAGGGCCCCACCAATATTGCCTCCTTTAAACTTGATTACTGTCTTTATACACTATCTCCCAAATACAATCATATGGGTAGTTGTGGCTTTAATATTTGAATTGTGGGGCCATAATTCATTCTATGCCTTTTGTACACTTTTCTATACATACACTTAAGTAAAATCTCACAAATATCTCACTTCAGTGTGAATAAGAGATTTGAGGGGAAAAAGAACAATATGTTTAGAATTATTTATCAGTCTCTGATTGTGTTAGTCATCTATTCATCCCTATAAACAAAATACCTGAGAAGGACACCTTAAAAGAGAAAAAAAAATTGGGTCATAGTTTTAGAGGTCTCAGTCCTTGTTTGCCTGGCTCCATTGCTTGGGACCAAGGTGAGGCATAATATCACAACAGAGGGCATGGTGGGTCTGAATGTGGTAGTACATTCCTGTAATCCAAGTATCTCAGGAGGCTGAGGCAGGAGGATTTCAAGTTCAAAGCCAGCCTCAGCAATTTAGCAAAAGGCCCTAACGAGACTCTATCTCAAAAATCAAAATCAAAATCAACATAAAAAGTTTTAAAAATAGGTTGGGGCTGTGGATTGGTGTTTAAGGGCTTCTGGGTTCAATCTCTGTTCCCATCCCCTACAGAAGAACATGTGATGGAGAAAAGCTGCTCATCTCTTGGCAATGAGAAATAGAGAGAAATCAAGGCAAAAGCAACAACATAATCCCCAAAGGCATGCCCTTAGTGACCTACTTTTTCCAGCCACTCTCTACCAGCCTATGGTTAACACCACGTGCAGTAAGACATCCTTTAAATTATGAATCTATCATATGGATTATTCCACTGGTCATGTTATAACTTTCATAACCTAATCATTTTGCCTCTGAATATTTCTACATTGTCTCACACAAGACCTTTTGGAGGACACTTCATATCCAAACCATGACATTAATAGAAAAAAATACATGTACAATTGTATTCACTGATGGTGGGTCACGCTGTAGGAGGGCAAGGCTTGGAGATGAGGATCATGAATTTCGTTTTGAAATATCTGGTCTCAAATCATCTAAGAGAAATAAAACTAAAGAATTAGATGCAAAGGGATAGATTTATAAAATACTTCACATTATTTGTATAAATTTTGAAATTATCTTCATATAGTAGTAAGTGAAGTTTCAGTTTTGAGTCATAGATAAAATTGTTCAAGAAAAATATCAAGAATAAGAAGATGAATAATTCTAGCAATAAACCTTCAGTAGTTCAATATTCAATGATAATTTAGAGGTAGATTAGATTTCAAAAGAGTTAGAAAAGATTATCAGAGAAAGAATACTATTAACATGTTTTATGAAGAAAGGAGAAGTTATTAATATTTAGTAGTGTTCAGAGCACAAATGCTACATTTCAATTTAGTCAAAATAGAGTATTGGATTCAGGTGTCTCGACCCCTCGCCGGCAAGGGAAACACGACACAGGATTCTTCTTTCAACAGTTTATTCAGGCCTTGAGTCATGTATCATCTTCTAGCGCCCGCGCCCGGCACACCCAAGCACAGCTTAATAAAGCCCCCCCGCATCCCAATCCTAAGCCGCCATGTGGATCTCTCTCATAGGGTGGTAAGGGATTGCGCGCCAACTCTCCATAAAAGGAGTTGTTTATCACAGGCCACAGTGGAAGCCGGCGCCATCTTCTAATGGCGGCCACGGTCTACAAGAATGGCTTACCACATTCAGGATCTACAACCATGCAGATTTTAAGTGAAGTTTTAGCTCCCAGATTCAGTCAGAGCAGGTTGCAATTGTTATTCTAAACTTATTACCTCTCAGACTTTAACTCACCAGACTTCTCTGAGAACCTCATATACAAATACTAATTGTAAAGAATTAAATGAGCTAAAGCACAAAAAGCATTTAGTGCAAGTTCA
The DNA here is from genome assembly GCF_001458135.2 of Marmota marmota marmota. Lineage (NCBI taxonomy): Eukaryota > Metazoa > Chordata > Mammalia > Rodentia > Sciuridae > Marmota > Marmota marmota. Next base: position 6,869,676 of record NW_026000316.1, read on the forward strand.
AATACAACCTAGTCAATGAATATTAGCTATGTTTTAATAGACTGTACCATTTTTTTTTAGTTCTTTGGTAGAAATATAAATTTCCTAGGTAGCACATTGTATTAATCAATAAAATGGTCTTTTTCATCAGAGTGGCCTTGTTTAAAATTCCAAATCTACCACTTATGACCTATTTGACCTTACACATATCATTTAATTTTCCTTTGTGTGGATGTCTTCATAAATGATGGCTATTATTACATGAATATTAACATTGATAGCAATGAAACACCATTTGTTTTCTTTACATCTAGATTATATACTATTTACTAAAAAGCTGATGCTTTGTACTATTTGGTACTATGAAGGAATGACAGGATTTTAATTCTCTCATTTATATTTTATCCTGGTGGAGAATTTGAAATCTGAGAAAATTCACATGATTGTTATGTATTAGCATTCATCATTTTTAGTATTTAAGTTACTTCAACAAGTAGGCCATAAGATGGCAATGTTACTCTTTTAGATGCATGGTAAAAATTAAGTATTTGAGAAAAGCCCAAATCTGAATTTACTTTGGATAAATTATACCTTTACAAATTTTACTTTGTATAGCTTATATTAGGGATATGATTCCTGTAGTGTAAGACATAATTAGGTAATTAAAAATAATTATTCAAATTATTTTTATATTGCTGGTGATTCTCATCATGGACTTAGAAATAATGTATATTTCACCCAACAAAAATTATTATGAGAATATCAAGATTGCGTGGTGCTATAAAGATATACTATGTACATACAGAGACAAGAGTATTGCAAAATTATCAATAAGAATCAAATATCTGATCCTTGAATTTTGAAGAAAAATGAGAAGCCATTAAATGTCCATTTTTTATTTTTTACTGTGCTAGGGGTGGAACACAGGGACTCATAAATCCTAGGCAAGTTCTCTACCACAAATCTGCACCCCCAAACCTACATATTTTTTCTAATATTCCCAAGCATGTCCTACAGAATCTTCCTCTTCCCAATGATGCATCTGAATATTTCATAATTATATCTAATACTTATCTAAATATTTAAATATTACATAATTATCTATACCAAAGAAAATTAATGGAACTGCTTGAGAAAAATAAACAGTTCCAGGATTTGATCTGTATGCATGTTTGACTTTTGTACTCATGCATCAGGAAAGGATATTAATACATCATTCACTAATCCTCACACATCTCTACCAGGTGACAGTGGCTGTCCAACACTTTTTATGAATTCCTTAGGATACTTAATTCTAAAGCACATTAACATGGTTGAGTAAATTTTTAGGTTTTGTTTTTCTTAAAGGTTATTCCAGCTTTTTTCTGCAGTACATTTACATTCTTTGACATTATCCATTGCATAGTTTATTCTTTTTATATATAACATGTCACACAAAAGAATGAAACACATCATGAATACCTTAAAATGAGTGGTTGGGATAATATTTTGAGATATGTAGCTGTGCTTAATTCCTCCTCCATGAGTAAACATATAATTTACACAAACTGAAGTGAGAGCACATTGTCTTCAGCAAGACATGTGACTAGATAGAAAACAAATGTTGTCTAGTTGTCTACTAGAAGAGAAAGTCAATGACATAGGCAAAGTATGTTTACAAAAAAAAGCCAAGGGTTTGTTCCTTTTACCTAAATTCAAAAGTGTTTTCCATCTAAAATATGGGGAAGAACAGAGAGGTTACAAGACTGTAATTTTGATGTATTGGGAACCAAAACCTAATATCCTGGTATCAAACTTGAAAACTGCCAAATCTGCCCACAGAGAAAAATGTGCCCATATTGATAAGCATATTTAATGTTTTATAAGATCAGGATTTGAGGTACAACCTGAGTTTAGGGCATGTGCAAGAAAGGTTTTAAGAATAACTAAAAATAAATATTATACCTGGTTAATTGAATTAGTGTTCAGTGTTAGAAACTAAATTGTGTTATCATAAGTAACATGACACTTTTTGCATGCCTGACCCTGTGGACTCCAATTTGCTCATGTTATAATTAAGGAAAAACCATAATGATAAGGAATTCTACACAGGAAAAACTAGAAAAGAAAGATTGGGATGGGGCCCAGACATATACATTTTATTCATAGTCATATGGTTTAGGTCTAATTTGTACCCCAAAGACCCATGTACTAGAAGTTTGGCTCTCAGTATGATGGTGTTGAGGTGATAAAACTACTAAGAGGTGGAGTCTAGTGGAAGATAAATAGGTTATTGGGGATCAACCCTCATTAATGAATTAATACTGGTTTGTGGAGTGTGCATTGTCTTGTTATAATTAGTTCTAATGACAATGGATTGTGATAAAGTAAGTCTATCCCATGCACTTGGCCATTCTGCATGTGACTATTCTACTTTTCACTTTTCTACCATGTTGTGACACACCCGGGGGGGTGGGGCTCACCCAGGACACTAGCACCATACTGTTTAGATCCTCCTGCCTTCAGATTCATGAGTTAAATAAATTTAAAAGACAAACTTTTTTTACTTCTTAAGTTATTCAGTCTCAGATATTTTTTATAGTAACACAAAAAAGACAGACCCATAACATGGTTATGGTACAATATGAATGTTTTTTAGTTGAATTACCCACAGTCATATAATCCAGTTTTCAGAAAATCAAAGTGAAAGTTTGAAAGTATTCCTAACTTGAGCAAAGAAAGCTGATACACTGTAGACTTCCTTCTCAACGGATTCTATAAACTAATGTTAATGGAGACTACTCAACACTGACCTTTTACAAAATGCTGTGGGATATTTGACAAATTATCAATAGTTTAGTTTTTTATATTTATCTTCAAAACCACTCTCTTCATAGGAGTTTGAGACTGCTTTTAGCTCACTCAATGACCAATGAAAATTTTCTTCCATGAAAGTCAACCTTCAAAAAAATAAACAGAATAAAAGAAAATTACTCTACATATTTGAACTGGCAAATATATTGCAATTAACCTCAATTGTTATTATATATGAAAAACAATTTATTTAAGAAATATGTGTTCTGAAAGAATTTATCAAACATATGAATGGGTAGAAAATCATGTGATAGTGTGTTCTGAAAATTAACCAGGTTATTAAAAGAAAGTAAACTGGACTCAATTAACATTTTGTGTATTTCTTAATTTATTACTAGTTTTTCCCTATTAAAATCCCTAAGCAAATTATTTCACCTTGATAAATTATACTTTAAAATTAAAAAAGATATGCTTTACTGAAAAAAACAAGGAAAAAATAATAATTAATGTAATATATTCATGTATCTGCATATAAAAATACTCCATTGATCAATTGGACATTTTTTATGAAATGTAAGTGTACTATAAGTATATTGATTTTGTATCTAAATTTTACTAAATATTTGGGTAAAATGTTTCAGAAATTATCAGGAATCTTATATATGATTAATACTATCTGAAATACTCAAGAAAAGATTATAGGAAACTTTAATTATAAGATCGTATATCAGAAAGCAAATTAATAAAAAAATTATTCAATTAAAAAATACCGAGAAACCCTAATTAATAGGAGACATAAGGTAGATGTCATAATACAGTAGGATATAGTCCATTTAAATCAATTGCCTCAAAATTTACCTATGCATGGCAGAAATGTGCAATATTAGTTATATTTTTAAATAGGGACATCAGGAAAAAGAGGAAGAAGAAGAGGAAAATGACAAAAAGGAAGAGCTAAATATGCCAAAAATTATAAAATTACAAATATCTAAATAAACTGAGAGGTGTATAATTCTCACATACTGGAAGGATCAATATTGTTATTATATTAATGCCACAGAAATAGATCTAAAACTGTTCCATAACAGCGAGGGGCGATGGGAGATTGAAAGAAATAAAGGGTCAACACACACATATCTTGAAGATAAAGCTGGGCTAGGATGGATCACTGCTCTCAGATGGAGAAGCAGGTTTAAAGAATTACACCAGCAATCTTTGCTCTGTATGTCTTTTAATTAGATTAAAGACTATGCAGGCATTATTCTTTGTATTCATGAAAGTTACAGAGTTAGCAACAGTAGGCAGTTATTTCCTCAGTAACATTCTATAGTTGCAATGTGCAATATTAGGAGCATTGTGCAGCTCTCAAGAAAGTACATTGTTTAAAGTTACTAATTCCCAGGCAGATTCAGTAGCAGTGGAACTGGTAAAATATTGTGGTTATCTTAGCAAGGAAGTTTCTTCATTCCCAGGAACTGCTGTGCCTGAGAATAAAGTCAAGGCTGATAAGACTCTAGCATGGAGGACATCTCTGCAGCAACTGGGCATCCTATGCCTTTGCACAGAAACTTTCTCAGTCATCAAGTATGCCACAGCCATGAAGTCATCAGGGACCCCAATCTCACACACTGGTCTCCCATCACTGTCACCACTCTCTACATGCTTTGGCATGAAAAATCAACTCAATTTTCAAGCTAACATCATTTAGGTAATTTTTAAAATTAAAACACAGCAAACAGGACTGCATACATGAAGACAGCCTAATGAGGGAGGCATGGACATGAGGATATTAGAGTGTTTTTGTCAGCATTTCACTGCTGTGACCAAAAGACCTGACAAGAACAATGTTAGAGGAAGAAAAGTTTATTTGGAGACTTCACAATTTCAGAGGTTTCAGTCAATAGATAGCCAGTTCCAATCCTCAGGGCTCAAGGTAAGGCAGGACATCATCGCGGGAGACCAAGCTGGAGGAAAGCAGTTCAGAGCAAGATGATAAGAAAGCAGAGAGAAAAAGCTCCACTCTTTAGGGGAAAAATATATACTCCAAGGGATGCCCCCAGGGACCAATCTCCCAAAGCTGCACCCTACCTGCCTATAGTTACCATCCAGTTAATCCCTATCAGGGGATTAATGCACTAATTAAATTAAGACTCTCAAAACCAAATCATTTCACCTCTAAGCTTTCTTGCATTGTCTCACACATAAGCTTTTGGGGGACACTTCACATCTAAACTCTAACATAGGGATTCATTGGTCGAGATCACTGAGGAGAGAAAAACAGTCATGAAAAGTATAATACAGGAGAAGAAATAAGAAAAAAAATATTCACACTACTTCCTGTTGAAGCATACCCTTTCTTCCTTCCTCATCCTCAGTGTTAGTAAACAAAAGGGCATCTTGTGCATCTGTCAGATCCTTTAAGTAACCACAGGAAATAACTAACAGTGTACAATTGCAATCTATAAGTGAGCCAATTGACTTATAGCCTGCCCCCCAATGAAGTTACCTCTGAGATGAAACAGGGCATATGACTTTCTCTAAATTACAGAGGAAGACATTGGCTCAGTTCCTGACTAGGAATAATTACCTCACTTCACTTCACTCAATGTTATAGCATGCAAATGAGAGCAAATATCTAAAATTCTCATGTGTTAAGTGAATAACCTTGTTTGTTTTATTTATTTCTAATCAAATCACGAATCATAATTATTCATGATTATTTTTTATGACTGCAGTGCTTCTATGACTTTAAAATATTACAGATATTTAAGTGTTCAATTATGTGTTGTCTTCTTCATAAAAAATACACACACCAAGTTAACCAAAATGACACAGTGAAATTAAGTAATGGTACTATTAATCCAGAAGTTTCAATTTATCATATTTACCTCTTATCATGCCACTTTATTTTCTAGAAGTATTCTTAGGTGATAAGTTCTGAAATATGTGCTTATAAACACATGCATGCGCGCGTACATACACACACACAAAACATTAAGTGGTGTTTTAATTAATTTTCTTAAATACTGTAATACTAGAGATGCCTTGGAACATTTTTTTTTAAACTTTAAAACTGTTAGCTTATGGATCAACATATAGTGTTTAAAGGTATTTTTACATACTCTCAAACTATAATCAAAAGAATATAAGTTAAAAGTAGATAGATCCTTATTTCATTATCCCGTTTTTTTTTCAATTATCAATTTTAGCTATCCAAAAGACAGAAAAAATAAAGCAGAGAGAAAAGCAGAAGTAGGCCCAAAGTTTATATATGTGGTATATGAATAATCAAACTCTGATGTATGATTCAGAAGATCAAGGATATGTCTCTCTAGTTTTTGTTATTCTTTCAACTGCAAGTTTAAAAATTTTTTCAAAATCATACACATCAATAATGCTATTATAAAAGGAGTTGCTTATAAAGTTATACAAAAACAATTTTACTTGTTAATTTTAAACAGAAACTATTAATAAAATAAATCATTGAGAAGTATGTTACTCTTGCTTTTCATGTAATTTATATTTTAAAGGTGAATTCTGGCACAGAAACATGAAATAGTTAACAATACAATATTGTAGATATTTAAGTGCCCAAATATTTTTTACCAAAATACTAACTCTAAGAGTCAAGGAAGAAATTTTAAAAATAAAAAAGAGTCAAGGAATGATGTAATTTCTTAGTCAGAATTACCACCAGAATATGAAATGGGCATAGTAATTTATTGGGGTACTTTAATATTTTCAGCATTCCTACTAAATTACTAATTGATATAAGAAGGCAACTTGGTCAAAGCATGTTGTTCAAATTTAAGATGTTTTAAATTTTAATAGATCATCAGTAATTACACTGCAAATATAAAAGATAGTAAAGAGCTACCATTTAATTGTGAAATATTGCCTCAACAAAGATCTACCAAGAAAGAGGAATTCACATACAAGTTTGGAGGCCAAATTTTTGTCACATTATTAATCTCAGTTTAAATAATATGAAAGCCCATGGATAAAACTGACTTCAAAAATATATGATGAATTCATCTATTCTTTCCATGCTCTCCCTCCCTTCCCACTATGAGTCAACCTCCTTATATCAGAGAAAACATTTGGCATTTGTTTTTTTTTTGGGGGGGATTGGCTAACATCATTTAGCATTATCATCTCCAATGCCATCCATTTACCTGCAAATGCTGTGATTTTATTCTCTTTTATTGCTGAGTAAAATTCCATTGTGTATATATGCCACATTTTTTTAATCCATTCATCCACTGAAGGACATCTAGGTTGGCTCCACAGTTTAGCTACTGTGAATTGTGCTGCTATAAACATTGATGTGGCTGTGTCCATGTAGTACGCTGTTTTTAAGTCTTTAGGGTATAGACTGAGGAGAGGGATAGCTAAGTCAAACAGTGGTTCCATTCCCAGTTTTCCAAGGAATCTCTATACTTCTTCCATATTGGCTGCACCAATTTGCAGTCCCACCAGCAATGTATGAGGGTACCTTTTTCCCCACATCCTCACCAACACTTATTGCTTTTTGTATTCTTGATAACTGCCATTGTGATTAGAGTGAGATGATACCTTAGAGTAGTTTTGATTTGCATTTCTAAAATTGGTAGAGATGATGAACATTTTTTATTTCATATATTTGTTGATTGATTGTATATCCTCTTCTGAGAAGTGTCTGTTCAGGTCCTTGTCCCATTTGTTGATTGGGTTATTTTTTTTGTGTGTGTGTGCTTAGTTTTTTGAGTTGGGTGGGAGAGAAAGGGAGAGGGCAGGGGACTAGCAAGGATGGTGGAATGTAATAGACATCATTATCCGAAGTATATGTATGAAGACACGAATTGGTGTCAACATACTTTATTTACAACCAGAGATATGAAAAAAATGTGCTATAAATGTGTAATAAGAATTGTAATACATTCCACTGTTATTTATTTTTTAAAAAATCAATTTTATATATATATATATATATATATATATATATATATACATACATATGTATAT
>NW_026000316.1:6880252-6924386 GCF_001458135.2 Marmota marmota marmota
ATTATATATATATATATATATATATATATATATATATATATATACTTAATCCAAAAAAACTTGCTTAAAGTATGCAACTTGCCCTAACCACTACAAAATTATACACCAAGTTTAATACTCCTTTTAAATCCAGTTACTGAAGATAATATGAAAGTAATGTTCTTCAGAGAGTATTGTTGAATTTTCAATCTAAGAATATTTGACAGTAATTGGTATTTGTGACAAAATTTATTTCTGTAAATGAACTACCTCTTAAATACCAGTCTACCTTTTATCTCCTCCTTTAAAATTCATTCCTATTGGTATCTTTTTTCTATACCATAAACTGTTTTCCTATACAGATTAAATTTATGTTATGTATTCAACAGTGAAAGGAAATGAGTAGAAATAACAAAATGAAGGAATATTAAAATGGAAACAAAAAAGTTGACATGTTTATTTAAATATAAACTAATTACTTGGAAGGGTAATGGATGTTTTTCAACTGAATTTTTCAGAGGTCATTGGTCTTTCTTTTTGAATTATGCATGTTTAAATGTTTCTAAAAGATAGCAGTTTATATTCTGTCATCATAAATAGACTCTGGTGGAGGTTTTTTGTTTTGGGGTTTGTTTTGTTTTGTTTTGCTTTTTGTTTTTACCTGCAACTTATAATATCTGCCTTTCTTACTTCTCTCAGTACCAAATAATATTATATTCATGTTGTAATATCATAAATTATAACTGATGTACCTTATAGTGTTTTAATGTACCATATATGTTAACTAAAATATAAAACTAAAATATAAAACACTATATGTTTTATAATGTTTATTTTTATATCATAGTTTAAGCATCTTGCAAGATATCAATATAAATGAAAAAATATAAACCAATCTCAAAAGCATATGGATATTATACCACATAAACCTCTAATGTCTTTTTCAGTTGTTATTTGATTTTTTTGTTAAGATCAAACTTTAGAAATGTTTCTCTAAATATAAGATATTTGTAACAGTTGAGACTCATCAGCATCACATTAGACAGAGAACTGATTTTTATTATGTAGTTTGCTAGCCCCTAAATAAGAGCATTCATCTACCTTGACTATTATTAATCATTCAACTGCATCAACAGGTCCTGCAGAATTAATTCAAGTACTCTCAATTGATAATACAACACCTATTTATTCTTTGCAATTATTGCATATATTTGACTGATATAAAATCTCTATGCACTAATACCTGAAAAAATTTGTTTTTGTTCTGTTAAACATAATTCATAACTGGAGGTTCTAAATTTTTTTCTTGTAAAATATGTGAAAGAAAAGAAGAATTTATATCTGAAAGGTCAATTTGCCTTTGAATTTTAAAGCTTGAATGTCAATTACAATTACATCATCTTTCAGTCTTCAAGTTATATCTCATCAGTGATAATCATCATTATATTTTCTTATTTCAGTCTCCATTTCTGATATATTTTCTGAAATTCATCCTTAATTTCCTTTCTTAAAAAATAGATTTACCTTGTCATATTTCTTCAAGTCCCTGTTGAAATATCTCATTACCTGTCACATTTTCAGATTATTACTTGGATTTAATTCTGTTTGTCTTTTTGTCTCTGTTTCTGTGTCTCTTTGCATAAAAATGCATATGCACAGTAGATATCTTTCTGTTTTATTTGGTTTTGATCTGTATGCCTTTTTAGATATATCTGGCAAGATCTAATGGAATTTCTTCATTTGAGAAAAATTAAAGTAAAAATATAATGCCAAACATGTTCAAGTTGAAATATTTTGGCTAAAAAATTCATAGCAACAATGTTAGGGTTGTGGCTCAGTGGTAGAGTACTTGCCTAGTGTGTGTGAGGCTCTGGGTTTGATTCTCAGCACCGCATACAAAGAAAGAAAGAAAATAAAGGTCTATCAACAACTAAAAAAAAATAATAATAAATTCATAGCACCTTTCAACCAAATGATTGATATTCTTTCCATACACCAAATAGTTCCACAATGTAGAGATTAGTACTTTGACAACATTAGTACTTTTGGGACTTCAGGTTGAGTCATGTAATTTGCCCCATAAAAATTTAAAATAAGGTCATAGATTAGGCTTAGTATTGCACTATGTATTTCTTGATTGTAAAAACTATATAAATGTTGTACTGATAGAATCAAGCATATATTTACATACAAAATTAAACAAGTGCCATTTATGTTTCACTTTTTTTTTTTTGTACCAAGAATGGAACTCAGGGGCTGGAAATATAGCTCAGTTCGTAGAGTGCTTGTGGCTTGTGTTCTTTCAAAAGGCCCTGGATTCAATCCCCAGAAAAAAAAAAGAAAAGAAAAGAAAAAGAATTGAACCCAGGGGCACTTAACCAATATGCCATATCCCTATCCTTTTTATTGTTTATTTTGAGACAAGGTCTCACTAAATTGCTTAGGGCCTCACCTCACTAAATTGCCCAAGATGGCTTTAAACTTGTGAACCCCCTTCCTCAGCCTCTCAAGCTGCTGGGATTACAGGCATGCACCACCATAGCTGGCTAACTTATATATTTCTAAAGCATCACGATACTGAAAAAAAAAATATTAAGAGCTTGGAAACAAATTTGGAACCAAAGTATATGCAGATCCTAATTAGGATACACAGACATAATTTCTGAAATTTTATGAAATAAACACATAAATAGTGTAGGATTATAAGAATGACATAGTTAATTATTTCAGGGACAGGTAATCTACTTTTACTCTAATTGTGGGTACACAACAATTTATAAATGCTGGACTAAGAAGTTTCAAACTTTTTTTTTCCTATGAAAACACCAAAAATTGGCCCCATAAATATTTAAAATAATCTGGAAACCATTTAAAGGTCTACAGCAGCCACTGACTACCTAAATTTAGGGGAGGCAGCAGTCCAATTCTCAATCCCCAACCTTGAATTAGAAAGAGCAGAGAAGACATTGTTTTCAGTATTCCACCTCCCTAGGTGCTGCCTGAAAGAATACTCTATTTTACCTACCTCTTATCTCAAGCTGTGGGAAAGGTGGCATAACTCAGATGTCTAGTGGGGCAAGAAGTAGGTATTTCTTAGGAAAGATTCAAGGAGACTAGAACTCAGACATCTAGAATAAGGGAGGGTGAGTAGAAATTTAAAATGATAGCCTATGACAGCCGTCAATCCCAATTCTCTATTTCAAATTATAAAGAACATAGAAGTCATTATTTTAACATGTTTTAGATTGTCCAAAGGAATGATCTATGTTTTACTTTACTTACTTGAATCTTAGTGGAGAAATGTTTGGGAAAGCTGAATAGTGACTAAGATCTTCAGATACTTGAGGCAAGAGATTGTGAAGAGATGCATAAAATAAGTCATAATGATCTTGGGGAGAAACTAAGTCTCTTTGGGAAATAAAAATATTTTAAAGCAGCCATATATATCTAAAAGGCCAGACATAGGTCCCTGCAAGATGAATGCTAATAAACTACCTTAAAAGAATATAAGCCTTCACTTCAGCTTGCCCCTAATTCCCTAATCATGTGCAGTTGAAACTAGAGAACTGCCCCCACATAGAGCCAGGAAACAATGGGAGAAAGAACTGTTTGTTTTCAGATGTCCCATATGAAGGAAGAAAATAAATTTACAGAAACTGTTCTTGAAGAAACACAAGCATCAGCCTTAGTAGACAAAAACATTAACCACAAAACAAACACTCATAAATATGCTTAAAGGGCTAAAGAAAAACATGGTCAAAGAAATATAAATAAAATATATAAAATAATATTGTGATAACATAAAATGTCTTCTTCATAAAGGCACTAATACCTTTCATGAGGGCTCCACTCCCATGAAATCACCTAAATGGTCCCACCTTCTAATGTCATAAATTTGGGAGTTAGCATTTCAATAAACACCTTTGAGGAGACACAACATTAGATCATATCATTCCATCCCTTGCCCCCCCCCAATTTATTTCTCAAGATATATTAATTTCATCTCAATAGCCCACAAAGACTAAACATATTCCAGAATCAATTTTAAATTCTAAGTTCAAATCTCATCTAAAGCAGATAAGGGAGACTCAAGTTGCTTTCCAGCGGTGAAACTGTGAAAGCAAACATGTTATGTGCCTACAAAATATAATACTGGAACAGATATAGGTTAAACATTCCCCTTTTGAAATGGGAAAATAGAAAAGAAGAAAGGAGTAATGAGTCCCAAGAAAGTAAAAAAATATTAAGGCTTAATGATAATCTTAGATTCAAGACTCTGCCCTCCAAACACAATGAGTAGAAGTATACCTTCCAGAATCAAGATGATAGTGGTTCTGTCTGCATGATTTTGGAATGCCCCATCCTACTGGTAGTTCTCTGTTGTGACTATTCCTGGGTTATGTGCTTGGAATACCGAAGTTGGAAGTAAATACTAATGGCCCTCCCATTCTGGAATAGAACAGACAGCCCCATATTTATGGACATTGTCCTAGTGAGGATAATAATAATAATAATAATAATAATAATAATTCTGACCTCATAGCATTTTCTTTTTCTTTTTCTTTTTTTTTTTAAAAAAATCAGGGATCCTTTGAAATGTAGGTGGTGTCTTTTGAAATGTATGTGGTTGTAGCCAGTTCCCCAGTTTTTCTGGGTGTAGGGAATGACATACTGGGGCTCACTAGTACTATACCTGGTAATCAAGGAATACAACATGGAAATCCAGGGAGGGGAACTTAAGTCACTACTGGGCAGTGAATGCTGAGTCCTTATGGATATCTCTGGCCCCATCTTTTAAATTGTTCTGTCACCCATGTCTTGGCATTCTGGTCTGTGATAGGAGAGGGCAGCCCCAATAACTCTAAAATGTAGTTGAGTCATTCTTTTCATTGTCTTGAAAAAAATCAACTGAAGAAGCAATAGCAATATCTTATCAAATGGTTACTTGGCTACTCATTTGATGTTTGGCCTGAACATACTTTCTCATTTTTTTTAATTAAGTTTTTATTTGTTTTAATTTATTATACATGACAGTATAATGCATTTATATACTTTGATATATCATACATATATAGGATATAATTTCTCATTTTTTCTGAGTATACATATTGTAGAATCACATTGGTCTTACAGTCACATATATACATAAAGTAATAATGTCTGTTTCATTCTACTTTCTTTCTTATCCCCACATCCTCTGTTTTCCCCTCCTTTCACTTCCCTCTACCTAATCTAAGGTAATACTATTCTTTTTTTTTTTTGCCTTTATACATGTACTTTTTTTTGCATTACAATTCTTAATACACATATATACCACAATTTTTGTATCTCTGTATATAAAATATATTGACACCGAATTCATGTCTTCATACATTTACTTTGTATAATGATGTCCATCACATTCCACCATCCTTGCTATTCCCCTGCCCCCTCCCTTTCCCTCCCACCCCTCTGCCCTATCTATAATTCATCTATTCCTCCCTCTCAATTTTTTACAATATAGAATAAGAACTTTCCAAAGTTCTCCTTTGCTTTTGATTTAAAACTCCATGTTTAAATCATTTCTCTCTTCTTGCATTTTGCTTTATGCTTTCACAAGAAGCCAAACTGTACCATAAATACTTTTCTTAGAATTTTCATTAGCCAAATATCTTATTTCATCACTCATAAATTCTTCCTTTCTCACAACACCAGGACATTAACATATTTCTTCCAAGTTCCATGCCACCTTATAAAAATGATTGTTTGTCCTCCAATTTTCCAACAACATGTGCCTAACTTTTTTCAAACTGAAAACTAACTGTGACTAACTGTGCATTATGTCTAACTGTGGCAGTTGTCACAGGGGCCTTTATTAGCCATATTCTAATATTTCCAGCTACAGTCTAATCTTGACCACTTAAGTTTTCTCTAAGAAAACTAAAGCTTTTGCTGCCTCTCTGTTGAGAGTCACAGCCGAAGCAGCCCCAGCAAACTTCCAGCTGATTGGCTCACTGCGGCCCCAGCAAACTTCCAGCTGATTGGCAACTCTGCGATGACACTAATTGGGATGTTTCCCCGCCCTTTCAGACCACGGAGCTGCTCATTGGGGGACTCTTTTTGCTCCACCCATGCGACCCAGCCAATCAGCCTCAAGAGCGGGAAGAGGGGGTTGAGAGGCTTGCCAGAAGAGGCCGTGGTGGCAGTTGGGCTCTGAGGGAATTCCTGGAAAGCTCCCCGTGCAGGTGTGCGTGTTCTAAAAATAAAGTTTGTTCCTGCTTGACAAGTGGCTCATGAATTGTGCCCAGCCAGACTGTGGCACCTCTCTCTTATGATTCTTCACTTGAATCACCTTTAAAATGTTCATGGCTAGATTTTTTTTATAGCACTACTTCACATTACCTCAAAATTCTTCTATCCTATACCTATTTACACAGTCCCAAAGGCACTTCAACAATTTTAGATATTTATTACAGTGGCACTCCCACTTATTGGTACCAATTTTTGTCTTACCGTGTTTGACCTGCTATGACAAAATACCATAAACTGAGTCACTCACAAACAACAAATATTTTTATCTCACTATCTTGTAGGTTGTAAAGTCCAAGATGTAAGTGCCAGGAGATTCAGTGTCTGGTGAAGATTCTCCTTCCCACTTTATAGATTGTGACTTCAGTCTGTGTCCTCATGTGGTGGAAAAGGCAGGGCAGCTCTTTGAGGACACTTCTATAATGCCTTATTCCATTCATATAAGTTTAACTCTCAAGATCTAATCACCTCCCAAACACCTTTCCTCCTAACACTATCATCTTGTGAATTAGGATTTCAACACATGAATTTTAGGGGCACACAAACATTCAGATCATAGTACCTCACTTCCATTAAGGATACAGCAGTCAGGCAGAAGATCAATATGATAAATGGAAGAACACTATAAAGTGATTGGACCTAAGATAAATATATGTAAAACTCTCTCCCCAAAATAATACACAATTTCATATCCAATATCCATGATGAATGTTGCAACAATAATACTCAACAAAATATTAGCAAATAGAATTCAAAACATATTAAAGGACCATATACCATGGCCAAGAAGATTTATTCTTGGAATGCAAGAATGTTTCAACATATAAAAATTAGTTATTTTTATATACCACATTAGAGATTTAAGGGAAAAAAATCTCAATTTAAAAAAAAACAAAAATCAATACCCTTTTTATTATAAGAATATTCATATGGATATTTTTAAATACAGATATAAAAAACCTGAAAAAAATCCATGTTAAAATGTATAAATGGTTAATAAAATGAACCTTGATTTTAAGTACATATAGGTTCTCACTTACTAGTTGTGATTTGAACAAGTCACTTAACTTCATTGAACCTCAATTTATTCATCTTTAAAATGGATATTATAAGTGTTCCCATCTCACTGTGGGAAGTTTAAATGTGATAATGTATGCAAAATATTTGGTATTTTTGAAACACTAAGCAAAGGTTAGTTATTATTAGGTATTATTTTGAACATACTCCAAATCCAACATTATCTACTCTCTGGCTCCAAGTTTTTACATTCTTCCCACCTGCCAAATACTTTCATTTCTTCTGAAGACCCCAACACCACCTCAAACATTTCATCCTTTCATAACATAAGCTTGAAATTCAAAATTTTGACATCTAAATTCTATTCATATATGAGTAATTTTCCAAAGTTTAATTTCTCTTTATGGCTCCTCACCTGCTGTTTCTATTTATAGATCTATGGAACAAAGAGACAATCATCAGTTCCACACACTTCATATATAATAGTGATATAGACATAACTTCTCTAAACATCACTGTTCAAAGGGGGAAAATTTGGAGGCAGAAAAGAGACATGCTTTCATAAAATTTCTAAAGTCTTTATTAGGATTCAGTAGAGCTCTTACCCATGAGTATTTCTGATTGTATTTTGACTCTACCCTCTGTCTTATCCTTTCTTTCTACTAAATAAACATGGAACTATTTAACTGGGCTCTGTTTCTGTAACTGGGGTAACTGGGCCTATTCTGATTGGCTAAGTCTCCCACTGCCTGACTGCAATCTCCAGCTTCTGTGACTTGGCTTGCTTGCATTGGCTAAACCCCCTAATGTCCCTTTTGTGGTTTTTTGGCTTAAATATGAGGCCAAACTGAAGGGAGTGCGCCACTCTATCTCGCTTTTAGAGAGTAGAGTGTCCACTGCTGGCCAGCAATAAAGGCTTAATTGGAATGGCAATGTGTGGCCTGAGAGTTATTTGAGGGTCTTGGTATAGGTATAACAAGACTACACTAGCAAGATTTCTGACAACATAATCAATTTTCAAAGTTTTTGGATGTCCTGTGAATCTTACTGTAATTAATTATGTTGAACAAAAGCTCAACCCATTTTTTTTTCTCAAAATGAGCCCCTCTATACCTTATGTTTCTATTGAGTTTGCTGAGGGAAAATACTTTTGAGCATCTGAGACACCTTATTACTTTATTGAATTATTAGCTTAAATACCACCTTAAAAATTTCTGAGAACAAAGAATTTTGCATTCTAACCTTTCATCAATAGATCATTTTTCTTGGATGTACCCTGAGTTTCAGATTTACTTGGAAGCTATTCCATAATATTATCTTTTAACATCTGAAAAGGCTATGAACTTTTAAAAACACCAGCTCTTGACCTTGTTTTCTCAACAGCCCATCCTTTAATTTTTATAAGATTAGCAACCAGAGTGGTTTGCCTGAAATTGAAGAATTTCCTGAGACTATGGGGCTTTCAATGCAAAAAACTAGAACAGGGCTGGACAAGACAAGGATGGTTAGTCATTCTAAATTTATTTCCCTACTAAAACAATCTAAGCAACAAGAAGAGACCAGGAAGAAGTTTCAAGACATTTCTGGCTGATCACCCAGTTTATTACTCAAATTTTATACTTTGTTAATTAATGTTTTTAACATTGGTACTAAACTTTCTATTGCTATATAGCAATGATCTCTTTTTCTTAAACTTCTAATTAAATTTACTTAATATCTTTTACAAATTTTCACCCACAGTCAATTAAAGGCCATCAGATTTCTAAAAACTCTTTAGAGCTTTTTACAATTTCATTAATATTTTTCTTACAGACCTTGCCCTTCTACCCACTACTAAAGCTATTCTTAAATTTGTCAGTATTTGCTATGGCAACAGATATATTTGTATATTCCCATTATTAAATTTTGTTTTCATTATCTCTTGAAGCATAATACACTTCCTCAAAACACTGGGGATTAAAACAACACTCTCTTATTCCATAGGGTCCATAATTTGACAACTGCATTAACTGCATGATTTTGACACAGATTCTTCCATAAGATTGAAGTTAAGATGTCAGCTATGGCTAAAGTCATCTTCAGGCTTGAGTTAGGGTCATATGTGATTAGAGGATCAACTTCTAAAATAGCTCATATAAATGGTTTTTGGCAGAAGGCCTAAGTTTCTCATGTTATTTACAGGATGTTTCATAATGCAAGAGAGATTATAGATGGTGTATTACTTCTCTGTTGCTACCCTAACAAATTACCACATAGTGGCTAAAAATACCCATTTATCATTTCACAGTTCTTTAAGCTAAAAGTTTGATGTAAGTATCACTGAACTAAAATCAAAGTATCAGCAGGAGTGTATTCCTTACTAGAGACTCTAGAGGAGAATCTATTTTGTGGCTCATTGATATCTTTGGTAGACTTCAACTCCATCCAATTTAGAGCTAAGATCCTCATTCCTTGTTCATTGTAAGATATGGGCTGCTTATAGCTCCTTAAAAATTCTCTTGCCCTTGTACATAACACCCAAATCTCAGAACCAGAAGTAAATTAAATCCTTCTCATTCTGCCAAATATCTTCTACTTTCTCTGTTAATATTAAGGATTTAAGTGATCGTAGGCTACACTTCAGTAATTAGAGATGATCTATTTGATGATCCCTATCTTTAATCATATCTGCAAAATTCCTTTTGACATTTAACATAATATAAATTCACAGGTTTGGGAAAATAGAACATGGGAATCTTTGGATGTTCCTTATTCTACTTACAAGAGAGAGCTTCCTGGAAGAAGGGGTTTTTAAACCAAGATCTGAGGGATGACTTTTTTGTTTGTTTTTAATCCATGTTAAAGAATAGGAATAGAAGTAGAGAAAAGTGCCCCACATTGGGGAATACAGTCAAAAAGCTCATGTTTATTTATTCTCAGTGGTGTTTATGTGTTATCCTATTATTAATAGTTCAATTATTAAAGTCCAATATATATTCATAGTTGTAAGAATTCAACTCCAAATTAGGATAATTAAGAATAAAATAAATATGTTGATAAATTGATTCATAAATGAGATTCTAAACTCAGCATTCACATTTCACAGTTTTTCACATATTGTTTGGATTTAATCCAAGTCAGAACTTTATAAAAATATGTATTCTACCCAAGATATACTTTTTATAAGTTGACATCTTAACTGTAATAATAAGAGAGAAAATAATACAACTAAATATATGCCTTTTTTAGCTCTGCTAACAATAAAAATATAATAGTAATGGAAAAAATATTAATCAGTGAATGTAAGTCAAAAAACTTTTGTGAATAGACCAAAAATGCTGAATAAACTAAAGTCACTCATTCCATTCACATCCAAGTTAGTGATGCTGATTTGGCTTGGAAAATATATTTCCACTGAATTAATGACTGTTCATCCCTATACAGCTTGATTTTAATTAATTCTGATAACATTTGCTCAAACAAATCTAATTAGAAGCACATTTTTCAAATTGTAAGAATGAATATCCCTATACCTAACTCACTAGATGTGCAGTGAATAAAAATATTACAGCATTCTAATTTAAGCAAAAACTCTCAAATATTCATACACATTAGCTTGGGAATTGACATGGAAGTAAAGCACAGATTGATTTATAAGGTAATCATATTTAATTTTGGACGAAAAAAAGTTCCACGTCAGAATATGCAGATAGAAATAGCCATGATGCAGATAATGGAAATATGAGGATGAAAAGAAATCCATGATTTTAACATTAGCTTTTAAAGAATTGCATATTTTTTTAACAAAGACACTCTTTTGTTTTTCTAACTGCTGTTTTGATAATACCAGAGGAAGTAAATTAGTTTTTTGTACAGTTGATCTATTTCTCACCAAATGAAATGTGAAACACCAAGATGTTTCAGTGAAATGGCTTATATGAGGAAGTAGGTAAAGATAAAATTTTAAATGCACTCAGAATGGAACATATATACATACAAGAGAGCAATGATAAAATTGAAAGCTGATGTATTATCAGAAATGAAGGTCAGAATACAATAAAAGAACATGTGTAAAGTGTTGAAAAGGTAATTGTCAACTCTGCATAAAAATAAAAAATTCAAACTGAGAATAAAGACATTTGAATATAAGCTAATGCTGAGAGAATTTTCAACCAAGATAATAGCATCCTGAGAAACATTTAAGAAAATTTTCAAAAAAATCATTAGATGAAAGACCATTATCGGAAGAAAGAAATTGTGAGCACCAGAAAGTATAAATACAGCTGGGTGTGTTGGCTAGGACCATACACCCCAGAGATTCAAGAGGCTGAAGCAGGAGGATTGCATATTCAAAGACAGTCTCTGCAACTTAGCAACACCCTGACTAAAATTAGAAAATAAAAAGGGCTGGGGCTATAGTTCAGCAGTAGTGCTCCCCTGTGTTCACTCCGAAATACTGGGGGGTGGGGAGGACATAAACACATGATATAATATAAATTTGTGTTTAACAATATTTTAATTCATCTGTATTTATTACCCTTTAAAGCAAAATGTGATTTAGGTATTACATTTTCATTCTCAAGCCTTACTGAGTTATTTTTGCTTTATAACACACCTAAGGAAGTTTATAGTTTTGTTCCTCTAAATATTTTCCTTTGGAAAACAAGCCCTGGGAAAGTTCCTCCCAGCAAGTTAAGTTTAACATACTTGATTCTAAAGGACTAGTACATGCACAATGGATAAATACAGGGGATGGAAAGTTTAAAAAGTTGATTCTAACTAGATGAAATGCAAACCATTTTAAAAAATATTCTTCTTTTAAGAAGCCTGCTCTTTATTTATTTATTTTTTTGTAGTTGTAGATCTACAGGATGCCTTTATTTGTTTATTTTTATGTGGTGCTGAGAATCAAACCTAGAGCCTCATAGCCTTATACATGCTAGGCAAGTGCTCTACCACCAAGCCCCAGCTCCAGCCCAAGAAATATACTCTTGCTATGAATAAACAGATCGAGAGTAAGAGATCTATCATGATTTTTTTTAAGTACCAGTGATAGGAGACCTTGTTTCCTGTGTTGAAGATCAAACACCCTAGAAATGTTGAGACAAGCTTACAAAGCAACTTTTATTAACAAATTTCTCCAAACAGAATGGCCCCCAGAGCTGGGAGTCCACCAGAGAGGGTGTGTCTTCCACTTTTATAGACCCCAGAACCCTTTTCCTTAATTGTTGTCTTTCTTTCCCCCCTATGTGACCAAGGGCAGGGACACAGATGTTAACTGTTAGCCATCCAGAGTGCACAGGAGCTTGATCGCAGAGGTTAGCAATGCATTGTCTTCTCTATTTTATAACCAGGAATAACCATTCATCATCCTCTCTCAACTCTCATTATTCATTACCTGTATTGACTTCCTGACCTTTGCCCTCTGCCTCGGTTTGCTTAGGAATGTGACATCCTGTACACTCAGGCCAGGCAGGGTTTCAGGCAGATTGCTTTTTGGCATAGAGAGCACAAAGGGGGGTGGTCAGCAAATTGGGGTTATTTCATAGAATTATTCTCTTAACCTTGTGTTCCCATTATTCTCATCTATCTGTCCCCTTACATCAGGGATTGAATTCAGAGATGCTTAACCACTGAGCCACATCCCCATCCCCTTTTTATTTTATTTTATTTTTTGGGACAGGGTCTTAATAAGTTACTTAGCGCCTCACTGAATTGCTGAGGCTGGCTTTGAACCTGCCATTTTCCTGCCTCAGCCTCCTGAGCTATTGGGATTATAGGCATGCACCACCATGCCAGGCTATCATAAAATTTTAATACTGGGTTGGTTATATTAATTTCATAAAAAAGAAGACTTCAATACAAGAAGCATTGCCATGATAAAGAGGAGCATTTTACAACACCAATATGAAGACTTATTATCTTAAATTTGAATGTACCTTGGGCTACTATAACAGAGTACTAAAGACTGACTGGATGAAACAAATTCATTGTCTCACAATTCTCAATACTAGAAGTCCAAGATTACAGTGTCAGGAGGATTTGTTCCTTCTTCAGATAATGAAGAATTATTTATTATATGTATTTCTCCCAGATTCTGGTGGTTTGCAGGCAATCTTTTGTTTCATTGACTTCTGCTACACAATACTGACCTCTGCCTTCATTGTTAGGTGGAATTCTCCCTGTCTGTGTTTCTGTGTCCAGTTTTCTCCTATTTAAAAGAACATTAGTCATTGGATTAGTGTCCAGCATAATGGCTTCCTCCTAACTTATTTTTAACTGCAGTAGCCTAAATCTAAATAAGTTCAAAATATGAAACACTGGGAATTAATATTTCAACATATAAAATTTGGGAGGGACACAATTTAAATCCATAGTCATAACTAAAGAGCAGAGCTTCAAAATAAATGAAGCAAGGGCTGTGGTTGTGGCTCAGTGGTAGAGCACTTGCCTAGCATGTGTGAGGCACTGGGTTTGATTCTCAGCACCACATATACATAAATAAAGACATTGTGTTAATCTACAACTAAAAATATTTAAAAAAAAAAAACAATTGAATATACCTTAAAAATACTTGAAGCAAAACTTGACAGATATAATGTGACAAATTAACAATAAGATCTAATCTGTATATCTTTTCCTCAGTAATTGATAGAATAAGTGAAAAATGAGTAACTATAGAGAATATTTGAAAAATACCATCATAATCTTAGCAACTGATATTTATAAAATATAACCAATAGATGCTGAATGCATATTATTTTCTACTTTTGAAATATTTATCAAGTAAAAAATTTAATGATAAATTATTTTTTTTAATTTAAATGTTTAAAATTATAAGATTTTCTTCTCTGACCCCAATAGTATTAAGTACTAATAATGAGGTATCCAAAAATACCCCCAAATTTGTAAAGTTAATGATATATTTCTAAATAACACACGTACCATAAAGAAAATCACAAGGAAAAATGAAAAGAATTTCAAATTAAATGATAATAAAAATATAGGTTATTTACTACAAAGTAATTGAATAATTTAGAGGAAATTTTATAATTAAATTTTTATTGGGAAATCATAATAAAATTAATTACCTCAGAATCTATTTTATATAGAAAAAATGAATATTTTAATCAGAAGAAAATTAATAATCAAGATTAATTTTTTATAGAAAAAACTTCAGTATTGAGGTTTGAAGCATATCAGTAACAAGATTTGAAGTTATTGCTTACATCCTTACAAGGAAAAAAATGAACAAACTGAAAAATCAATGCTTCTTTGTTGGACCTTTGGGAGAACTGAAGTTAGAAATCAAACCTCCACTTAGAAACCAGTAAAGGACAGGTGACTGTAGAGAGTTACACCTGAAATCTGCTTAATGATAGTATAAACAAATTGGAGCCATAATTAGTCAGTCACATTAAGATGGAAATTTTATTTTATTTTATTTTTAAATTTGTCCTAATTAGTTATTATATATATATAATCAGTACAATGCATTTTGACATATTGTACACAATGAAGCATCGCTTCTCCTTCTGGTTGAACGTGGTGTAGAGTCACACCAATAGTGTAATCATACATGTATTAACAAATATTAGGGTAATAATGACCATTTCATTCCACCATTCTTCCCATCCCTACACTCTTCCCTCCTGTCCCCTCACTCTCCTCTGCAAAATCCAAAGTTTCTTTACACCCCCCAATAATAGATTAGCATCCCTTTATCAGAGGAAATATTTGGCCTTTGTTTTTTGTTTGTTTGTTTGTTTGTTTGGCTTATTTCAATTAGCATGATATTCTCCAGCTCCATCCATTTACCCACAAATGCCATAATTTCATTCTTCTTTAAGGATTGAATGTGTACTCCATTGTGTACATATACCACATTTTCTTTATTCATTCATATTGAAGGGCATCTAGATTGGTTCTATAGTTTAGCTATTGTGAATTAAGCTGCTGTAAACAATGATATGGTTGCATCATTGTAGTGTGCTGATTTTAAGTCCTTTTGGTATAAATTGAGAAGTGGGATAGCTAGGTCAAATGGTGAGTCCATTCCAAGTTTTCAGATGGGAATTTTGATGACTGTGTGGAGGTTAGCATTAAAGTGAGAAACTCCTTGTGTCTTCAGTCTTGGGGGGGTGTTAGGGGACAGACAGATGTGAATGATGGGAGCATGAGATTAAGGGAATAATTCTATAAAATGGATCCACTATACTGACCTCCACAGTTATTCTTTTGAAGAAGCAATTTACCTGCAACCCTGCCTAGCCAAGTGAAGATGATATGTCACATTCCTCACCAAATTACCTGTTATCTGCAAGGAAAGGCAGTTTGCGAATACTGTTGATAAGAAGAACACAAGTTACTTTGAAGAGAGAGACTTTTATGATCCTTTTCATATACCAGATTCCTGAAGATAAGGCTAATTTCTCCCAACCAGAAAATCTATAAGAATGTATGGTTATGAATCCAATTAGAACCACTCAGTATGGGCCAAGGGGACCTAGAATTGTCATGGCAGTGGGGACTTGAAAATCTGATGTTATCTTGCTGTCAGTCAAAAGTCAAGAGACGAACTTGGGAGGGGCTTTCTGGAAATTTCTCTGGGACACCCAATAAATCTGAAATTCAGAAGAAGGTTGTACCTCTCCTCTCTAAGATGACCCACTCTCTCCCTTGAGGGTGACCTCTTTCCATTTTCATACAGCTTCAATAAACTCATCCCTGTTACTCTGAGTTACATGTCTGAAATCTTTCTGACTTGATCCCAAGATTTGATCTTGTGATCTTGAGTTGGAAGAGTAGGTCTTCATGCTGCCTCAGTTTCTCAGAAGGGCCCAGTTCTGTAACAAGGGAACTTCCAACATTTTCATGGTTTTACTTTGAAAAAAAAAATCTATCACTTTTTTCATGAAAAACCAGAAATGGCTCTGGAAAATGAAGGAAAAGATGAATAATTGTGGACTCTTCCCAGAGCATTATTAATAATAAAAGCTTACTCTCCATATAAGAATATTTTACTGGAACATTATGCCATATCCAGGAAGAGCACTTCACCAACTGAAGTCCCTCTGTCATTGCTGTATTATTCAAAGTGGCTGAAAAAAAAAAACAAAACAAAAAAACACTTGTGAAGATCATGGCCTAGACATGCTGGCCTTGTAAAAGACTGAGGATATAATCACAATATTATAAAAGTATCACTCCATACATTACATCAGATTTACAGAATTCCAGTATACTAAAGGTAACTACAGCAGAAATATACAAGAGAGAATTTATCTAAGAAGAAATTCTCAGGAAAGACTAAGGAAAACAGAGAATGTAAAAACACTGGAAGAATCTGAATCCTCTGGCAAATATAACTATGACTATCATTAAGCATAGACCTACTGCTACCCATATCAACATAAAATACTACATGAAATGTTCACTTATCATATTACTTGATACATAACATTCAGCTTTCAAAAAATATTACAAGCAAGTTAAAAGGCAAGAAAAACATGGTCTGAAGACACAAAAACATCAAAACCAGATTCATTTATAGCACTGATTTTATAATTATGAGACAGGGAATGTAAAATAACTATAAAAATATGTCAGCAGCTCAAACTAAAAAAAAAGTAATCAAAAGGAATAAACCAAACAAAAGCTCAAAATTTAAAACTCTAAGAAAAAATAAAAAGAAAATTCTAGAAATCAAAAGCATTATAATATAAATAAAGAAGGCTTTCCTTTCAGGACTCATTTGTGAATTGAATAAGACTGAGAAAAAAATCAGTGATCTTAAAGATAGGTAAATAGAAAATTCCCAGGTGAAATGCAAAGAAGAAAGCATTTTTTTTAAAAAAAGAAGGTCTAATAATCATAGGACATTATCAACAATATGCCATACACAGAATTTAAATATGAATGGTTCTCATTCAATCCATTAAAGCCCAGAATAGAACAAAAGATTGAGCAAAAAAGAATTAACTCCTTTTGTCTGACAGTCTGTTCAAGCTGAGAAATTTAATATTGGTCTTCTACCTTTAGACTTGGTCTAGAATTTAAATAGTTCTCTGGTTTGAGGACCTTTAGTTGGCAGAAAAATTATTTTGAAGGCTGGTTACTAGAATATTCAGGATGTGAGAAAAGAGAAATAGCTGTAAGAAAAGTGAGCTGAAATAAAATCATAATAATCTTTACTTTTCTTTCAAAGTGTAAGCATAAGCACACATATCTTAAATTTTTTTCTAAATATTTAAAAAAAAATAGTAACAAGGTTTAAGTTTTTTTTTTAATTGATGATTAGATTCCACTTTTGGTCATTGATAGTCTCTTCAAGTTTGTTGCTTGAACCCTTTAGAAACAGCCACAATAACATAAACAGCTATTACTATAAATTATATGACAAGATATTGCACATTTGTCCTGTATATTTCCTGCCCCAAAACTATAATCATTCATATCTCCAAGGAATCTGACTCTTCTCATTGGGTGTTAGCACAAAAGGACCAGACTGGACACAAATTTCATAAGCACACCTTTTATTCAGGAACCGAGTGATGTCTCTGATGGACCCACTTTCCTGGTGGAAAATGAGCCACCGGCCAAAGGGAGAGTGAATGCTTATATAAGTTACACTGAGAGGTGACTTTAATTAATGATCAAGTCAGTTTGGGTACTCAGGAATTTGAGGTTTGTTTTACTGGGTGAGATGGAAGAGGGTCTGGAATCAGTGCTCAGTATCTGGGAAAGGATTTGTTTAGGGAAGGATCAATGCTTTGGCTTCTTCCCAGAGACTTTTATTTCAGACTTGATGGATATCTCCTCCCTGGGGTCTGTCTTGTCACTGGGAGAGAATGTATTGGGAAAGGATCCAAGTATTGCCTTCTTCCTCATTCTCTCTCCCTAGGCCACACTATTTTGGGATTTGTCATTTTCCATATCCAACATTTGGAATAGTATTTTGAGTTCAGAATTTGGAGGACATTAGGTAATCAGCTCAATAAAGTAAAATATTCTACCTTTTCTTTTAGTTTGGGCCAAATATTTAAAACCATTTTCTCATTTTGCAAATGGTTTTGCATTTAAAGAGTCACTGTGAAAATTAAATATACATATTCTACCAATTGATATGTAGCATTCAATCAGTGTGAAACAAAAAATTAAAATTTTCATGAGAAACAAACTATCTATAGATACTTTGAGTATCTATAGGTATTTAAATATTTTTGATCTGAATTTTTGTTTATTTCTCCTTAGAATAATGCCAAGTTTTCTAATAACACTCAGTTATGATACATACAAATAAATAAAGTGGAAATGCCCTACATATGTTGATGTAAATCTTAAATAACATTTGTATTATATGGATGGAGGGATGGTCATCTGTCATATAATATTTATTCATTATAATTTAAATACTACTGATATCATTCATAATTATTGATGACTCTAAGTTAGCATTTAGAACTGACTCAAAATTCCTGTCTCAAAGAACTTTTATTTATACATTTTTTATTCATTTGCTTTGTAACACAGTATCTTCATGATTAATTATAGATATTTTAGGACACAAGTATGTAAAAAAAAAAAACTATGTCAGCATTTTGAATAATATCTAATCAAGAAAACCACTCTATTTAAAATTGACTTGCTTTTATATATAACAAAATTTTAATTTGGAGCTTAATTAAACTTTTAAAATATATTTTATTTTATGATTAATGCAGATGCCCTGATGATTGTGAGAATAGTAATTTTCTTTTCATCATTTTAATTTAGTTTAAGGTAAAATTTATTATTTTCCACTTTATTGAAACAAATCACAGGCAAAGTTTTGGATTATCTTGCTCACTTGGGGTATATATTCTACTTGTAACAATGTGAGTGACTTTCAATAAGAATAGTATAGTGTATTTAAGAGAATAATGAAGAAGTATAATATATTTGGTCATAAAACTATTATAAACATGTGTTTATAATGTTCAATAGAATATTTCTTTACATTTCTTTAAATATCATTTTATTTTTTTTTATTTTTAATTTTTTATTGTAGGTTGTTCAAAACATTACAAATTTCTTGACATATCATATTCCACACTTTGATTCAAGTGGGTTATGAACTCCCACCTTCACCCCATACACAGATTGCAGAATCACATCAGTTACACATCCATTGATTTACATATTGCCATACTAGTGTCTGTTGTGCTCCGCTGCCTTTCCCATCCTCCACCCTCCCCCCTCCCCACCTCTCCCCTCATTTTATAATATCATTAAATCTCTCAACTGTCTAATTAGAATTTAATTTGTAATACAAAATACTATTTATTTTCTTTTTTAAAAAATTACTGGTTCTTTTTAGTTATATCTGACAGTAGAATCTGTTTTGACATAATTATAAAAGCATGGAATGTATCTTGTTCTAATTCAGTCCTCGGTACCTTTCCTTCCCCTCTCCTCCTACCACTTTCTGTTCCCTTCCATTTACTGATCTTTATGCCACAAAATACTCTTTTTACCCTATTTCTATAGCCACCAATCCTATATAATTTCTATAGTTATTGCTTACCTATAAAAAATGATGTGAAACTTTTGTAATTGATAAACATGCTTCAAAAGAGGTCACAGCTTATAAGAGACTAAAATCATTTTTCCTAATGAGAAGTCATTGTCTTAAAGGCAGAGAAATAAAGAATCTAATATTAATAGTTTTACCAATTTGATTCTAAATTCATCCTTTGTTCTAAGTTGTAGTATATTAATTTTCAAATTTACTAATAAATATATTCCTTTGAAGATGATCTTCATTTGGCTTTTTAAGAATATACTTGTCTTTCAAATTTACAAATTGCTTATTAACTATTAAAATATAGATATTTTTATTGACTCTTAGAAGTTAGACAGCACAGTATATTTCATACAACCTGACAGGTTATATACAGGTTAATTTCTTATTGAATAGTACTACAATAATCCTTGAAATCAATATTTGATGGCAGTTTCTTTGTAAGATCCCATTGCTTCCAGAATATTATTATTCTTGTTCTTTTAATAATAATATTAGCACCTTTCTTTTTATTCAATTACCCTACAAATAGGTTTTTCTTTTTTTTCTTTTTTTAGGATTTCCTGAAACCACAAAATAAGTAAATATTTTCAGTTAATTCTTATTTATTGAATCCCTTATCATGTGCCAGGCAGTGATCTAGGTTACAAAATTTGTTGATTTCTGCTCACATTAGCAAAGTGTGTCATCAAACTTAAGATGAAGTTCTTAACATGTATAATAGGTTATCTTACCAAAACTTTAAAATAACTTTTGTCTTATTGAACATTGAAAGTGCAATTATGTACTACAATACATCCAGCTTCATTCAGATGTAAAAATATTTATACATCGGAGGAAGAGAAAATAATCTCAGGATACACTTCTGGAACTTGACTGAAATCTTTAGGTAACATTGATTTGGCATGGGTCTAAATGTTTGCAGATTTCTGTGTAGTTAATATCTAAAATTATCCTTATCCCTCTGTTTCTTTGGTATTTCCTCTCCCACTATCAATTTTTAATGTTAGGATTTTAGTTTTTAGACTATAAATTAAAATATGTTAAATGCATCCCTTTTTGATTCACAAAGTGTGTGAAATATATGAAGACTTTTCTGGTTAAAATAAACACTCTGATTTATGAATAGGAGGTTGTGAGCATTTTGACTTGAGATGTGGCATTGAAGTAAGGTAAGGTGTGGATATACCTGGACATAAATTCCTTAAATAACAAATTTCTTGAGCAACATTTTAGGAAAAGCCTCCAGATGTTCCACTAATGATTATTATGATTCAGAACCATCTTTTCAAGAATGGATGTGAACATGAGCATAAGAGGCAAGCTCATCCAGTCATTGACACCACAAGCTCAAAATTCCCTGTGTAATATATAAACTATGACCTGTGAAGAAGCATGGCACCCAATCAATCAACAACTTCTCCCTTTTCCCTTACTATAAATTCCCCCACTACTAACTAATCATGGAGTAAGGAATTTTTTGAGGACCATTTGAGATTTTTGATCTTCTTGCTAGTTGATAGGACAATAAAGATTTTTTCTTTTGTAAAACCCAGTGCCATAGTATTGTCTTCTGTATGCATCTTTCTGCAGAGCCCTTGCTCCATAGCAGTATGACTTCAGTTATAGAATTCATTCAATTCATCCTTGATCATTTAAACACTTTCAATAAATTATAGTGTTTAAAATCATGGAGACCATTGTTCAAAAAATGACAGAATTGGACAGCAAAGTGAGAAAAACAGATTTTAGTCAGGAATTATTGCATTGAGGAAGAAAGATCTCAATATGGAACTAAGCTCAATTTTAAATATGAGAAGCAAAATTGAAGTGTATAGCCAAGGATCAAGGTTGTGTTAGTGGATGGAAAATGGGTAATAAGAAATATTAGGAGTAAAGAGGGGATCTTGGCTGAACCAGGTTGACAATTTTCTTGATGAAGGCAGGCCAGGACAATCAGATATCATTGAGGGGAGAGTAGTGAATGAGAATTTTCGTATCAAGTTTATAGAAGATTTTTAATTTTTTTAATCTTTATTTTATTTTTATGTGGTGCTAAGGATCGAACCTAGTGCCTCACTCATGCCAGGCGAGTGCACTACCACTTGAGCCATATCCCCAGCCCCTAAAACTATTTTTTAGTTGTAGTTGGATACAATACCTTTATTTTATTTATTTATTTTTATGTGGTGCTGAATTGAACCCAGGACCTCACATGTACTAGGTGAGCACTCTCCTGCTGAGCCACAATCCCAGCCCTATAAAAGATTATTTCTGTTAAAATAATTTTGAGGCCATTAGGGCTGAGATGGCTCCAGTGCCTTGAACTCCTGTGTAAGCAAATTAAAACCCAGCTCAATATAAATGGTAAAATGAGACTTAGAAAATCTTAACTAACTTATACGTAGGAACTTTGCATCTTACTCAATCAAATATATTTTTTCTTGCATCCACAAACACCTTATTTTTTCCTCATACCTTCTTGGTGGAGCTTGGAACCACCTGTGCGCTTGTCACAGGAGAGTGGGGAGCAGAAGCTCCAAATCTCATTTCTTGTGTACTGATGAAAGAAAATTTAAAGCCAGAAACAAAAATCCAAAAAAGACAAATTTATTATGAGTGAAAGTAAAGTAAGATTGAAGCAAAGAACACAGGGGACATCTTCAAGCAGAGAATGACAAAGGAAACTATGCTGATTCCAGAATTATTGCTGTTTGATATTTACTAGGACAACTGGGTTCCATCTTTGGCCATCTTTACCAACCAGATATTTAAATCCAACTTTATGTGGAATAGGGGAGTTTTGAACCTACTTGGTTCAAAACCAAGTTGATCCTCTCCGGAACTATCATGGTTACCATTCTATTCAGGGGACTTGATCTACAAGTCGATTTTGGGTTAAACTGGGGGTTGGGATAAACATACATTATCTTAGTGTGCCTGCACTATTGATGAACATCTCTTCTAAAATATTGAGAAACTTATTGCCATAAATCTAAACTTTACAATGACCTCAGTGACCCTATCAGGAGTTAGTCCCAGTGATCTTTCTTGACAATTGTCTTTCTTTCTTGATGTATTTATTAATTGGCTCCTTCAGGTTCTCTATGCTTATTCTCAGGGTTAGTATACCTGTTGCTATTCTAGAAGTTACTTGATTATCCATTAAAGGGAATTTCAAAGAAACCCTGTGACCCTACTATGTTATTAGTTCACATTTCACTGCTCATTACTAAATACTACCACCTAACACTCTGACATGACTTGTTCATGGAACACTGTCTGTTCAAGTGGACTATTTAAAATTTTAATGTGTCTATTTTTTGCTGTTGGCAGTATTGGGGATTTAACCAAGGGACACTCTATCACTGATCTACCCTCCAATCTTATTTATTAATTTCTTGAGATGGGGTTCTCACTAAATTGCTTAGGGCCTTGCTAAATTGCTGAGGCTGGCCTCCACCTTGCAGTCCTCATGCCCCAGCTTCCAGAGTCACCTACACCACCACACCCAGTTAAGTTTGTTTTTAAACATTTCTAAACTGACTTAGAAAGATTCTTGCTAAAGCTAGGCTATGCAGGTCTGGCAAAGATGGAGACTAGAAGATATGAGGATTCAGAGGATCCTGAGTAAATTTGGTCAAAGAATCTTCTCACCACTTTGGTTTGAATTCCAGCCCTCACAGGTGCACAATCAGTTGAGTTGTTACTGGAGTCCAGGCCACAGGCTTGAATCTGGGATTCCACCTGACTATATTTAGTCACCCGCCCTCCTCAGGAATGTGAAGAGAATGATGTGCTCTGCTCTGAGTTACAGAAGAGCAGTTTTCAGGCTATGCCTAAACCTTTGGTACTCCATTTTTTAGAGCAGTAGATTGCCATAAGCTACTCCATTTTGAATTTAAGGACTGAAGATGTAATGATCCCACACTTTGTTTTTGCAAGTAAACAATGACCATCTGCCTGGCCCAACCGTAAGGCATAAACTGATAAATAAAGTGATTATGTTAAAAAGAATGACCTCTGAACTTATCAAATTAATCAGAAGCACATGGATGTATCAGAAAAACCAGGCAATGAGTTTATCAAACACAGCAGATCACCAAATGAAGCAATTCCCTCACTCAAGACCCCAAAAAAGGAAGAACACTCTGAGACTGAACTTGGCATGATCTTGACCCTGATATCTGCTTAATCATCATGAGCCTTTTCTAGGAAAATTGCCACAGTGATGGATGTCTGAATCTCTGTCCTTAGGCTTTAACAGAGCTAAATTTTTCCCAGTGATGAACATGAAAATTCCACTCCAAGTTGATACCTCAAGCTGACACTGTAAAACTGCCATCCAGACCTAGGCCCAACATAAGTTCCTGTGCTTTGACACCTCTGCACCCTGTACAAGTTCTTGGCTGGTTCATAATCTTACCTGACCATCTACAGTGACTCTTTTTATTCATATCTGCTCTGGACCCATAGTGAAGCAGAACATCATGGCTGAAGGGTTTGGTGGAGAAAAGCTGCTCACCTCATGACATCCAGGAAGCAGAGGGATGGGGTGGATGGAGCTTCAGAGAAGATTTCAGGGCATTCCCTCAGTGACCTACCTCTTGGAGCTGTGACCCAACTGCTTATTGTTACCACTCAATCAGACCATTCAAACTAATATAAACTGATTAAAATATAGTTTTTATAAATTCAATCATTTTACTTCTGAGTATTCCTGAATTAACAGGACCTTTTGAGGGTACTGAACTCTAACAATTTCCTTTGCACACAGTGGGCCCATTATCAGTATTCCCTTGTATATTTTCTCACTGAATGACAGTATTCCTTGCAAAGAGCTCGATATAAATGATTACTGAGAAGGTACATTATTTAGTCATGATTCTGTTTCTGTTCATCACTTCTAACTTATCAGAAGCAAGAGAGCTCATGTTGTTCCCTTTTTTCTCATGTGGTTATTTTTGTCCATTAGTAGCAGTCCTCCATTTACTCTCAGAATTATAAACTCAATTATCAACACAGCTTCTTATTTTCATTCAATCATAAGAATGGAAGGAAAAAAGGAAACAATTAAACACTCTCACTTCAGAAGATATTTGATGTAAATAATCTTTTCCCAAAAGTG
The DNA here is from genome assembly GCF_001458135.2 of Marmota marmota marmota. Lineage (NCBI taxonomy): Eukaryota > Metazoa > Chordata > Mammalia > Rodentia > Sciuridae > Marmota > Marmota marmota. The sequence continues at coordinate 6,905,206 of NW_026000316.1, forward strand.
ACATTTTGTACCAGAGTGCCTTTAAAATTAGGAATTGTCAAAGAAGCCTCAAATTGTGTTTTTTTTTCTCAGACTTAACCATTGTCTTGCTACTTGTTTTTGGAGCTAATTCCTACACCTCAGTTTCCTATATTCTGTCATCTCATGCTCAGAATAGAAGCGCCCCCCACCCCCCACTCCATAGCCCTGGTCCAGGCACCAGGAGGCTGCAACAAATCAGACAACCAGCATTGTAACATTTCTCAATGGATAAAACCCTGGCTGAATTTGCTTTTGTATATTTCTTGGCTGTTTTTCTCCATAAATGGTTCCTCTTATTAATTGTATTATTTTTATGGGTTGGGGAGGGATCAGATTAGCTATCTTACCAGTTTGGGCCAAACTGCAACTGAATTCATTTTTCCTCTTTATATTATTTGTCTCTTACTCCTGATAAGGGCATGTGATAAAATCCAATCATCCAGGACCCCAGATTCAGTCTTCCAATCTAGGCTCTGGACTTAGTGGTCCACTTTGCCTTTTGAATATAGCTCTTGCTGCTTATATTAAGAGGGACATGTTTTTCTTTTCCTCTTATCCCTCTCCCCTTCCCTAACCTGTGGGCACGGAATAAGATTACCTGGAGTTATCTGTCCTTCAAAAGAAGATGTCACAGGGAGATCTAGGGAGTGACTATCTATCAAATTAACATTTCATCACACCATCAGGGTGCACCTTGGACCCCCTGTCAGGGTACACTTGAAATGTAGTCTTTGAATAGCTTCTTTAAAAGCTCTCTGTTTTCCCTGGTGGGCAGAATCAGAGCCTCTGGGACTAGAGTACTCTGTGTTTCTCCTTTGCTAGCAAAGCAATAATTCTCTGTTTCTTTTTTCTCCAAACCATGTCATCATTAATGGATTGGCATTGGGGACAAGGACCAAGCTTCTGATAACAACAATTTCAAGCATGTTCACGGAAAGACAGTTTACCATCATCTGTAGACAAAAATCACAATCCTGGATATACATATATTGAATATTTCAGAGTTAAAATCAATGATTTCAACTAACATTTAAATTACATGAATCATTTAAATGCAACTCTGACATCAATTCTTTATAAGAAGGGATGCCAGTGATGAGAATCAGGGCCAAGTCATGTTTCCCAAGAAACACGGAGACAAGCGCAGAAAGCAAGTTTTATTTAAAGGCTAGACCAGAGACAGATGAAGAGAAGAGGCCCCAGAGCTGGGTGTCAGAGAAAGTGGGGGTATCCTACCCCTTTTTTACATTTTAGATTTCCTTTGTTCTCATGCTGTCTCCTCCCCCATCTCCTGCAATGTGATAAGTGAACAAAATGTGGGCCAAAGGTAGAGTGATCCAAGGGTGGAAATGAAACTGTCTAGGGGTATAGGGAGGAAGGGAGTGTCTCAGGGGACATTTAATAACAAGTCCTTGTCCCTGCAGGTAAGAACAATTCCCAAGGGTAGGCCTCTGGAGGCACCAGCATTTTATTTCCTTTCCTTTCCAATTAGCCCCCATCTTCTTCAGTCTGACTCATTTATTTCCTATGCTTATTGTCTTTTTGCATGTCCCCCACCTGAGAAGCCTATTTCCATGTTCTGACCTAGAGCTTCAAGTAACAATATTTTTACAATATGATTATAAAATATTGAGTGAGGAATTCTGTTTAACAGAAGTGACTTCAAGGCCCTAGCTATTTAATACACAATTTATTTAAGTAATCTTATCTGTTTTATACTTATATATAAAATTGACATTGTTATATATACTTATGATATATACTCCAATGATTCAAAATATTAAATATAATTAATATTCAGTCAACACATTTTATATATGACTATGTTTTATGATCTGTCCATATAAAATAATTTAAAAGGGCTTTAAATTGATTATGCAGTGAGAAACCAAGATGGAAATTTTCCAAAATTGTGTTCTGAATTAAGTTCCATCATATTAATAAAAATTATTTAAAAAAATAAATTACATATGAACCAGGAACTTTTTGTGTTACTCAGTGTTCTCTGATAAGATCAATGTGGAGATATTCCAATCCTAGGACATTTAAGCAAAACTTAAATATTTCTGTTTCATTTGCAATTCTCGAAGGATTTGTTATACATTGGCCTTTTGTACACTTTTTTAAATGACTGGCACTTCATGAAATTTTTATATAGGGAAAGCATTAGTATAGACTAGTGTTTTGTAAATAAAATTATATTTGTTTTCTTATTTGCATTCTAATATGCATGGAATGCATTTCTGAACCATGAAAAGAAAAAGACATTTCAGAATTATCCTTATTTTCCTAACAATTTTATGAATTATATTGAGACAAATGTGAGGCATCTTTCCCTTTAAAATACTGTCTTATTTTTTTCTCAAGCTTAATGAAATAGGATCATAAAATCTAAAACTATTTGGAATATCTTCCCTCATTTTTCACATCAAAAATAAGAATTTAAAAATATATTTAAAATATTTTGGTATAAATAAATAAAAGCTCAATTTAACAATAAAAAAAAATAAAATATTTTGGCAACTAAGTGAAATTTTCAGAAAGCCAAGAGTCCCCCAATGAGCAGCTCCCTGGTCTGAAAGGGCAGGGAAACAGCCCAATGAGCATCACCACAGAGGAGCCAATCAGCTGGCAGCTGGAAGTTTACTGGGGCCACGGTGAGCCAATCAGCTGGAAGTTTGCTGGGGCCCCTTCGGCTGTGGCTCTCAACAGGGTTGAATTATACCCACCTATTTGTTGTAATCCTACCCTGTGCCTGTTTTTGGATAGAATGCTCCATGGATTAGCTTCCCCCACTAATAAAAACTGGGTTCAAGGTGTGTTCCTCCTCTTTTATGCCTGCCTTACCCACCTTGTATGAGCTGTGGTTGAGGAATGGTCATGAACCCAAGGAAAAAGATACTTTTCTGTGTCTGTGTCTTTATTTAGTCAGCCGAAATTCACTTGGAGTGACCCTGATTGATTTAGTTGCATGTTCCTCTCAGGAGATACCTAGCAAATAAGTAATCCTTAACTGAATAAAATGAGTACTCCACTTTTTGAGTCGGAAACCAATAAGCATAATCAGATGTTTAAAGAATGAAGAAATATTTATTACTTGTAGCAAGTAAGGAGAGCACTTGGAGTATTTACAAAGTAATGATATGTTTCTCTGAACAAAAGGAGCATGGGATTTTATTTGGAGGGTCTATACATATTTACATAGGAAAAAGCATACAAAGGTGTGAATATTTCTTATCATGCTAATTTTAAAGTCATAGATCACATGTTCAAAAAGGGAAGATACAGAAAGGTAGACATATTCCTAGGCATGCTCAGTTCAGGGGCATATAGCACATGTTCAAAAAGCAAAGATGTTGGACACAAAAGTTTCTGAGCATTCTCAGTTCCATGTTATAATGGGCCAAGTTTACTCTTGATCATCTAAAAGAATGAATCAGAGTGATTTAGTAACCTTGGCTGGCTCCTTGTAAGTTTCTCCAATGAGTTTTAGCTGAATCAGAAAGTATAACTTGAAAGTTTTATTTATAATATTCTAAAGAGTTAGCAGTTTCTACCCCATAAAGTGTAAGAGTTTGCCCCTAAAGGTGTCTGCCTCCCTTACTGGCTTAACAGTTCTTAAAGAAGCGGTTTTGAATTCCAGTTTATATAGCATCTTCAACAAAAAATGAAATCAGCTATGACCTGGACACACACAGACATAAATTCTTTAACTTGTCATTCAGGAAAAGCCTCCAGGCCATTCACTAATGGTTCTTATGGTCTAGAACTGGCTTTTCAAGAACAAACATTAGCAGGGCCTGGGGGTGTGGCTCAGAGGTAGAGTGCTTCCCTCAAACGTGTGAGAAACTGGATTTGATCCTCAGCACTACATAAAAATAAACAAACAAAATGAAGGTATTAAAAAAAAAGAACAAACTTTAGCAAAATCCAGATCATCTTGTTAATGATGACACATATTCAAAATTCCCCAGGCCGCACAAAACTCTTCCTGAAAAAAAAAAAAAAGTTCTCCTTCTTCTAACTGGATCAGCAAATGGCTTCTACCTTCTAACTTCCTATAAATTTCTTCTAGTTTGATAATAAGAGCACTTGAATTTTAGAGAGGTAACCAAAGTAAAAGGACTTTGAACCTGAGGGGCAACATGAAAAAGAAAAAATAATATGGCAGATAAAGGCTAACTTGTAAAGCATATTAATGTAAATTCCTCTGGTATTATTTGCAGGCATATAAAGTCCAGAGATGTCTTCAGTCATTATGTATGCACAGGAGTCACACAAAAATATGAGACTAAAAGAATGGCTGGATTTTCATATTATCCTGAGCTATAGAAAGGAAAAGGGGTTTGAGCATTCTGGGGGCAGTGGTGATACAGACACATTATTGGAAGGTGAGAGGAGGAAATTTATGCTGAATAAAGACTGCCATGTTACACAGATAAAAGTCTCTAATCTGATAAAAGATGTCTTGAAGTCTCTCTCTGCCTGGGTACAGATATTTTATTAATGAAAATTTTCTTCCCAAATATAAATTTCCTTCATAAAGGGGAAATGTAATTTAGGTAGCATAGAGGGAGTTAAAATGTTTTTTTCTGTTTAACTGGTACTCAATTTCTTTTAGTCAAAATATTAAATATGCCAAAACAACATACTTTGTGATGACAATTTCTAACAGAATTCAACCTTAAAACAAAAACTTACTGAAAAAAAAAAAAAACCCAGGAGATATTTGTGACTTTGGTTAAGCAAGTATTTCTTAAATATGACCCCAAAAGAAAGAATCAATAAAAGAAACATGATAAATTGGACTTCACCAAAAGTTTAAATTTCTGCTTTGCAAAGATATTGTTTGGAGAGTGAAAAGAAAAGCCATAGACTAAAACTGAATTTACCTTTCTCCATCTGAGTTGCAAACACATTGTTCCTGCTGAGAAAGGTAGTTAAATGGTTGTAACCCCGACCTGGACAGGCCAAAGAAGCTGAGAGCAGAGATTGTCACCAGGGTCTGTCAAACACAGGTTAACCAAATCTGCATATGTACATTTCCTGCCTTTTTTCTCACTTTACTGGTGTTTGCTCCTTAATGCCTCTGTTTTCAAAGTTCTGCTCAACTTTAGAGATTTCAAAGATGGATTATTTTAAGCAATTAAGTTTCTTCTCTCTTTCTTCAAAGCCGGCTTGGAATAAAACATATTTCCTTTCTTTTTAAAATATCTTTATTTAATTTATTTTTAAAGAGAGAGAGAATTTTTTAATATTTATTTTTGTTTTGTTTTCGGCAGAAACAACATCTTTATTTGTATGTGGTGCTGAGGATTGAACCCAGCGCCGCGCACATGCCAGGCGAGCGCACTACTGCTTGAGCCACATCCCTAGCCCCAATATCTTTATTTTATTTTTATGTGGTTCTGAGCATCGAACCCAGTGCCTCAGGCATGGTAGGTGAGCACTTTACCATTGAGCCATGACCCCAGCCCAAATCATATTTCCTTTTAATTTGACTCTGTATATGTTTGGAGTAGCAAGCATCATAGACTAGTCTCTTTCCTCCTAGGTGGTATTAAAGCCACTCAGTAACAAAACTGAAATAAAATCTTTGCAAATTACATATCTGATGAAATACTTGTTAAGAACAAACAAAAACCTCCCAAATTAAATTTTAAATAAGCACAAAAATTAAATAAAAAGTAGGAAAATATCTGATCAGACACTTCACCAAATAATATGTACATACGTTAGGTAGTAGTTAACAATGAACAGTGAAATGTGAACCAATACATAGCAGTGTCACAAGGTTTCTATGAATTGCCTTTAATGATCAATCAAGTAACTTGTAGAACAACATCAGGGATACTAACCTTACGAATAAGCAGGAAGAAACAAAAGGAAGCCAATTAAGAAACATGTCAAGAAAGAAAGATCAATGGGGCTGACTCCTGACAGGGTCCATAAGGTTATTGTAAAGTTAGGATTTATGGTCATAGATTTCTCAAAGTATTTCCGAAGGGAAATGTCTTCAGCAGTGCCGGTGTGCTATTGTAAAATATGTTGGTTCATGGATCCCAGAACCTGCATTAACACAAGATTGACTTGTAGAAGAAGCCCCCCTGAGTAGGATGGTCACCATAACATTTCTGGAAAGGACCAACAAGCATCAAAAACTCACTCAATTTATGTGAAGAAGTTAAAAATCTGATGGGTAAAACTGCAGAACATGGAACCCAGTTCTACAAACATTCAAAAGTAATAAATTTGAAAGAAGCTTTGTTTCCTTTGTCATTCTCTGCTCAGAGATGAACCACTCTTTCTTGAAAGCCTTATTTTACTTTTACTTGCAAAAAAAATTCTCCTTTTTGATTCATGATTGATTTTAAATGTTCTTTCATCAGAACACAAGAACCAAGGCTTAGAGCTTCAGTTTCCCACTGTCCTGTCACATATACAACAAACAATCACATAAAAAAGCTGATCCATACCAACCTTATCATCAATTAATGGGGAAACATATATGAGAATTGAATGGCTAAAATTTAAACAAACAGATTGACAGTATTGAATTAGTCTTCTAAGGATTCCATAACAAGATACCACAGACTTGTTTTCTTAAACTATAGATATTTATTTACTCAATTCTGAAGACTGGAAGTCCTAGATTTAAGCATAAAAAGGTTTTGTTTCTTCTGAGGCATTTTCCCTTGGCTCAGATTTGGCCAAGTTCTTTTGTTGTTATATAGCATTTTCAATGTGTACACATATCCATATCCTTCAGAAGGTGTAAAGGAATTAGAAATCTGGTATTCCAGAGTTTGGCAATATATATTCCAAAAGCTTATATTGCTGGTAAGTATGAGTAGAATGATGCAATCATTTTGGAAAACAGTTTGTAGTTACCTTAAAAAATTAAACGTGCACCTATTGTGTGAGTCAGGCATTTAGAGAAATGGAAGCATATATGGCCATACAAAGTCTTACACAAATATTTAGAACAACTTAATTTGTAATAGCTTGAAATTGGAGACAACAAAAATGTCCTTCAACATTGTAATAAATAAATAGATTGTGGCATATGAAAAGATTGAAATCCTACTCAGCAATAACAATTGATTAGTGAATACAAACAACATTGGATATATCCAACATGGAAAGAGGGGGAATTGGACATTGTTAAATAGGTACACAGTTTCAGATATGAATAATTAATAAGTTCTAGAATTTTGCTATATGACATAGTACCAACAAATAAGAATACATTATTGTGCTCCTCAAAATTTAAGGGGGTAGATCCTATAATAAATGTTTTTATATAACCCAAACACAAATGAGTCAAAAGAAACTTTGGATGTGTAGGATATATGTGACACTTTGATTATTGTGATGGTGATAGGAGACAGACAGACACAAGTGGTGGGAACATAAGGTTAAGGGAATAATTCTATAAAATGGAACCACTGTGCTGACCCCAACATGCTTTATTTTCCAAGAAACAATTTACTTGCAGCCCTGCCTGGATTAAGTGAATAGGATATGTTACATTCTTGGAAAATTACCTGTTTTATGCAGGAAAGATTCAAGCCATGAAATGACAAAAATGAAAACACAAATTACCCTGAACGGGGGACTATTGTAACCCTTACACAGGCCAGATCCCAGAACTCAGGGAAATAAGGATAATTCCCCCTAACTATAAAATCTGTATGACCAGGTTCCAGTTAGAACTGGTCAGCATGAGCCAAAGTGACCTAGAATTGTCATGGCAGTGGGGACTTGAAAGTCTCATGTCATCCTGCTCTCAGAAGTCAAGAGGTAGATCTAGGCAGAAATGTCTATAAATTATCTGGCACCACAGTAAAACTAGAAGGCAGGAGAGACACATTGTTCCTCATCTCTTTCATGTTTGCTAGAAACAGAATACATACATGAATATATATATATATATATATATATATATATATATATATATATATTAGTCCCAGGGATTGAACTACTCATGGGAACTTGAATCCTGAGCCACATCACCAGCCCTATTTTGTATTTTATTTAGAGACAGAGTCTCACTGAGTTGCTTAGCATTATTATTATTATTATTATTATTACTGAGGCTGGCTTTGAACTCACAGTCCACCTGCCCCAGCCTCCACAGCTGCTGGGATTACAGGCATGTGCCACTGCACCTTGCCATGACCATAATTTTTTTTTAATTATCAATATAATTTAATTTTTTTAAACAAATGGAGCACAGCTTTCAATTTTTCTGCTTGTATATGATGTTGAGTCACACCATTCGTGCAATCATACCCATGCATATGGTTAATAATGTCCATCTCATTCTACCATCCCCCCACACTTTCCCCTCCCTGGGAATCAACCTAACAAAAAAGGTGAAAAACATCTAAAATGAGCTGGGGTTGTGGCTCAATAGTAGAGTGCTTGCCTTGCATGTGTGAGGCACTGGGTTCAATTCTCAGCACCATGTAGAAATAAATAAAATAAAGGTCCATTGACAAATAAAAAATATATTTTAAAAAAACCTCTACAATGAAAAATATAGAACCCTAAAGAAAGAAATTAAAGAAGACCTTAGAAGATGGAAAGCACTCCCTTGCTCTTGGATAGGCAGAATTAATATTGTCAAAATGGCCATACTACCAAACACATTATACAGATTTAATGCAATTCCAATTCAAAATCACAATGAAATTCCTCATAGAAATAGAAAAAAACAATCTTGAAATTTATTTGGAAAATTAAGAGACCCAGAATAGCCAAAGCAATCCTTAACAAGAAAAGTGAAGCAGGAGACATCACAGTACCAGACCTTAAATTACACTACAGAGCTATAGTAACAAAAACAGTATGGTATTGGCACCAAAATAAACATGTAGACCAATGGTACAGAATAGAGGACATGGAGACAAATCCACATAAATTCAGTTATCTCATACTAAACATAGTTGCCAAATACATACATTGGAAAAAAGATAGTCTCTTCAACAAATGGTGCTGGGTGAACTGGAAATCCATCTTGAGCAAAATGAAATTAAACCTCTGTCTCTCACCATGCATAAAACTCAACTCAAATTGGATTATAAACTTTAAAAAATATTTTTAGTTGTAGATGGACACAATACATTTATCTTATTTATTTTTTATGTGGTGCTAAGGATTGACCCCAGTGCTTCACATGTGCAAGGCAAGCACTCTACCACTGAGTTATAAACCCAGCCCCTCACGAACTTATTAAAATTCAACACAAATAAGAAATATATATTTTTTATAAATTTGGTATTCATGAAATTTTATACAAATTCTTCTAGTGAATCTTCACAGAAGAAATATTGTATCAACATGCACTCCAACAGTATATTAAAATTATTAAAAGTTTTCAGAACTTTTTTTTCATGAACTTCCCATTAAGATGAGTGATGGCATCAAATGATCTTATAATTTATCAGCCAAAGAATACTCATAATCCAATTTCATAGAGAAAGAATGGAGCAAATTTTTTACCAGAATTAGTATCATCTTGAGTCATGAAAAATAGTTTTTTTCAGAGTTTTTATTTCAAAATAGTTATAGATTTATAGGAATATGTGAAGATCATACTGTGTATGAATACCCCAGTCATCTTATACTATAACTGCTTTGATAGCCCCTGGTTAACCCTAGTTGGTTTTTCCTGTAAAGTTTCTCAGGAAAGCCCTTTAGAATCACATATAGAGTTTAACAATGGAACCCTGGCTTCAGGTTCACCTGACTCAAAATTATTTTTTTAACATACTGTTTTAGATGTTGATGGACCTTTATTTTATGCATTTATTTATATGTGGGGCTGAGAATCAAATTCAGTGCCTCACACATGCTAGACAAACTCTCTACCACTGAGCCATAACCCCAGCCCCTGAAATTATCTTAAGAGAAACCAGGTACATTGCAGCCAGGATGAAGTCACTTTTGTTCTAACCAATAAATACACACCCCCATTTCCAATTCAAATTATGGAGATCCAAATGGTCTTGCTGTGTCCAGAACTATGATTCCATCAGTAAGTCCCCCAATAAATTGCACTTTCTGCAATCTTAGGTCTATCTGAAACTCTTTACTCAATCTTTTGGCCAGTCCTCATATGTCAGGACTGGGTTATTTTGGAACATGCTGAAAAGTCCCACATAATCATCACCCACGTTCTTCCATTAGTTACATTCTATGTAGCTAGAGTGTAATCTCAAAAGCAAGGCACTGCGGGGCATGGTGGCACACACTTGTAATCCCAGTGTCTCGAGAGGCTGAGACTGGAGGATTATGAGTTAAAAGCCAGCCTCATCAAAAGTGAGGTGCTAAGCAGTTCGGTGAGACCCTGCCTCTAAATAAAATACAAAATAGTGCTGGGGACATGGCTCAGTGTCTGAGTGCCCTGAGTTCAATCTCCGGTACCACCCCCCTCCCCCCAAAAAAAGTAAGGCACTGATATTGGTTTAAAATGTGTGTATATGTGTTTCATTTTTCTCATTTGTAAATTTGTTTAACCACTACAGCAATATAAATACAGAATGATTTCTTCACTCCAAATATATTGCTCCTGCTATTCCCTTTATGTTTTCATTTTCCCACCTCTGTCTCCTACTTGTAAACCCTGGTAATCAATAATCTATTCTTTATTTCTATATTTTTATTATTTAAAGTTGTAAAGAAATGTTGTGGCTAAGATCCTCTGGTGATCATCCCTCCACTGACATACCAAGTTGAACAACTATTCATACACCAAGTATACTCACGAGAGTTAAGAAAATCAGGTGAGAGACTACTGTTTTGAAGAAGCCAAAAAAGGAAAGTTTTCCATATCATTCGTCCCCCAAATCCAGGGAGCCCAGTCTGGAGCAATGCCTCCTACATGGAGGAAGGAAGTGTTGAGAGTGAAGACTTGAGCCATGGCTTCTGATTCCCTCATGTGTCCGTTTGCCTGGGAACTTCCTGGTGCAGATCAAGATGGCCCAGTTACTATGATGGTACAGAAGTTCTATCATTTGGAACCTTAGATTCAGGCACCAACTCTGGGGGCAGAGAATCCTGGGCATAACAAGATGACCTACATGCCTCACAAGTTTTGCTGCATCGTTCAGACTGCCTGCTTGGCTGAACTTTCTCACAGATAACCTTTTATGAAACCTATATAATAAATGTACTGAGCTAGCTCTGATGTCAATCAAGCCTCATCAAGTCCTGTCTGCCAGCCCGACCCCAGGTTTTCTATATTTGCATCTGTTTGTCTTTTCTTCATCCTCATCACCCCTCCAGTTTCTAAATTAATGACTATGCTGGTCTCCACAAGGAAGGGAAAATTGTAACAAGGCCTTAGACTTGAAACCTACTTTCAGGCCTGTCATGGTGAAACCTAGAAGCCAGTGATTCTACTCACTGGAAAACAGCTCATGAAAACTAGCAGAGGGCTCTGTCCTGTAGCTCACTGCCAAGCTGACTGCAATGAAATCCAGTTCCTTGTTGAAATTGAAAGCCCAATACCTGGGTCAGAGGTCACACATGGAGCCTCTAGACAAGATCTGGCATCCTGTAGAGAAAGACATGTGAAACAGAGGGACAGATTTAAGTTTTTGCATCGTCAGTTCCAACTCTGGAGTGGATACTATTCACATCCACCCTTCTCCCAAGATCATACAGGCCCCAGTGGCTGTGAGACCTCATGTTATCCAAATCAGCATTAGCCTTAGTAGCCAAAGGATTATTTCCACCATGCACCCCTAACCCTTGATCAACACAGCTATTGCTAAGCTAGTGCTTACAGATGAGGTTCTCAAATGACCTTGACACTAGGCAAAGACCTTTGTCCCACTGGGATGGACTCATTTTAACATGCACAAATCCTAGTTGTAGTATGGGTCCTAGTGCACCTATATAGGTGTTTGCAGCTATGACACTCAGACATGACCCAGTTCATCATTAGCTTAAGTGGTCAAAAGACTACTTTCACCAAGAATACACAACTTTGGGCAGCATATTATGTTTTAAGACCACATTCACTGGATGTAGGACAGAGTCGTAAGCATAAGATTTTGCCCTGAAACTAAGGATTGGGCTAACCTAACACTGGGAAAATCCTAATGACCCTTATGTAACCCAGACCTGCCAGGGAACAAAGCCTCTGGAATAGCTCCAGTGCCAGAGGAAGACATACAGCCCAGTTTATTTGATTTCTATTCCAGCTATCATCACCCATGTTTGGTTACAGTGATCTTGAGCCTCTAGTACACCACAGCATTAGGGAGCCCAGGACAGTGTAGGCCTATACCAGTGTTGGTTTATACCAGTGTTGGTTTTTGTTAGCTGTGGTATCATTGTGTCACACAGACTTGGAGCGTTGGTAGCCAATGCTATTATGTAGGAGCCTAGGATGACTATGCCTAGAGCCAGAAGAGTCCTGCATTGCTTGACCACAGGTTAGTACCTGTGGATGAGGCATTTGGACCTGTTCTGGCCCAAGGGAAAGGAATGTGCAACATATCATTTTTTTTCTAGTTATTTTCCTCTTTCTGTATAATACATCAGTAATAGATTTAAGAAAACTTGGGTCTGGATTGTTTGCTACTGCTGAAACAGTGACAAAACATTAGCAGCCAACTCCTGGAAAATCTGGACCTGGATGCCATTCCTTGCTGAAATAGTAAAAAGTAATTATAGGCTCAGAGAAAATAAACAACCTGCTTAGAATTTCTGGCAAGGCAGCTAATTACAAAGTCAGACAAGAAAGAATGGAATACATACTTCAATGCCCTGATGAGGTCACATTTCATCAAGCAACAAGATGTTTTAGGAAACGATGACCTTACCTAGTATTCAACATAACATGCCAGAAATTGACCACAAAGTAACCAGTATGGGAGAACTCTCATAGAATTTAAAATAGTGATGTTAAAGAAACTCTATGAGTTTAAATAAAACACAGAAATGTTTCAATACTCTAACAGAGAAACTTAAAAAAGAGATGGAAGCAATTTTAAAACATGAAGTAGAAATTCTTGTACTGAAAAATAGTAAAACAGCATCCAGGAAAATTTAAAATTAGATGAAGGCATTAGTGATAACACAGAAGAAAGAATTAGTGAGCTGAAGACAGGTTATTTCAAAATACACAACTGAAGGGGAAAATGAAAAAAAGAAATTAAGAAGAATGAAGAAAGATTATGGAAACTTTGAGATATTAAAATAGCAAATATTCAGGTTAATGGAATTCAAGAAGGACTTGAGAATCCCAAAAGGGTAGAAAGCTTTTTTAAAGAAATAATAATAGAAAGCTTTCTAAACATAACAATTCAAATATTCAGGTAAAGGAATGCCAAAGATCATCAGTCAAATTTATCTCAACTTAGGCTACCCTAAGAAATTTTATAATCAAGCTCTCATAAGCAAAAAAAAAAAAAAAAAAAAAAAAAAAAAAAAATTGCAAAGGGGCAAAACCAAGGGAAAAAAGAAACAAACATATGGGTGTTTTAATTCTCTTGACATTAGACTGTAGGAGTTCTGTGTTTGGGATTGGGGAACTTGATGACTTCTTGTCTGTGGCATCCTTGGTGCCTGGGAAATTTTCTGTGCAAAGGCATAGGATGCCAGGTTGCTATGGTAATGCCCTCCATGCTAGAGTCTTATCAGCTTTGACCTTAACCTTAGGCACATAACTCCTGGAAATAAAGGAACTTGCTTACTAGATAACTACAATGTTTCAGCAAACTCCGGTGCCCAGTTAAGCTCCGGTGCCCCTGGATCTACAATGTTTCACCAAGCTCCTGTGCCCCTGGATCTGCCCACTTAACAGTAACTTTGGACAATGCACTTTCTTGAGAACTGCACAAAGCTTCTGACATTGCATATTGTAACTGTGAAATGTAGCTGCAGAATAAGCAACCTTACTGATACCATAAACAATAATGTAGTTATGGTACTAATGACCTAATGTAACCTATTTATATAAATAAAGTTTGGCAGCTTGGTCTCTCAGCCACTCTGCCACTTTCCTGCCTCTGCACCTTGTCTCTGTGTCACCCTTTATTATTTCCTTACAATTGGTGGCCAACGTTGGAGCACGAGAAGAGTTCTCTTCTCAAAAGGGCTCCCAGTCCACACAAAGTTTGGGACAGCAAAATCTGCCTTAATAGAGACCCTTCTGGACTTTGACAGGTAATGGGGAAGGGAGTAACTTACTTATGCCTGGAACAGGCTTTGACTTGCGTCTCTTTCATGGGCTGGTACTGATACCTAATCAGTCTCCCTTTATTATTTCCTTACATTAGACTTCTCAGCAGAAACTTTTTATAGATCAGGAAAGAGGGTCATGAGATTTTCTCAGTATTGAAGTGGGGAGGGGGGACTGCCATCGAAAAATATTGTACCCAGTAAAACTATCCTTTAGAAATGCAGACGGGATAAAGATTTCCTGAAACAAATAAAAACTAAGAAGATATATCTCTAGCAGACCTGTTATACCATAAATGTTAGAGGAACTTCTTTAATCTGAAAGAAAGAGATATTATTGTGCAAGAAGAAACACAGGATGATATAAAATTCATTTGTAACGATAATTATACAAGCAAGTTCTGAAAGTTCTAATATTTTATAAATCATTCATATGTTCAGTATCAAGACTAAAAGGCAAAATGAAGATAATAACTACATTAATATATTAAGAGATAGGTAATGTAGAAAGATGTAAAATGTGTTATTAAAAATTCAAAATATGGGGAGAATTTATACTTTGGATATGAAGTGTTCCCCAAATGCTCTTGTGTTAATGCAGAAATATTCAGAGGTAAAGTTATTGGATTATGAGGACTAGAGACTAATCAATCCATACTAGTTTGACTAATTGGGTTGTAAATGTAGGTATGTGGGGCATGTTCCTGAAAGGTGCATCTTCCCTGTGCCCTTTTCTCACCAACACACCCTGCCCCTTGCTGCCATGGAGGAGAAGCTCTCTTCTACTGGGCCCTTCCCCCATAATGTGCTGCCTCATCTTGGGCCCAGAGCAATGGAGTTGGCCATGTATAGATTTAGACTTCTGAAACTGTGATTCCCAGATAAACCTTTTCTCCTCTAAGGTGTTCTTCTCAGATATTTTTTTGCCACAGCAATGAAAAGATGACTAAAACACAAGTGGAGAGTTTTTTTTTTAATACCTTATTTTCTTTTGTTCTTTTATTTGTTATATCTTATCATTATGATCATGTTAAGTTGCTATCCTTTCTTAATAGCTATAATCAAATAACATTTTTATAAGCCTCTTGGTAACCACAAAGCAAAAATGTAGATAAACCTAAAGATTTTTTACATGAAAAAAACCAAAAATAAATAAAAAAAAGAAAAAGAAAAACAAACATTGTTAGGTTTAATAAATAAATTCAGAAATGTTGTAGGATAAAAAAAATAAGCACTTCCTTTTTTAACATTTCTCCTTCTTTTTTGAATGTAAATGTTTCTCCTATGCCTGTCTAACAATTGTACTTTGGAAGCTCATAAGTTGTTTCCTTTCACAGATGAAGAGGGATTTTGTCTCTTCATGAAAAAGACCTCAAATCTTACCCATATTTGATTTCAATAATGTTTAAATAAGACTTTGGCTTTTAGAATTGATGCTGGATGAGTTAACATTTCTGGGGCTTTGGGAATAAATGGATATATTTTGTCTGTGAGAAGGGCAAGAATTTTGGGAGGTTGGGACAAAATGTAATAAACTGAATATATTGCAACCCTCCACTCATATATTAAAATTCTAACCCATGGGTTTCTTCTGTGATGATGTCCTCATGTATATAGACAACAATGTATCAGTGCTATATCTTTCTTACATTGACTCACATTAGCTGAGAGTTTGGGCATTATATTATTATTCAATTACATAGTAGAAGGTGATTTTGAAATTAGAAATTCTGAATGTTCTCCCAAATATAACCTGGTTTCACTGAAGTATCTTAAAAGCCATTATTTGCCATTGTCTTTTTATAGGGACACTTATAAAAAATCTATAAAATTTTATAGGAAACCTATAAAGACACGCAATTTATTTTTATGGGTGTCTTATATATTGAATGATGGTACATAAAGGGTTAAAACCATCATTCTGTTTATTATTTTGAAAAGTGTAATCACTAATTTTATCACACATGGGACACAGGTAGACAAATTGAATACTAACAGAATTAGTTAAAATATTTCTTAAGTATGTAATATTTCATTGAGTTTGTATAATATTGTTATCATTCAACTTTTATCTTTTAAGATTACAATATTGGATTAATCCAAACTTTTTCAGAGTCTAACAATACAAACTATCACTTTGAGCACTTACCTTTTATCAATAACTTCACTAATGAAAGTTTTATATTATCATACTTATTTCCAAAACAAAATTGAGAAGTGTTTAGTAATATTTAGATTTTATAGATGAGAAAACTGGAGCTCTCACTATTGTTCTTAGACTTAAAGAGTGAGTTTGAAATTTGCAGGGAGATATACATGAAAGAAGCATTGCAGGCAAAATAATTAGTATTAAAGCAGGAAGTCACAGGTAGATAACTGTGACTGCACAGTAACTGTTGCTCGTTAGTAGAGTATAAGTGATGGATGAAAAAGAAAATGAGAATAGTTATATAGAAGAGACCAGAAGAGCTATGAATGCCATGTTAAGAAGATTTATCTTTAATGGGAAGTCTTGGAAGAAATTTAAGCAAAAGGGTTATAAAAAATGTTTATCTCTTTGATAAAAACAGTCACAATATTCAAATTGTCTACTGGGAGAATATAAAGACATAACAGAGGAAACAGGAAGAGTTACAAATTTTAGTGACAAAACTACTTAGCTGTTTTAAATAGAAGTAAAAGGAAAGTGGGGGCCACTGGTGTATTTTGATAGTCTGCATATTTCATATAAATTAGGCATACAAATTGGTGGAATAAAGCTGTTCCATTGAATATGGGCTTATTCATTTTTTAAAAAATATTTTTATTTTTCGGCGGACACAACATCTTTGTTTGTATGTGGTGCTGAGGATCGAATCCGGGCCGCACACATGCCAGGCAAGCGCGCTACCATTTGAGCCACATCCCCAGCCCTGGGCTTATTCATTATATACTTTATTTACTCATGGGTTGCTCTCTACTAAAATACCTAAATACCAAGAGTTCTGGTACTGTCTATGTATTCTTTAGCTAGGAGCAAAAGATGTTCAGCTAGTATGGATATCGAACATCTGATGATATGTGAGTAGTTTTATCTGAATTATCTGTTAAGTAACAAATTTCTGGTCTGATCACCCTGAGGTCCTGTTATCATGAGCGACTTAATTATTAGCTGCTATTAGATGACTATAATGAAATGCAATAAATAATAATGTATCCATCCATCTAGAAAACAGTTGAACAACTCGACTCTAAATTTCTGGTCTTCATTTTGTACAAGCTAATCAGGTATTATATAGATTACTGGTGAAGTAAAACTTTTGACTAAAATAAATGAAAGTATAAATTTTCATGAAATCACTTGGCTTTTGCAATCACCTGTTTATTTTTGTGTGTAAGCACAGTGTTCCAAATCTTACTCCTGTTACCAAATACAAAACATTAGTGGATCTATGTTGCTATATAAAATTTTATATCTGCTTCTATTTGGTAAAAATTTTCAAATGTTAATGTTTATTAAAGACTTTCATAAAATATTATTCCAGTGAATCACTAAATAGTAAAATATCATTTTCCATTTTCTTTCTATTAAAAACCTTTGCTATTTTAAAATCAGAACCATACAAGTTACTTGCATATTTCCCTGATGCAATGCTTATCTCACATTATCATATTATTACCACCTAATAATTTAGAATACTCACTATGGGAAAGGATCAGTTCTAAGCTTAATTAGCAAACAACAATGCTTCAGAATCACATTGAAATGAAAAGGAAATTACTCTGGAGATTGTTGATCAATGTCTTCTGGTTAAGTGTTTCTGGTATATCAAATTGAGCATACTCGAAATGTTTCTTTCTAAATGAAAATTAGCAACAGTTATACTATGCACTGGTAAATTTCATCTGGAAAGCATTTTGAATTTAAAAGAAAACATATTTGCTAACAATTTTAAAGCCCTGACTGTTTGACTTTAGAAAAATAATATTTATTTTTCTGATCTCAGAATGTTTGGAAAATACATAAAAAAATAAAATGGGAAATGAATATTATCCACAAGCTCACGACATAGAGATCAATTAAAACTTATATATTCTTTTACCTTTTTCCTATGAATAGATGTATGTTATATAAAATAAGAATATAATATACATAATTTGAAGAAATGTTCACTTAATATCACCAGTACATATTCATTTTATTAAATATTCTACCATATTTCTTTGAATGGTTAACATGGTAGCCTATATCATGGCTGTACTTAACTTTATTCATTTTCTTATTTGCATATTTAAGTCTCTCTATTTTAAAGTTTTTTTCCATTATATATAATATAACAACATTATATACTATAACAACGTAGTAATGAAATCCTTTGAAAATAGAGCTAAGATGAATCTAATGTGATAAAATCCTATAATTGAATTATTCACTACTGGAGGAATACACACACACACACACACACACACACAAGCCAACTTTCCAAGGAGGCTGTAAGGTAACACTGCCTTCAGATGATGAGATTGTCTAATTCTTAACTTCACATAAGTCATTAGGTCTTTTTTTTTTATTTTTTTTTTAAACTTTTTTATTTTTATTTTTTAGAGAGACAGAGAGGGAGAGAGAGAGAGAGAGAATTTCAATATTTATTTTTCAGTTTTTGGCATACACAACATCTTTGTTTGTATGTGGTGCTGAGGATCGAACCCGGGTCACACGCATGCCAGGCGAGCGCGCTACCGCTTGAGCCATATCCCAAGCCCCTTCCATTATTTTTTTTTTAATTTTTTTATTGTTGGCTGTTCAAAACATTACATAATTCTTGATATATCATATTTCACACTTTGATTCAAGTGGGTTATGAGCTCCCATTTTTACCCCATATACAGATTGCAGAATCACATCAGTTACACATCCATTGATTTACATATTGCCATACTAGTGTCTGTTGTGTTCTGCTGCCTTTCCTATCCTCTACTAT
>NW_026000316.1:6928711-6944359 GCF_001458135.2 Marmota marmota marmota
GCCTACCTGGCAGGCGCGGGGGGTGGGGGGCGGCTCTGCCCCTCAGCAGGCCGCTGGGCCTGCTCTGTGGATGGTCACAGTTCTGTCTACCTTGCCGTGCAGGGGGAGGGGGTGGCTCTTGTCATTAGGTCTTAATAGTCTCCTTGATATTTACCAATCTGGATTTTTTTTTAATGTAGTGGGGATTGAACCCCAGGATACTTTACCACTGAGCTACATTCCCAGCCCTTGTTCTATTTTGAGACAGGGTCTTGCTAAGTTGTTTAGGGCCTCCCTAAATTGCAGAGTCTGACTTTGAACTTGTGATCCTCCTGCCTCAGCCTTATCGATATTTTAATTTTATTTTTGATTTGTGAATTGGTCATTTTTGTGTTTCTTGGTCATGTTTATTTTTGTGTGTAAATTACTTAACATCTTGTACGTTTTTCTAATGAGATATTTACATTTTAAATATTTCTTATTGCAAAGTTTATTATTCCATTTTGCACATTTCACATATCATAAACATTTAGTCCTCAAATTTTTAAAAATTAATATTTAATTTTAACTTAAGATATTTGCTTTAGTGTTTAGGGATCAAAATACATCATCTTATAT
This sequence comes from Marmota marmota marmota, assembly GCF_001458135.2. NCBI lineage: Eukaryota > Metazoa > Chordata > Mammalia > Rodentia > Sciuridae > Marmota > Marmota marmota. Next base: position 6,929,309 of record NW_026000316.1, read on the forward strand.
TATGGGCATTTAAATGGTATGCAAAATAAAAGGCAGAATTTATTGAATGCTATTCTAATGAATATATAGTTAGGCCCATATCCTCACTGATTTTAAGACATTTCCCTACAATAACCCACCAATGGTATTAAATAATTGCTATTTGACATTTGTCTGGATTTAAACTTCTCTTGTCCAAATAGAAATTTATAATGTTTACTGACAAAACTTTCTCTATAATAGAACTTTTGTTAATGTTGCAAATTTTATCCTGGAATTTTGTTTACTTTGTTCCAGCAAAATTGATCCTTAAGGCAGCAATAAGAATTGTGTAGTCATTATGCTAAACAAAATTTAAAAAAGAAAGAAAAAGGAAATTTCAATTCCTGAAGAGTTCTACTGAAATGCAAACCTGTCTGCTGCCTTTAGTAGATTAACTCTGATGATTTTATGTTTCTAAAGTAATTTGCACCTTTTTGTTGGTGATTTTTTTTTGTACCATGGATTTAACCCAGAGGTCTTTTACCATTGAGATACATCACCAGCCCATATTTATGTTGAGACAGCTACATCACCAGCCCATATTTATGTTGAGACAGAATCTCAGTAAGTTGCTGAGGGCATCACTAGGTTGGTAAGACTGGCCTCAGACTTGCAATCCTTCTGTCTCAGTCTCCTGAGTTTGTTGATGATTTTTTTTAAACAAAAACAAAATCCCCAACTGACTTAATTTGGACAGAAATATGTGTGAACATTTACATGTTTTGTTACATTGCATAGTGTTGAATAGGATTAGTTTTCAACAAATATCGCTGAATTATTGGACAAAAGATACATGCCCTAATAACTCAAAATTTTTTATTACCATAATGGCTGACTTTCTAATTGTGCAAAGCATACCCTTGAAGAACTATTAGAAAGATGTCAACAAGATAATAGTTCTTGATTTTGAGTTAATGCTGAAGATAATAACAATGCTGTTGATAAAATCAGACTTGTAGAACAAATATTTTAAAAGTTAGAGATGCTATATTTCTGATATGCAGTTTGCATAAAAAATTAGAAGTTGTTCTCAGAGTACTAAGTAACAAATGGTCTATGGTTTCTTCACAAAAGACCAAGTCTAAAGTCTAACAAAAACTAATGAAAGAACTGTAGAAACTATTTAAAACAGTTGACATTTATCTGTTTCAGGCAGACATATAGACTATATAACTGAGACCTGCTGTGTATGCTCAATGATAAAATGCAGATTCCTCAAAATCAGCAAGTAGTCACTGCTTCAATACAGAGCTGCAGCCTTCTGGAAAACTGAGGCAGCACAAAGACATCCCCAACCCTGATTCTTGTGATCAAATCACAAAGATTTTAGACATGTTGCTCAAAGTAACAGGAATGAGTTTATTGAAGGGATAGAGAAAGAGGGCACTCTAAAGTGTTCTCTGGGTCCTCTCAGAGATGATCAGTTTTATTAGGGATTTCAGAGAAGTTTCCAGAGAGTCCATTCCAGGTCCACCTCTTGACTTTTGACTGATAGCAGGATGACATCAAAGTCTTCACTGCCATGACAACTCTATGTCACATTGGCCCATGCTGACCAGTTCTAATTGGATTCTCAACCACAAATTCTTACAGATTTTTATGGATAGGAGAAATTATATTTATCTCACAGAGTTTCAGGATCTGATCTATTACAAGTATCATAAAAGTCTCCCCTTTTGGCATAACTTGTCTTCTTCCTATTGGCATTTAAGGTTCTGGATTCTCCTGTAGATAACAGATAATTTGCTGAGGAATGTGACATATTCTATCCATTTAAGCCAGGCAGGATGGCAGGCAAATTTCTTCTTAAAAAAAAAAAAAGCATGTGGGGGTCAGCACAGTGGGTCCATTTTATACAATTATTCCCTTAATCTCATGTCCCCCCCTTCACATCTGTCTGTACCCTAACAACTCCATACAAAATCAACTGGATTCATCATACAGGGAGAACAATCCATTCTGTCTCTCAGTGCCATGAAATGTCTACATATGGAATGAGACAATGCACTAATTTGAAAGTCTGTTTGATGTTGCCATTTTGAAAGAACATATGCTTCAATTCAATGGTATAGATGAATTTGAGTTTACAACATAAATTCTAAAATAAAACATGTTGATTTCTAAAAAAAAATTCACTATCAGTATCTCTAGTTTTTCTTAAAATGTGAGGTGTTGCAAACAAACATTAAAGTGGGCCTATTGAGATCTAACTCTTTATATCCAAACTTTAATATAACACCCTGTTTTTGAGCAGAACCTGTGACTTTTTTTTCTGACACATAGAATATGATGAGATGATGGTGGGTCACACCTGTGATTGTGTACATTTTATATAATTTCATATTGCTAGCAGACTTGCTCTCTATGCTACTGACTTTGAAGAAGCAAGTTAGCATGAATTCTACAATTTCAAGGAAATGAATTATTACAACAATATAAGGTATCTTTGAAGGTCTTTCCCGCATCAAGGCTGTGATGAGAACTCAGCCCTGCCTGACACATTGATTTCAGTTTTGTGAGATCCTAAGTACACAGCCCAGGTAAGCCATGCTCAAATAATTAGATAATTGAAGATATTAGATAAATATATATGTTGTTTTAAACTCTAAGTCTATGATGATTTGTTACACATAGTAAGAACTAACACGGTGGGATGAGTGTTTATTAGCCAGCATATATTAAATATGTAGTTGGTTTTGCCAAATGATGATTTTGGAAAATAAAATTATTATGGCTAAGAGAAACAAAACACAAATAGATGTCCTATACAAATTATTCTTTTTCCTGTTTTATAACCTAAATTTTTCAATTGGCAGAAGTTCTTTTTTGTCCTACTTGCAGAGCACAATGACAAAGTTTTAACAACTATCTCAAGCATGATTTAAACTTAAAATTATTTTGATAAATGTTGTCTTTCAGGGATCATTATCCTCTCACAAAGTATTTCAGATGCTTCCTTTTAACACTTTAAAAGTAAATTCCAGTGACTTATAAGAATCACAGAGCATTTTAAATTATAAATAAATACGGAACATAAAAGCTTGTATATATTTGTCAAGACTACAAAGAGATGTTTTAAGGATATCCAAGTCTCATGCTTCATGAACATAAAAAAAAAAAAACCTATAAAAATTGTAAAACTTTGAGTTTACTGAATTGGCCTTTTAGGAACACCATACATTCACATACATATATTCATAATTCAGAAATACTTTCAAAGGGTTGGGCATGGTGGCACCCACATGTAATCCCAGCAGCTCATGAGCCTGAGGCAGGAGGATTATTAGTTTAAAGTCAGCCTCAGTAATTCAGTGAGACCGTGTCTCTAAATAAAATACAAAATACTAAATAAAATAAAATAAAATAAAAACAAAAAGTAGCTGAAGATGTGGCTCTGTAGTTAAGTGCCTCTGGGTTCAGTCCCTGGTACAAAAAAAAAAAAAAAATCTACCAGAGGCTATGTCTGAGCTACTCAAAAATATACTCTTCATCCCAAAGTTTATTTTTACTCAGAAATGCTGTAACCCACCCTGATCATCTATCTTTTATACTCCTATTCCTCACATCCTAAATTCTATGAAAAAAATGTATAATCTCAGAAGGGAGAAAATTACGATTAAAAAGTATGTCATGATATTCAAAGACAAATGGAAAGGAGAGGTTCTTCATATTTTGTCAATATCATCAAAATATATTAATAAAACATCTATTTTGTGCTTTAACTTTAAGCTTATAGCTTACTAACTTGTTCATATTTTTATCTCACTTAATCTTTCAGCATCTCCATAAAGCAGTTCCTAGTATTATCCCCATTGTATACATGAACAAACTAAATTTAGTGATCACATGACTTTCCTGAAATCTAAGTGCAGTAAAATAGACCTGATTGATATGCTGTTCTTCAAAGCACACTTAAAGAGCTCTTTCTACAATACCATAGACAGGTTTAAATTTGTATTACCATAACTATGAAAAATTATGTTGAGTGGAAAGTTCTTTGGTTACAGCCTAACTTGGATTTGAATCTCAGGCCATTTACTGGCTATGAGACTTTGAGCAATAATAATTGTAACAAGAGTAAAAGTAACAACAATATTTGTAGAGCACTGCTAGGCACTGTTATAAGTGCTTTAAATATTAACTCATTTAGTCTTTATACAAATATATAAAATAACTTATATTTTTAATATCTCCACTTTACAGATGAGGAGCTGAGGCACAGATAAATAAATTGCCCAAGGTGATAAAATCAGTAAATGATGGAACAAAAATTTTCAATCTGACTTCAAAATCTATCATAATTTCACACAACATTGTACATTACTATTATGAACCTTAATTCTCTCAATTGTAAAATTGGATTGATGATTACTTCATAAGCTATTTGAAGAAAATAGCTATATCTTCACTATTTTTGCTAAATTCTCAGGACCCAATGTTTTATTCATAACCAGTATATGTTAGCTCCCTTCCTTTCATACATTTTACTGATTCCAACAGAAACAGAATAAATGGAGAATCTTCACTGATTCATATATTCCAAAGAATCTACTTTACCTAATAGCTTAGTCAACCTTCCATTACTATAAGAAATATCTGAGATAAATAAACTCATAAAAAGAAAAGGTTAGGCTGGGGTTGTGACTCAGTGGAAGAGTGCATGCCTAGTATGTGTGAGGCACTGGTTTCAATTATCAGCATTGCAAAAATATCAGTAAATGAATAAAATAAAGGTTCATCAGCATCTAAAAATATTTTTAAAAAGAAAAGGTTTACTTTGGTTCACAGCTTTGGAGGTATTAGTACATGATTCATTATCTCCATCCCTTGAGCTTATGCACATGGTAGAACAACAACAACAAAAAAAGCTATTCACCTCATGAGAAAGAGAAAGAGACTAGGGTCCCATAGTCCCTCTTTTTTTTTAACCTTTAAGTCTATTTATTTATAATTATTTATTTTTGTGGGTGTGTGGTGCCGAGGATCGAACCCAGTGCCTCACATGTGCTACCCAAGTGCTCTCTCACTGAGCAATAACCCCCAACTCCACACTATTCCTTTTGAAGACACATCTCCCATTACTTGAAACTTCCCACCAGGCCCTACATCTTAAAGTTTGCATCACCTCACAATAGGACCATGCTAATGACTAAACTTTTAATATACAGTCCTATGAGGGACAGTCCAAATCTATGTTATACCACCTAACTATCATGTTTCCTTCCCGTAAATCTGAAAAATCACATCGAACGTAATGTTATTGGTCCATAAGCCACAATTTGATAATGAAGCATTAGACTATAGAGAGAAGTAGTTTGTTTCCATGATGAGACTAATTTTACTTGATCATGAGAAAATAAGTGTGGCGTTTTGGTGAAGAGAGAGGTAGAAGACGGGCAAACTTCAAGTGAGTACAGGCAAAATATTATTTTTCTTTGAGGGGGGGTACCAGAGATTGAACTCAGGGGCACTCAACCACTGAGCAACATACCAAACCTATTTTGTATTTTATTTAGACAAGGTCTCACTGTGTTGCTTAGCACCTTGCTGTTGCTGAGGCTGGCTTTGAACTCGCAATCCTCCTGTCTCAGCCCCCCAAACTACTGGGATTACAGGTGTGTGCCACTGTTCCTAGCCAGCTTTTGAAACTCTGGTAGAAAGTTTCAGCTCCAGATGTCAGGAATCTAACAGCAGACACAATGGTCAGAGAGGAATTCCAATATGGAGAGAGATGTCACCGTGATGAATGTGGTCAATGATAAAGTGAAACTGCTTTAACTTTTAGGCAAGTTAACAACTTTCAGGTTTTTTTTTTTTTTTGAAAGAGATTTAGTTGGTGAGTAGGATATCAACAAGATATTCTGTGTTGCCAAAGAATAGCATAGTGCTTCAGAAATCCTCACATGGAAAAGTATTTCCTTCTTTCTTCTTTCCTTTCTGATTTTTTTTTCTTTTTCATTTTGTGTTTCTCTCAGCCAAAAAGCAATCTTCTTTCTGCTGGATTCTTTTGTGGAACCTCGATAAGAGCTCCATAAAAGACTCGATTAAAGAATTCCCTGAAAGATGCTTTTGTACCTATTGTAAAAATGGGAGGCTATTGAAAATATTCTATATGGACATTTCATTTGTCACACTGTCTAAACAATAAAAATCACCCTGTGAAATCTGTACGACAATAGATGCATTGCTATCACATTTTCAAAGAACACTTCATTTATATTAATTTGTCCTTCTGAAGATTAAACATGAAATAAGTGTCTTGAAATCATTTGCTCAGGAAAACCATATCAATAATATAATCTTTTTTAAAATAAAAAATATTAATAATGTACGATCCATTGCAGTGAAATAATCCCTTCCCTAATACTAAAGAAGTAATTTAATATTGTAAGAGGCTTGAACATATCTCAAAAGCACAAACACTATCTCCAACTCAGCACAAAATTGAATCTATATCAATTTTTGCTCAAGAGATTTATAAAACTTTGGTAAGTGCAGAGTCTTGTTTCTGTCTAGTTAAGTATAAGGTAGAAAACATGTTCTAGATATAGAGATAGATGGACAGAAAAAGAAAGATAAATGATAAATACTGTGCATATATGTATGATATGTATGCATGTATATAATATCCAGTCTGACTACATGTTAAACATAGTACTATCTTAAAGATAAGAAGCATTTGTTGCTAACAGTAAAATCATTTTTACAATAGCTTTTTGAAAAGATGGAAGTAAAAGAAGACTAAAATAATTCCCTACTGCCTTTAGATGGAGCTGTTTCTCCTTAGAAATCATTATATACACACATTTTATTTGGCTGATCAGGAAAATAAGAATAGCTTAAATAATGCTGTAAAGCAGTAATGGATTTTTTAAAACATTAATTCTTAGCACAGCTAAAAGAGAAAATGATAAAAACCCACTTCAAATCTGCTCAAGTTTTCACCAGACTCTAAAGAAACAATCTAAATCGAAACCAACACATAGTGCTATTTTTGGTGCATATACCAGTCAGTTACAGGGATGATATCATTCTGAAGGTTTTACAGAGTAAATGATAGAAAATTCTTTAACATTGCTATAGTTGTCATTGAGGTTAACAAAGTTGTCTGTTTTAATTTCTTAGTTTGAAGGATCACTCAAGGGAAAGTGCCATAATATCAAAGAAACAAAAACAAATCTCTGAGTGATAGGATTTTAAAGGCATAAGCATATATTTGGAGTATAACACAGTAACTGGAAAACTGATTATACAAAGCAGCCAAAACGTATAACTAAATGAGAAAGACAAATGCTAGACAATGTGTGAGAAAAATATGAACTGTTATCTAAAAGTTCAAGGCTGATGATGCATTCACTTCTTGCTTCTTGAAAAGACATATTCTGGAAGATGCTACATTAGAAACAATATTGTGAATATTTGCTTATTTTGATTCTTTATTGTACAAAAGTTGAAAAAAGCACCTGTAATAAATATTATAGCAGTTTCATCTTGAGATTCTTTTCCCCCTCCAGTGGAAAACGAAGTGTTTTCTAGGCAAAGCATAATGAAAAATATTCCTAAAAATATCCCATCTATTTTATTCTCTGGCAATATAAAATGGACATGCATACACCTTCATAGATACATGAATACACACCTGAGGGGCAAGGGATGAATATTGAATATTATTTAGCAATGTGACTTGACCTCTGTTTTAAAAAATATGCTGGTGACAGATTGACTGAATTTAGGAACTATTATATTATAAACAGTAAAATTATTTAGGATATTGTTCTCAGTGACTGGTCATGAATATCCACGCTAGTGAATAGTGAGTGACAACACAAAATAAAGGAGAAAGAAACAAAGACATATATCAGAGGCATTACTGAGGAGACAATTCCTATGAATATACTGAACTAGTAGTTGATCATTTGTATGTAGTTAATAATCACCAACGTAAGTAACCTATTATTTTCATTTGAGATTAGAAATGCATCAAGGAAATAATACATTGCAGAAAAATAAATTTTGAGGAAACTATTTTTTTATTAATAATGTAAAGGGGTAAAAGCAAACAGGGTAAACAGTCCTACATTGTGCTTTGTTTATCATAGGCTTCTATCACAATTGAATAAAGCTAGACTCAAACAAACAAACTGTTTCTGAGATATTCACATTTAAGCCAAACAAGAAGCATTTGAATTTAACATGGAGAAGTTTTCCTATTCAAAGAAGCCTCAGTATTTTAACTGAAAGGAAACTAACAAGCTTTAGGTAACCATCCTGCCATTTCTACACCTCCTTCTTTGTGTATATAGAAATATGCAAGGGTAAAACCACCTGATTCCAATATATACTGAATTGTATATGCTAATAATTTCTCAGTATAAATGCTCTCCATATTGCCTTTTCTTTCTCAACCTACTTTTAAATGAGGATTCATTATTATCAATTCATTTGGTCCAGAATAAACTTATTTTTAACAGCTCAATTTAAAGATACTCATAAGTTGATAGTCATATATTATAAAGTACTACTTCATGATAAAAGATGTTTTATTTTAAATAAGGCTAAGTTATTTATTCTGTTGAGTTTATATTTCAAAATACATACATTTTACGGACTGAAGTCTTCTCATACAAATTTTATTCTATACTTACATTATATCAAATTATGCATATAATGGATGAAATAAAAATCAGTTACCCACATATTATATCTATTTATTGCCAGTTGTGATAATTTAGGGTAAAATTGTGAGAGCATTAATATATAATTATAGCCATGAAAAATGTGTGTGTTCAAACTATTCTGATTCTCTAGGAGATTCCTGAAAATACATACAAAAATATGATAGAAAGCCAATGAAAAATAAGTTATATTTTAATTTTTATCTATGAACATCCCCAATACCACACCCATCAGTCACTTAATGCAGTTTAAGCTTAAGATTGCAAAAGGAATTCTGTTCTACTTGCTTATAAGCCTAAATCTAAAGCTTGAACTCTTGCTCCCCTCTGGCTGATCTTATTATACAGGGACAAAAGCAATGGTGAGCATATTTAGGTAGGCATATAAAGCAAGAGATTGAATGATTGATTATAGGTCCTCTTGACCAAAAGCCCTGCCTCAGTTTGTTTGAATACATTGACTCTGCCCATTTGTCAACACAGTCCAATAATGTATGTCCTTTACTCTTGAAGAGGAACAGAAGATTTCCTTTACTTTTAATAGTCGTCTGGGAAAAATATACAAAGCATCTGTTGGTTTTCACTGAACATTTGCAACTTTCACTCAAGTGTTTTGGTGCTTAGGAAATAAAAGTGGAAAGGCTAAAGTTGTATCAGCAGATTTAGGAGATAGAAGATGACAAGGGAGCAATTAAACAGACCCTCTTTTTTGGAAAAAGGTAATCCTAACCAATTACAACTTATTTCTAAATATAACTCACCTTAAATTAAAAATAGACTTCAAAGAAAGTGTATTTCTAATTTAAGGTGAGTTATATTTAGAATGGTAGAACCCAAAAAGCTGGAAACACCAAATGATGACAAGGAAGTGGGGATACAGAAACACTCATTCATTACTGGTGGGAAGGCAAAATGGAATAGCCACTTTGGAAATTTCCACTTTGGGAAATGTCTTACAAAAGTAAGCATACCCTTACTATATGACTTGGCAATTGTACTTCTTAGTATTTACCAAAAGGAGTAGAAAATATGTCTACACAAAAGCCTGCACTTGGATGGATATGTCAGCTTTATCATAATTTGACAAAACCTTGAAGAAACCAAGATTCCTTTGGTAGATGAGGAGATAAATAATAGATATCTAGTAGATAATCACTAGCACATACAGGCAGTGAAATATTATTCAGCATTAAAAATAAATGATGTTATTTTTAACATCATTTAAAAATAGGAACCTAAGTGACAGAAGTCAATCCAAAAAAAGACTGTATAATATATCATTTCTATTATATGATATTTTAAAAAGGCAAAATTGTGGAGACGTAAAAAGATCTATATTTACTATGATTTAGAGAGGAGGGAGGGATAAATAAGTAGACTACAAAGGATTTCCAGGGCCACAAAATATCTGTATGATACTGTAATAGTAGGTATATGTCATCATCCAACTGTCCAAATCCTAACAATGTAGAAGACCAAGAATGAACTGCAAGGTAAGCTAGACTTTAACTGAGTATGATGTGTTAATGTACATTCATTAATTGTAACAAAAGTATCCTCTAGTGAGGGATGTTGATAATGCAGGAGGCTTTTTAAAAAAATATGTATTCTTAAGTTTTAGGTGGACACAATATCTTTATTTTACATCTATGTGGTGCTGAGGATTGAACCCAGTGCCTTGTGCATGCTAGGCAAGCCCTCTACCATTGAGCCACAACCCCAGCCTCTGCAGGAGGCTTTTCATATATGGGGTCAGAAGTTATCTGGGAAATCTCTGTACTTTCTGCTCAATTTTGCTATGAACCTTAAAAACTGTTCTCAAAAAACAAAAGTCTTAAAAACAAACAAAAAAGGCTAAATTTTATCAGTAATTTCAACAATGACAACAAAAAATTCAGGCTGGGCATGGTGGCATATGCCTGTAATCCCAGTGGCTCTGGAGGCTAAGGCAGGAGGAATGCAAGTTCAAAGCCAGCCTCAGCAAAAGCCAGCTGCTAAGCAACTCAGAAAGACTCTGTCTCTAAATAAAATACAAAATAGCGATGGGGATGCAACTCAGAGGCTGAGTGTTCCTGAGTTTAATCCCCAGTACCCACAACCCCCACCCTCCAAAAAATCTGTGCTCTCTGAAGAAAACTGCCAAGAATTTTGAAGTTTGAATAATAACATTCATTTTTTTAAAAAAGTTGTTTGGATTTGTTGTTTTTGTCTCAATAAAAGTTCATCTTGGGCTGGGGATGTGGCTCAAGCGGTAGCGCGCTTGCCTGGCATGCGTGCGGCCCGGGTTCGATCCTCAGCACCACATACAAAGATGTTGTGTCCGCCGAAAACTAAAAAATAAATATTAAAATTCTCTCTCTTAAAAAAAAAAAAAAAAAAAAAGTTCATCTTTATTTTGTTTTTCATTTTGGACAAAACAAAATTTATAAGTGATGGGATCATAGACTGTCTTCAGTTTTCCTAGTGTTATTCAGCAGGTTTGGTATTTATGATGGCATTACAACATGATTCTTGCCTTCCATGTAAACTAATAGATTAGTCACTATTGTAGAAAATTTCTTTCCATTTCAGTGAACAAAGCACCTGCATTATATCTAGATTCAATATGCAATATTGAAAGATGTACATAAATATGTTATCAAGATTTCTTTCTCATACTCTCTAGCTTTAACTTTTAATGAAAACAACCTGAAAAACAGAGGTTTTACTACTACCTAAAGACCTTTTCAAAAAAATTATATTACATGAAACAGAATTAGTTTTTCAAAACGTATCTTATAAGGTTTCTGAGTTTTTATCTGATTTAATGCATGTTTTTTGTTCTTTTTATGTTGCTGAGTATGGATAATTTATAAAGAAAAGATTTTTATTTCATTCATTGTTCTGGAAGTCTAAAAGCATGGTGCCAATATCTGCTTGGACATTGGTGAGGGCCTCATGCAGCTTCAACTCAAGATGGAAAACAGATGAACAAGTGGATATGTGCAGAAAAGAGGAACATGTTTGAATGAAGAGAGGTGCCAGGCTTACTTTGTAATCTGCTTGGAGATTGGTGAGGGCCTCATGCAGCTTCAACTCATGATGGAAAACAGATGAACAAGTGGGTATGTGCAGAAAAGAGTACATGTTTGAATGAAAAGAGGTGCCAGTCTCACTTTGCAATAACCTATACTTGTGATAGCACATTCTTATGGTAACTACATGAGTCTCTTCATGAAGATGGAGCCCCCCAAAAATAATTATCTCCTAAAGGAACAACTACTTCTTAGGTCATTACTTGGCAATTAAGTTTCAACATGAGATTTTGCAGGGACAAACAGCATCTAAACCATAGGAGTCAATCTGCTTAAAATACCAATCATTCAATAAGATACAATTTATAACTCATATGTTCAATCATAATCAGTTTTGACCATGTAGAGAAATGCTTATGAATAGAAAGTTTCCTAAATGAATTATGATACATTTATATAAAGGAATAATATTCCATAACTAAGACATACAAAATTATTGTTTTGCTCATAGAAACACATTAAGAAGTAATAATTTTAAAAAGGCTAGGTCTGGGGACACAACACCTGTAATTTCAGTGACTTGGGAGACTGAGGCAGGAGGATCACAAGTTGTCAAGTACAAGGCCAACCTGATGAGACTCTATATCAAAATTAAAAAAAAAATTAAAAAGGACTGGGGATGTAACTCAGCTCCCCTGGGTTCAGTCGCCAGTACAATACACAAACAAACAAATAAATAACTAATTAAAAGAAAAGATCATATATAAATACATGTAAGAAAAATAGCCTGAAAATATATACATTCACATTTCAACAGTGAATTTTTTAGTTTTGAAAGTTAGTTTTTTTTAATGTTTCCTTTCTTATGAATATATGGATTTTCTATATTTCTAATACCAAGAATGCATTATTTCTGCAAATAAAAACAGCTATTTGGCTGAATAAGACATTCCTAAAATATTATATATATATATATATATATATATATATATATATATCACATACTTCTTTGTTCTAATAATAACATAAGTGTGTTATTTACCAATTCAATTTGAAAAGGCTAGTTGGATTAGACATAAGGTTAGATAGAAGATGAATGTGTAAGCTGCCGATAAACTCTATATAGACAATATTAGCAAAACTGGTAGGAAGCTGCTAATAAAATATTATTTGAGGGATTAAAATTCACATATATACACAAAGTTCAAATAAACAAATAAAATTGCCTTTCAGTCAGTCCACCTTTTCCAATCTGCCAATGTAAACAGAAAGGGTTTAATTTAAAATGTCTCTAAAACACAAATGGCTGATGTCAGATTTCTTCTTGAGGCAGATGGAAGGGAACTGTCTGCCTGAAGTGTAGTGGTAGCCTCTGCAAAAGGGGCAATGCATGCCAAAATAGCAGTTACTATCAATGTTTTACTACTATACTGCATCTATAACTACAAAGACAACTATCAGACTCATGAGTTACTGTAATTCCTATTATAATAATAATGGCTCTAAATTGTCATGTGTCTTCCATGTACAAAGCACCTAAAATAAATTATTTACTGGGCATGGTGGTGGTGCATGCCTGTAATCCCAGAAGCTTGGGAGGCTGAGGCAAGAGGATCACAAGTTCAAAGCCAGGCTCATTAAAAGCAAGGCACTAAGTAATTCAGTGATACTCTGTCTCTAAATAAAATACAAAATAGGGCTGGGGATGTGGCTCAGTGATTGACTGCCCTGAGTTCAATCCCTGGTACCCCAAAATAAATAAATAAACAAACAAATAAATAAATAAATAAATAAATATATTGAATTTTAAAACCCTATAAATTGGAAGCACCACTTCATAATGGGTAGCTCAAAAGAGTTAAATGACTTGGTTTAGATAACACAGTTCACACACAGTGTAACTTGTGTTTGAAACCAGGTTCAAATTCAAAATAAAGCCTCAGCTCTTTTCACTTTGAAACACTACCTCATATACAGTTTTCATTATTTGTGAGACCAAAATTGCATATGTTATTCATAAAAGTATATTTTGAAATTGATTTTTATATCCTTCCTTAGTCTGATACAGAACTTAGTTGCCTCTGAAATATTTGTCACAACATAGTCTGTTATTTGTAAATAAATACCCACATTTATTTGTGGTTAATAATTTTGAATGCTTATATCTCATGTATTCTTCACTTTGTATTACACATCATGCTTGATGGAGAAACAGGAAATACTAAGCTTAAACTAGACGTGAGCTATGAATCTTTTAAGAATTTTATTATTGGCAGACAAGAAAAAAATTCTTCTACCTCTGATGTTCAGTAATTGGAGGCTTGTGAATTAAACTGACAAAATAGATTATCAGGAGAAAAGATATCTATGTAATTGAGGAATTCTGGACACAAAACATATTTCTTTGGTGTATTTCTAGCAGGTCATTTTGAGAAACTGAAGACAAAAGAGTAGCTCTAAAAAACTTGCTTTTGGTAAAATAAATTTGTATCTCTAAATGAAATCTATCAGCATTAGGAAAGTATTTGCATCAGGAAGAGGGCTTCTATTACCCAAGAGGCATTTTATATACATAGCAGAATAGCCTTTGTTTACCACACATTTGCTCTATTTTCTGGATTATAGGTGACTCCCCAACCACAGGTCCAGGCCTCTATTCCCCTATTCCTCAAAATGATATACATACTTTAATCATTTGACCCTTCTTAGAGTCATATTTTGGGGACTCCCATGCATATGAATGAAATTAAAATATCTTTTATCCTGTTAATCTATCTACTCTCAGTTAATTTCAGAGCTTCAATTATCAAAATTTCTGAAAGTTTTTTTTCTCTTCCCCAAAGAATGCATACAGGATACAACAAAAGAAGTTGCTGACTTGTTGCGTTGTCGCGCGACTTCTTGCCCGCAAGAAAGACGCAACCCAAGAATCTTCTTTCAACAACTTTATTCAGGCCCCTGATAGCTTCTTCTACTCCGAATCTCTTTGGGATGCCCCTCCCAGCCTTAATAAAGCATCTCAAGCCCCAATGCAAAGCAGCCACGTGGAGCTTTCTCATAGAGTGATGAAAAGTCATGCGCCAACTCTCCCAAACAAGGAGTTGTTTGTCACAGACCACAGCGGAGCCAGCGCCATCATGTAATGGTGACCATAATTTGCATAAACGGCAGAAGCGGCTCACCACAGTTCCCCCTTTCTGTTTTCTTAAAACAATACAGGCGAGAGTAGAGGTCCTATCCCACTGTGCAGAAGTGGCTGCATAGTATGGCTCAGTCTTAAGGAGGGCCCTTCCCCAGATCCGAGACCATATCAGCCGACGCCTTTTTTCGTGGGGCGGGGA
>NW_026000316.1:6947048-6979757 GCF_001458135.2 Marmota marmota marmota
TTAGAACGTAACAGGCCATCTAGGGCCAGAAGAAGCGGACTGGAAGGTACGGCACCCATGACAGAACAAAAGAAGCACAAAAACACAAAAACACAATAACACAACAAGAGAAAGTAAAAGCGAAAGTACACAATGCAGCTGCTGCCCCGCTTTAGTCGCAGATCCCACTTACTTGGGACGATTTCCCGCTTTAATTGCGGGTCCCACTTACCTGGGACTACGGTGCACCCCCCTGATTGTTGAAAGTTCTGACTCCCGGGTTTCGGCACCACTTGTTGCGTTGTCGCGCGACTTCTTGCCCGCAAGAAAGACGCAACCCAAGAATCTTCTTTCAACAACTTTATTCAGGCCCCTGATAGCTTCTTCTACTCCGAATCTCTTTGGGATGCCCCTCCCAGCCTTAATAAAGCATCTCAAGCCCCAATGCAAAGCAGCCACGTGGAGCTTTCTCATAGAGTGATGAAAAGTCATGCGCCAACTCTCCCAAACAAGGAGTTGTTTGTCACAGACCACAGCGGAGCCAGCGCCATCATGTAATGGTGACCATAATTTGCATAAACGGCAGAAGCGGCTCACCACACTGACTCATTAAATTGTTAGATGTGTATATACATAACTTAGTAGGGAAAAGGAAGGAAAAGAACATTTTCTTATGGAAAGAATACAGGCTTCTTTAGGAAAGGCAAATGGGTTTTTAGAGAAAAAGTGAGGAAATAAAATAGTATATGATACTGTTTATCTATACATGT
Organism: Marmota marmota marmota; assembly: GCF_001458135.2. Classification (NCBI taxonomy): domain Eukaryota; kingdom Metazoa; phylum Chordata; class Mammalia; order Rodentia; family Sciuridae; genus Marmota; species Marmota marmota. The sequence goes on from NW_026000316.1 coordinate 6,947,798, forward strand.
ATAAGTGGTCTTTATATTATTTAGGGATATAAAATTCTCCAGATATTTATAGTAACTCTTATTCTCATTCTTCCTTTTAGGAGTATAACCTCCCCAAGGAGGAAATTTATGGAAACCTCATTTCACAGAAATTGCTGCTTTTAGTTTGACAAGGGAAGCTCTGAGAGCTCCTTTCTGCATCAGTTCAATCTCCAATGCTCCAGTTTAAAATAATCTTCATATTATTAAATCAACATTCTAGCGGTTGAAATACAAGGATTTGTTGAGCCATGAAAAATGCTAGCCAGAAAGAAAGAGCTGGTCTTGGGAAAAGTTCACTAAGCTACTAGAAGCATGGGTAGGTGGCAGTTGGAAAAATGTCCACTGAATTATAAAGACAGAATATTTAAAAAGAAAATTTGGGGAAAAGAAAGCATGAAATGGCTGCTGTAGTTTGAATATGAGGATTGCCCCAAAAGTTCATCTGTGGGAAAATGCAGGAATGATAAGAGGTAAGATGATTAGATTATAAGAACTGTACCCTAATAGGTGGATAAATCCATTTGATTTATTAATAATTTGAATGGATTAATATGTGTTAACTCTAGGCAGGTAGGATGCGGTTGGAAGAAGTAAGTCACTGGAGTTATGCCTTTGGGGATTATATTATCCCTGGTTCCTTGTACTTCAGTTATCTAGGCTTCCTGGCTGCCATGTCCTAAAGTTCTTTCCTTTGACACACCCTTCCCACATGATTTTCTGCCTTATCTCAGGCCCACAGCAATGGACTCAGATGACTAGGAACTGAACTTCTGAGACTGTGAAACAAAAGAAACTTTTCCTCCTATAAGTTGTTCTTATCTGATATTTTGATCACGGCAATGAAAAACTCACTAAAAATGTAAGCTTATTTACACTGAACTTACACTAGCTATTTATAAGAAGAGTGAGACAACATAAGGGGGGCAAAGTTATGGGGATAGAAATATAGTATATGAGGAGAAGTACTTGTTACTTATTGATTTTTTGGTGTCATAAACAAAATATAATTGTACCTTGGTGGTAATTTTCCTGGAGTTTTGTGTCAAGGGTTTCAACATACATTTATAATTTTTATAAAAATAATTTGATTATGAAAATAATTAATGCCATTACTTTGCATTATAATAACTTATATTTAGTAACATGCCAATTCACCAGAATAATCCTATGCAATACGCAAAATTAGTGGACAAATAAGACTGGAACATAGAAAAGAAACTAATTTACTGAGTCATATTGCTACTATGTGGAATGGTGACAGTGAAAAACAGAAAGTTTGGATTAATGGTGTGTTATAAAGTGATGATTCAGCTGTAATGCCAATGATGTTATACAAAAGCAGTAGAAAGTATGTGTGTATTTTAGAAATTCCACAGACTTAAGAAAGGACTGATTATTCTATAGACGTGATTACAATTGGTTTTAAATGTACTCAAAATGTTAACAAAATGGCTGGGGATATAGCTCAGTTGGTAGAGTGCTTGGCTCCCATGCACAAGGCCCTGGGTTCAATCCCCAGAACCCCCCCAAAATTAAAAAAAAACTGTACCTCTGTAACAAGGACTTAGACTCCTCATTTTTTCTGGTAAATGTCTTATGGTGGCTAAAAGCAGGATTAAAGACTTGGCATCTCTGCCTCCATTTTGGAGGAGAGGTCCTTTCCTCTGTGTAATCTTAAGTTCCAGGAACAAGATATAATCTTGATCAGGCCAGACCTGATCTGATAAATATCTTGTAATGTGTCAAAGCTACATCACAAGCAACAGAAACTTTGTTATAAGGCCTGGACCAATTCTGAGATAATGATGGACAGACCACACCTGATCAAGATCCTCTAATTTGGCAGCTGAGAAAAGCCTCCAGCTATGTGAACTCCCAACCTTTTCTTTTATTGCCCTTTCTATAAAATTTCAAAGTCATTGTCAGCCCCTCAAAGACAGAGCCAAGGACATAGGTCCCTTTTTCTTCCCAGTGTTGCTACACTTATTAAAGTTTCTTTTGTGGTTTTCCCTATTACCTTTTTGATTTGGTTTTTGTGGTGAGTGGCCAGATCTGATTTGTTGAATCATCAATGTCTCTGGATAGGACTCTTGTAACACCTCATTGTTTGCAAATGTAACTAAAATCAAAATCTCATTCAAACCAGAAAACCTCTCCATAAAGGGAATAGAGACAGAAAACAGTTTTAATATAAATTAATCTTTAAACCAGAATTCAATGCTCATCATAATTTGAAAATATGTAAAAAATACATTAGACTTATCTATTTTTGGTTTTGGGGATTGAACTCAGGAGCTCTTTAGCTCTGATCTACATCCCCATTGCTATTTATTTATTTATCTTGGAGACAGGGTCTCACTAAGTTGCTCATCATGGGCAATCTGCTAAGGGATTGCAAAGGCAGCATGGAATCTTATTCCTTATATAATGAAACAGATATAATCAATTATATACATGTGTTTAAGAGAAACAAAAACTAGTTCTCAAGCAAGATGACTTGGCAGTACATTTGCTTATGTAGTTTACCCATAACTTTGTCATGGTAATTGGAAAGCCCCCTGTGTTGGCTTTTTCTGCAGGATAAACAAACTTATTGGAAGTTGGAGTTAAGGTATCTATTGAAATTAAGCTCTTGTCCTCTCACAAGAACTGAGTGATGTGAGTGCTATCTCTCTTAATGTTTACATTTCAGAAAGATAGGTCCCAGGTCTTTGAGGAAACATTTAAGGCTCAATATATTGAAAGAACAATTCACTAAGATCTCTCCTGCCTTCTCCTTGGTATAGAATCTTCAATATCATGACATATTATGACAATATGTAAATTTTATAAGTAAAATTACAATAAGTAAATTTTATAAGTAAATTTACAATAAGTAAATTTATAATGCAGATAGTAAATATAAGAAATCTATTGTAAAGAAGAACTCTTAAAGATTCACTAGAAAAACTTTGTTTCATAGAAAAGTGAATAAATTATATGAGTGGAAATTTTTAAAAGATGCTCAAATTGAATAATATCCATGAAAATGCAAGGTAAAGTTATAATAATCTCTATGTATTTATAAATATATTAATTTATGTATCTATGTATTGATTTTTGTTTGTATTAACTATTCACATACATCCATATGAACTCACCAATAATTTGAAAGGTTTGTAAAAATACAATAGACTTTATTTATTTATCTATTTTTGGTTTTAGGGATTGAACACAGGAGCACTTTAGCTCTGATATACCCCCCATAGCTTTTTATTTATTTATTTTTTATTTTGGAGACAGGGTCTCACTAAGTCGTTTAGGGCCTTCTCTTTCAGCCTCCCTCATCACTGGGATTACAGGCATGTGCCACCACACCTGGCTACAGTTGTTATTGTAAACAACTTTATGTATAATAAAAACAGGAGTTAAACATTAGAGTTATAACACTAGTATTATAACAGTATGCCAAAATTTGTCAGTAGTACTTAATATTATAGTCATACTTTTAATAAATATGTCATATTCAAATAAATTATAGATGGAGTACAGATCTAACACACATGTAAATACTAGGGCAGATGGTGGGAAGACTTCTTAATAAATATTAGAATCCAGAAACTTCAAAAAAAACTAGGCATATTTATGTTTAGGAAGATTAAAACTACCATGTGTAAAACATCACCATAAAGTTAATAAATAAATATTGGATTTATAAGAGAAAATTTATAATGCAGATAGTAATTATATGATATCTATTGTAAAGGAGAACTTCTAAGCATTCACTAGAAAAACTTCATTTCATGGAAAAGTGAATAAATTATATGAATGGGGACCTTTAAAAAGATGCCCAAATTGAATAATATCCATGAAAATGTAAGGTAAAGTTATAATAATCTATAGTTTTCTGTCAATATATTTATAAGTATATTAATTTATGAATCTATGTATTGATTTCTCTTTCTTTTTGTATCTATCTACAATCTATCCAAACTCCATAGAAATGTAGTACTTATAGCAGTTGGATATGTTGATGAATTTTATTCTTATAAGTCACTCCTGAAAATATGAAGATCTACAGTCATTGTGGGGTTATCCAAAAGCATGTACTAAAATCAAAGAGAATATACTTTTTGACTTAGTAATCAAAATTTTCAGACACCAAACAATGAAAATAAAATCAATAGAATTTCTGGGTATATGTGTAATATATTTATTGCAATGGTGTTCATACTGGCAAAAAAAAATCTGGGAACAAAGTAGATGCTCAAAAATTGTCATAAGTAGGGGAATCACTGAATGCATTGCATTGTTATATCATTATTATCAATATTATAATGTTATTAATGTTGGAGTGGGGTTCATCTATTGATGATGAGGAGTGGTAGGGAAATGCCCTGCAAAAGAGAAAATTAAGCAAACAAATAAAATGAAAATTGTTTTAATGAAATAAAAAGAGTATAAATAGTATAATTATATGTTGTGTTTTACAAATTATATAAATAAAATTAGATATCATTGAATTTTCAAAGAAGACATTATACTGGTGGTAAAAAGTTACCACCAACTTTGTAGCTGTACTGGCCTAGGAACAAAGTAGATAATCAGGAGGCTGAGGCAAGAAGATCACAAGTTCAAGGACAGCCTGGGCAATTTAGTAAGACTCTGTTTCAAAGTTTAAAAAATAAATAAATAAAAAATAAAAGGCTAGGATGAAATGCAGTGATAGACTGTTTCTGGATTCAATTCCTACTACTGCTAAATAAATAAATAGTAAACAATAACCCAAAGCATGGCACTTTGACAGTACTTTAAACTGAAAGATATCAAAAGGGTTTCAAGAGGTCTCTCTCTGACCTTCTTATGCCCTCATGTCCCTTACCTGTCTTTTTCACCCTGAAGTAACTCCAAAGTGATAAAAGAAACAGAATTTATCTTCCCCATGGCAGGTCATAGAAATATGGTATATTACATTAACCATTCCTTGCCATTCTGTGTAAAAGCAGGCCATAAAGAAATTTTCTGACTAGCAGGTACAGTGGTGCTCACCTGTAATCTCAGCAACTGAGGAGGCTTCAGTAGGAGGACTGCAAATTAAAGACCAGTTTCAGCAACTTAGTGAGGCCCTAAACAATTTAGTGAGTGCCTGTCTCCAAAAAAATAAAGACTAAAACGGGCTGAGAGTATAACTTAGTGGTAAAATACCCCTGAGTGTAATTTTTGGTACCAAAAGGAAGATAAAATAAAATAAAGAAGAAAAGAAAATTTCTGACCTACTTGCTCTGATAGTAGGTCATAAGACCAGGGGCAGAGGATGTAGCTCAGTGGTAGAGCACTGGCCTAGCATGTTTGAGAACATGGGCTCAATCCCCAGTACCCCAGTACCACAAAACAAACAAAATCTAACCTCATTCCAGAAGGGATCCTACCCAGAAACCAGGAGGAAAGAATGCTACACAGAGAGGCCCAGAAGAATCTGAACATATTAGTCTGTTATCATTATATCACACCCTTTTTGTCCAAACACAGTTTTACATGCCTGTCCATTTTCTATTAAGCCTAACCATATAAATAGTTAAGCCTAACCATATAAATAGTTTTGTTGTAAGTGTTGGCTGTGACCTTAATAATGGGCAAGGAAAGTTATCACACCTTTTCAACCCTACACAACTTTATAAAACATAAACTTATTAACCCACAATTTCCTTGGGTTCAGATGTTTGGAATGGCTTAGCTGAATCCTCTGATCAGAGTATCCCTAGGTTACAATCAAGGTGTTAGACATACTGTGTTCCTTTCTGGAGCTTGGGACTCTCTCCTAAATTCCCTCATGTTGGTGACAGCATTCAGTTCCTTTGGGGGTATAATACTGAAATTCCTGTTTTATTACTGGCTGTCAGCTGCTCTCATCTCCTACAGGTGCTCATAGGCCCTTCCACAACATAGCAGCAGTAGAGTATCGCTTATTATAGTCTGCTAAGACAGAGTCATGTATTATGAAATATAGCCACAAGAGTAACTCAAATCACTATATCTTATTGATGAGAAGCAAGTCATAAGGTCTGCCTCTACTCAAGAGAAAGGGCTTATTCAAAGGTATGGCTCACTGAGAGTCATTTTAGAGTGTGTGACATAGTAAGTAATACAATCTGAGAAAATTCTGTTGATTGGATTTTATAATCAAATCATTAGAAAATTTAGTTTGTTTATTGGAAAGGGGAAATAGCTCTTCAATTTATCCTTATTTCAGAATTTGACTCTATTTCCACTTTCTTTTAAAGACAGGTTAGATTATTCAGAACAAGTTTTCTACTACAAATTAATAAGAATAAGTCTGAAACATTTAAAATAAAAAATCCTTAAAATATTGAATGTATAAAAGGCAAGATCTTCCTAACTATTTTTTTAATATAAGCTTTCAATAAGAGAGCTAAGGCGGATATTGAAGCATCATATTAGTGCTCTTAGCAGCTTTATAAAAATATAAGACAAAAGAAGACAAACAAACAAAATCTCTTTCTGAAAGGAAACAAATCCAACCTAGAAAATCCTCACACATAATCTTAAAGGGCAAGAAGTCAACAACTAATAGACAAATAAAAAAGTATGTCAACATAAATAGAACTGAATAGATAGCATAGAGACCAGAAACCAACCTGTTCAAACTTCAGATATTATAATTACTAGACACATCTCAAAACAAGTACATAATTTGTTACAGACACTCATGAGACAATGACTGATCATACATACTCTCTCCTCCTGGTCTCAAAAGAGTATCACCTTTCTCACTTTTGTATTTAAATTAGATGCATATGACTGCTTCTAATTATCTATTGGTAGAAGTACTGTATTTTATTGCCAGGCCTGGCCCTGTCATGGGAGAAGAGATGTCTCCAGAGAAGGGTCTGAAGAAATTCCAGAGAGGAGAGGAAATGCAACTCAGGACCAGCAGGGTTCTTGCCATACATGATGGAAAAGAATTTCAGTATGAACCAGACAAAGGCATAGGCATAGGTTTATTTAGGAAGTAGAAATAGTACTCAAGGGAGAATGTGGTCTATCTCAAGAGTGAGAAGCCCTACCTTGGGCTGAGGGTTCAATATATACAGAAGGGCTGTAGTTAGGGGCCAAAGTGGAGCTTCATGACAGTCTTCCCCGTACTTTCCTGTTTCCCTTATTTTACAAGGACATTGGCCATGGGCCTATTGCTGAAGGTTTATAACTCTGCTTTCTGCCTCTCAATGGCTTGTGGGTTTTTCCTTTAAGACTCAGTCTCTCCCTCTCTCTTTTTTTCCTTAATTCTTATCTCAGTTCCTAAAACCATTTGAGAGATTATTGTCTCAATCTCTTTCTCAGATTCCTAAAATGGACTGAAGAAAATGCCTGGGAGGGGCAGAGCCAAATATGAAAGTAGACTATAATTCTGTATTTCCTTTGAGAAAAAAAATTTCCCTATGAAAGCTGCCATACATGCAATAAACTTTGTGTAAATAAACGTAAATATATAAACTCTCATTTGCTGAAGAACCTAGATTTTTGGATGGCTTATTGCAGCAGCTAGAGTTAATTACCCTAACTAAAACAAAAATTGGAATCTTCGAGTGTGATGATCTTGTAATAAAACTTTAAATTAAGAGACACTAACTTAGTGTTCAGGTAATGAGAAATATGGAAACTGATATCAGATGTTAGAATGATGGAGATCATACTGTACCATGGCAAAACATTCCGTAATATTATCACCTGGTTTAACAATGGAGGCTTGCAAAGTTTGGAAAAAAAAAAAACATCAGAACATTTACCTCTTAACTATTTATTAGGATATTAGGTAATACCGGTTATATTCAGCAATGTTTTATTGGGAGGAAATTATCATGGAGATAAGTGAATGAAAAATTTGTAAAAAGGAATATTAAAATTCAAAAAAATGAGAAATGTAAGAATATTTAAAGGTAGGAAATACAACTGAGAGATGACATTAAAGAGGCATTTTGTATTGAGAATGGCAGAATAGGAAAATCCAAGGATTTTATCCCTTCACAAAAGTAACAATTAAGCTGTCAAAAACTGTCAGTGTCTACTTTTTTAGAAAGCTAGAATCTAACCAGAATTTTGAAATAAAAAATAAAACCTCACAGCATTTAGGAAAGTGGTTTTAAAAAAAAAAAAAACTACTGCTAGCTGGGTGCAGTAGCAGCAGCACATACGGGTAAAGTCAGTGATTTTTTTGAGGCTAAGGTAGGAAAAATTTAAGTTCAAGGCCAACCTGGGCACATTAGCAAGACCCTATCTCAAAATAAAACATAAAAAGGACTGGGAATGTAGCTCAGTGGTAAACTGCTACTGGATTCAATCCTCAGTACCAAAACAAACACAAAACACAAACAAAAACAAAACACACATTCGCAAAAAATCCTTTGAATTTCAGTGAGACAGTGAGAATGTGTTGTAGAATTTTTGTTTATCCACCCACTGTCTCTTATTCCCCAGCTCAGAAGCAAACATCAGCATGGCAGTTCATATTTGTAGTGTAGCTTGCTGAAGCCATGAGGGAATGTAAACCTTGTTCCCAAATAATTGTAGTTGTACATTTCTATGTCTGGCAGTTCCCCGAGGAATCAACTATGTGGCTAGCTTTCATTTTATACCCCTCAAATTCTGTCAGGGCTGGAGTGGGATATGTTGAGAAATAATTTTAAAGACATACTAGCAGAAACTGAATAGGCAAGGAACAACAGAAAGTACAAATAGTAGATAGTCCAAATAATCTAGAATGAAAATGAAAGACAAAGATAAAATATTGAAAATAACAGGAGACAAATGAATGTTTATATACAAGGGATCATCAATAAATTTAACAGTTTAACATCAGAACACAGGGAGGTTAGAAAACAGCAGTATGGCATGCTTAAATTGTAAAAGAAAAGAAAAACTCCCTCAGATAAGAATTCTATATAGAACAAAATTATCCTTCAAAAATAAAGAAAAAATTACTTCATTTCCAAATAAACAAATTTGATGGATTTCCTCACTAGTAGACCTAACCTACTAGAAATGCTGAAATAATAATAATAATAATAATAATAATAATAATAATAATAATAATAAATATTATTATTATTAACACTATAAAGGGGAAGGAGCAGACAATAGTAGAGCAGAGTGATTGTATGCTATTTAATATAATGGCAAGTATTCCAGCTAATTTATTATAAATTTAAGATGAAAATAGTAATCCCCACTAAGGAAACAATTTTAAAATAAAGAAAGAAAAATGAGGGGGGAATAAAAGTTACACTAGAAAAAATAATCAATCAAACATTAAACCCAAAACTAGGTGAAATTTGAGATACAGAGGGCCGGCCTGCCCCTGTGCCTGAGGATCCACTAGGTCCCTCAGGCCCCAAGCAGGTGGGTGACCTGAAACAAACCTTGGCCTCTGCTTATAGATACCTGGAGTCCCCTCTGCAGTTGCCCACAGGCTGGGCCCAGGCCTACAAACATCTGCATACCTACCTGGCCCCACTAATTCATGCCACAGTATTTTGCAGAGTAGTAGAACACCCCTTGCCTTGGATTTTCTTCCCCTAGTGGCTTATCTTAGTATTACATTATCCATTAAAATCTCCTTGCCTCCTATCATGGTTTGGGTATGAGGTGTCCCCTGAAAACCTCATGTGTTGGGCAATTCAGAAAAGTTCAAAGGTGAAATTATTAGATTATGAGTGCTGTAACCTCATCAGTGGATTAAACCATTTGGTGAATTAATAATGTAAATAAACTACTGGATAGAAAGGGCACACAGGTCATGGCTAGAAGGAGTAGGTCATTGGGGTTGTGGCCTTGGACTATACCTGGGACTTTCTACCACACCCTTCTGCCATGATGTCCTGCCTCATCTCAGGTCCAGAGAAATGGAGTCAGCTGGTAATGCAACTCTGAAATCATGAGCTCAAATTTTCCTACTGTAAGTAGTTCTTGTCTGGTATTTTGGTCATAGTGAGATAAAAGTGACTAACACACCTCCTTTTGGTAGACATCTCTTCTCTATAATCCTATAGCATACTTCATTCATTTACTCATTTATCAGTTTAACAAATAGACATATAAGCAGACATATGTACATATATACATAAGCATATATATGTTCATATATGCATATGTACACACACACACACACACACATACAAACACACATATAGATTGATTGATTGGAGATTGAACCCAGAGGCACTTTACTGTGCTACATCCCCAGTCCTGTTTTGAAAACTGAGTCTTGCTAACTGGCTGAGACTGCCCTCAACTTGTGATCCTCCTACCTCAGCCTCCTGAGTGGCTTGGTTTACAAGCATATACCACCATGCATGGTTTGCACTTTACTTTTTAAGTACTTTAATGCACACACCAAAAAAATGTTTCACTTCGATATAATTGGGATTAATACCTACATGTCATCAGTGCTATAATAACTATAAGATGTTATAAAAACCCATAGGCATTGCACCTGGCATATATTCAATACGTGTTGCAAGGGTCAGGCCTTATATCTTAAGGAAGTTTCCTTGAAAAGATAATGACTGAGACAAGCTTAAAGAATAAATAGAAATATTTTTTTTTAATTATTTCTTTGACAAATGAGTGGATTATGATGGCATTCACTAAGTAACAGTGGGAAATTGCCAGGTATAGGTGTATTTAGGGAGGCTAAGGTGATTATTGTTTACCTAAGTCAGAGGTGGCATAGGTATATCTATTTGAGGTAGAAATATAACATGTGCATGTGCATTTAAATGACAATGGAATCCAGATGAAAACGTGAACTGTCAAGAGGAGTATGTGGATTGAGAGTCAACTGTAAGGAAAACTACCATATTGGTTGTGGCAGACACAGAGATATGCTACTCGGATCACTATTCCCCAATAACTTGTTATTCAGTTGTAAGGACGTACAGTTAGTTGGCAGCTTTCAGCTGTTAGCTTTCGCAGTTTTTGATTTATAGTCATACTATCATGAGGTTGGCCCACTGGCCAATAACTGAGCAATGTGGTAGTACTAATAGCTTCTCATGTGTCCTCAAAACAGGACTTTTAAAATGGGCAAATTTGTTCTGTAACTCCTCATTGGGCTGGCAGCAACTATCAACCTGACACTGATCTGACAGTCCCAAATGCCTAACCCAACTCCCTTCCTTTTCCTAAGTCTCATTCACAAATGAGCCATTTGCATTCCTAACTTCCTCTCAGTGTGCACTTTCCAAAGAAACCAATCTGCAGCATGTGGGCAGGTAGAAGAAAAGTAACTGCCTGAAGCTGACTGAGAAAGAGAAATCAGAAATGCAAGCAGAAAATCGGGAAAAAAGTAGTAGTACAATTTAAGCGAAGAAAAAAAAAAGAAGATTTTCATACAGAGGAATATTACTGCTGTTAGTGAAGACATCAGTTAAAATGAAGTCTGAAAATATATACATATAAAATTTGCCAACTAAGGATTGGGAATGTAGCTTAGTGATAGAGTGCTTGCCTAGCAAACATAGGTTCTAGGTACAATCCCACACCCCATCCCACCCCCAAAAAAGCAAAGCAAAAAAAAACAACAACTAAGAGACCAGTCATTGATAAAAGTGACAGAGTCAGACTCAATGGAGTGATGAAGGTAGAAAAACAATTGATATCAATTCATAAATTAATGAATGAATGAACAGGAAGGGACAAAAAGTTTTGAATAGTGAGTAACATCGAGCTGGTGAATGGTAGAACTGTTTTGTCTGATCTCTCTTCTGCTATGCACTCAAATTCTTTTTCATTTAATTATCTAACAATAAATCTAATAAAAGTTAAAATTTCTGGGATAATTTTACCAACATTATCCCTCTTCAAGATTACAGAACTTGGAAATCAAATGCACTTTAAAGACAAGTCTTCCAAAGGATATGAGTACACATGTGTCCTAAGCAGGAAAGGGACTCAGGACATCTTCAGATGATCCTCAATTCAAATATTTTAATTTAAATATCAAAACTTATTTGGCTCATAACTTTATCATGTCTGCTTTCTTGCAGTTCTTGATATAATCAGATTTTGGGAGTGGAGTTCCAAAAATAAAGGGACTTATATTTTTGAAGCAGCACTTAACAGATTACCAAAACTCAGCATCAACTGCAGCAATTTATTAGAACTGAAATCAAGAGTTTTAGCAGAAAGCATGGTGAGAAACCAAGGGCATCCTGTCCCTGCTTCTGGGGAACCTCTGGGTCCCTCTGGCCCCAAACAGGTTGGTGAGTGGACCTGGAGATAGGTGGGGGCCTTTGCCCTGCAGCTACCTGGAGTCCCCTCTGCAGCTGTGCACTGGCTGGGCCAAGGCCGCCAAGCACCTGCCTACCTACCCCAAAAGGCCTTCATTACTTATTGGCAGTGGAGGCTTATCAAAGCCCAGCGCCGTGGGCTGCCAGGTCTCCCAGCCCCAAACCATCTTGCTCAAGCGAAGCCGCTACCAAGTTTTGGGGACCTTTGGTGGCAGCAGACATAGTGTGGAATGGCGAGAAGAAAGGTTGAGGTTGGAACCCTCAGGGGCTTGAAGGGCTGAGAACTCTGGCACTTGTTAGACACTGAGCAGCACAATCGGGGCCCTGGTGGTATGGTTCTTTAAGACCTCACCTTCTCCTCCTGACAACGTGGAGATGGACAAAGGCCCTAAACATCCTTGAAGGTAAGCCTAAAACCCACATGACCTAAATGGATGGGTGGAACCATTAGTGACCAAAGAAACTGAGTGAGAGGTTAGTTATGGCCCTAGGGGGAACTGTTAGTGGCCATTAGCTGCCAACCTGGTCGGGAGACAGAGGCCGAGAGGTGGAAGGGTTAGTGGCCATGGAGTGGTTGCCTAAGAGACAAATGTCAGAGGAACACCATTTCATTCTGGGCCAGTTGGAAATGCCCACCGTCCTTTGGGGGAATTTACTAGCCATTTGTAGAAGGCCTCTGCATATAATATGAAAAGCTGCTCTCATTTCCATCCCATCTCAACACACACAGTTTTTAAAAGGAACACTTTTGTTTCATGCTCCTGAATATTCTAGATGTAAAGAGGTTGCCAACGTATGATAGAGTAGTTGGAAGATAAATTTCAAAAACAAATGTCTCCTGGAATTGAGTTTTTGAAATGGAGATATTAGGCTACCTCTAGGAGCAAGACTTGTCCATGTTTGTTCAGTGGCTTGGAGGACATGGCACAGAAGACCAGGTGAAGTAAGGGAAGAAGGTCCTTTGCCACACAGGTCATATGTTTTTTATGCTCTAACAACTGTTTTATGTGTACATTTTATTCCTTATTGCTGTATATGTAGTTGACAATGCTAAGTACTCCTTTGAAATATCTAGTCTTTGTAGATATTCTGAAGCTGCCAAAAGTGACATAGTAAAAATATAACACATTCCATAAATTTCTTTCTATGAAAATTCATATGAATTTTCCTGGGTGTGGTGTCACACACCCATAATCCAGGTGACTCATGAGACTGGGGAAGGAGTATTGAAAGTTAGAGGCCAGCCTCAGCAATTTAGCAAGTCCCTAAGCAACTTACTGAGATGCTGTCTAAAAATAAAAAGGGTTGAGGGTGTGGCTCAATGGTTAAGTGCCCTTGGGTTCAAACCCTAGTACAAAAAAATGTAACATATGAAAATTAATATATAAATATTTAACATATGAAATTTAACATATATAAAATTAAACATATGAAACCTCCTGTTGAGAAGCATGCATTATATTTGTGTGCTGGTTCTCCAGAGGAGAAGGAAAGGTAAAGGGTGCCATAATTGTGTGCTTATAATGAGAGGCAAGTGTTCAATACATCTATCAATTTTGCTTTACATTTCTGTGTACATAGTGCATATAGAGGACAAAGGAGTCCTAATATACATCTTGCCTTTCTAGATGCTAAAGAGCTGTCAGTGCATGACAAAAGTAGAATTAGTAAATTTTGGATGGTTAGTGTTAAAATTCATAGGAAAGATTGTCCTCCGATACTATGGCCCATTGGATTGGTGCAGGGCTGGAATGCTCATATTTTGAAGACATTTTCAAATTAGAACTCTTGTTACATGTGTTCAGTTTATTCATGTGTACATAGTGGACAAATTGAATCTTTACTTGAAATATATATAGTTTGTTTAGAAATGCCCAATATATGTCAAAAGAGGTAATAAAATATCACTTCATAAATATCTTTTTTGGTAAATTGCATAGGAAATATTATCTCTGGGGAATGAAATTGTTAAAGCACCTCTGTGATCAGTATGGTACTGACTGTATGTGTTAGTGATGTGGAGGAGGTAGGAGGGAAACAATTGCAAAAGGTAATATGTTCATATTTGAATAGTTTCAGATATCATGTTTCTGTATGTCATGTGCATTTACTTTTGGTGTGTACACAGTGCATATAATAGAAAAATTAGTCCCAATTTTGAAACATCTAGTCTCTAGACATTAAAGAGATTGCCAGTATATGACCTAGCAGTTAGTATAATTAACACATTTTGTTCACTCTTTGTTGAAATTCATAGGAAAGTTTGTCCTCTGTAAATAACTTTTGGATATGAATTTATTCAACCATCTTTAAGTATAACATGCCTGTATTTTTCCACTGTGGTCAAGGTTTAGAGAAGAAAGTGGGGAGGGAAAAGTTCAAGTCCAAACTTGTTCAATATTATAAGATGCCTCAGATTATAACCATTGCTACATGTTCAATTTTATTTTCCAATCCTGTGTGCATAACAGACAAGTTCTTATATGAAATATGTAATCCTTCTAGATATTTAGAAGTGCTTGATATATTTAAAAATGGAAGTGATAGAATAAAGCTTTTAGTAAATAACTTTTAAAAATTAATGGGAAAACTGTGTTTGGAATCATTAAACCACCTTTGTGAACAAGTCTGTATTTGTTCATTGGGTTCAGGGAAGTAGGAAGCAAGAACTTGAAAAAGGTGTTAGAATATGCTAGAAAACTTCAGCTCACCCATTGCCTTGTATATTTGAAGCATTTCATTTAAGGTTGCTATATTGTATATATTGTATAAGTAATGGAGCTCTAATTTTATAATATCTAGTGTCTAGATATTAGTTTGCTAATGTCAGACCAAAAAATACCCTTTAACTATAAATGAAATGAATTTAACAATTAAGCTTTTTGAAAAAAATGTGGTTTATCCCCTCTGAGATTCATGTTGAAATTACCTTGCTATTGTGGCAGTGTTGAGATTTTAAGAGTCTTTAAGAGGTGATTAAGTTGCCTTTCTCATGGATTGATTCTCACTGTAGTGAGTGAACTCTCTTTTTGGACCAAATTACTTTTTTTTATTGGTTGTTCAAAACATTATAAAGCTCTTGACATATCATATTTCATACATTAGATTCAAGTTGGTTATGAACTCCCAATTTTACCCCAAATACAGATTGCAGAATCACATCGGTTACACATCCACATTTTTACATAATGCCCTATTAGTAACTGTTGTATTCTGCTTTTCTGTTTTTGTTGTAATAGGACAAATTGAAATAGAGTGTTGTTCAATTCCTCTACTTCTGTGTGTTCTTNAAGGGCAATAGCTGGGTCAAATGGTGGTTGCATTCCCAGCTTTCCCAGGAATCTCCATACTGCTTTCCAGATTGGCCGCACCAGTTTGCAGTCCCACCAGCACCACCCTAAGATACCATCTCACTCTAGTAAGATTGGCAGCCATTATGAAGTCAAACAACAACAAGTGCTGGAGAGGATGTGGGGAAAAGGGTACTCTTGTACATTGGACCGAATTACTTAAGGCCATATTGTGTAATTATAAAGCAAGGCTTTCCCTCATGTTTTGTTTTTTTCTCATCCCTAAATTTCCTTTTTATTTTTTGCCATGAGTTGAATCAGCATGAAGCCATTACCAGAAATGGAACAGATGCTGGCACCATGCTCCTGGATTTCTAAACTTCCACAACTATGAGCCAAAATAAAGTTGTATTCTTTATATATAACTCAGTGCCAAATATTCTTTTTATAACAACACAAAATGAACTCAGACAAATGAAAAGATAGAGACAGGAAGAAAGGATAAAAAGGCCTGATCCAATGATATGCTCTCTGCAGAGACTCATTTTAGGTACAAAGACAGAAATCAAAGGATAGAAAAACAACATTTCATGTCAAGAATAACTAAAAGAGACCATGACTAGTTATAATAATATAAAATGACCTTTAGGTCAAAAACTGTTATATTAGGAAAAAAATACATAATGTAATACATAAATATAAAATATTGCATATGCACCATGCAACACAGACCCCAAAATATATAAAGCAAACCTTGGCAGAATAAACAGAGAAATAGTTCTACAATAATCAATATTTTAATATCCCAGTTTTGATATTATAAAGAACACACAGAAGTAGAGGAATTGAACAACACTCTATTTCAATTTGTCCTATTACAACAAAAACAGAAAAGCAGAATACACATTCGCTTCACATGCACATAAAACATCCCCCAAGGAAAAGCACAAAACAAGTTCAATAAATTTAAAACAAAATGAAATCAAATTACCTGATCAAATCTAATGTATTTAGAAATAAGAAATATATGGAATTTAAATGAGAATGGAAATAAATAAACATGTATCAAAACTAAGGAGGTTAGTTAAAGAAGGAGTCATAGAGAAATGTATATCAATAAATGAATACATCTTTAGAAGAACTCTCACAGCAGTCATCTAAAATTTATATTTTAAGGAACCAAATGCAAAGCTTGCATAATAATAATTTTTAAATCACCATCCTTTAATAATAAAAACTTTCAGCAAACCAGGAGCAGAATGAAGATTCCTCAACATGATAAAGGGCATTTGTGGACAACCCAGTTTCCTTTCTAATTTCAGAAACAAGACAAATTGGCTACTTTTACCACTGCTGTTCAAAATTGTATTGGAAGTATAAGCCAGAGCAATCATATAAAAAAATCTTAAAAAACACAAAAAGAAAGAATGAAGTAAAATTATTTCTATTTGCAGTTGGCATGATTCATATATAGAAAATATTTAATTATCTAAAGAAACTATTAAAGTAAACAAATTCATCTAGGATATAAGATGACTATTTTAAGATAATATATTTCAGTATAATAGCAATGAACTAAAAGAAAGTAAGAAAAACAATTCGATTAACAATAGCATGTAAAAGAACAAAATAGTTGAGCATACACAACCACATAGATGTATGACTTCTGTATTGAACTACAAAACATTGTTGAACATAGCTTGGAGCAAATAAATACCTAAATAAGTGAAAAGTTATCTCATGTTCATTAACTGAACAACTTAATATTATTAAGATGGTAATATATTTCAAAGCACTCTACAGATTCAATACAATCCTCATCAAAATCCCAACAGCCTTTTTGCAAAACTATGAAATATGACTCTTAAATTCATATGGAATTTTGAGATGCCCAAAATAACCAAAACAATATGAGTAAGATAAATAATATTCCTTATTTCTATACTTAACTTCAAATCTGTACTAATCAATATTATTTAAACAAATACAAATATATAAGCCAATAGAATAGAGATTCCAGAACAATACCTAAACATCTATATTCAATTGATTTTCAACAATGGAACCAAGCCAGATAAACAATCTCTTTAACAAATGGTGCTGGGACAAATGGATAACCATATTCAAAACAATTATTTCTGACTTTTAACACACCATGCATAAAAAATGGATATCTATTCTTAGATTTGACATGCAAAGAAAAAACAAGGAAAACAGAATCCTTGGAATTAGTAAAAATCACAAACTTTTGGACAGACTCAAAAAAATATTTCTCCAAAGAAGATGTATAAATAACTGAGAAATACTTTAAAAGTTATTCAATGTACTTAATCATTGAAGGAATGAAAGTTAGAAGCACAATGAGATATAATTTCATGCCCATTAGGATGGATTTAAGGGAAAAAAACAGTAGATGCTGGGGAGAAGATATTTTCACAATATTGATGAGAATATAAAATGGCATAACAATCATAGAAACAATTTGGCAATTTCATAAATAGATAAACTTAAAAGCCAGGCACAGTGGTGCATGCCTGTAATCCTAGTGGCTCAGGAGTTTAAGACAGGAGGATCACAAGTTCAAAGCCAGATTCAGCAAAGTTGAGGTGTTAAGCAACCCAGTGAGACCATGTCTCTAAATAAAATACAAAATAGGGCTGGGGATATTTATTGTCAAGTGTCCTGTGGGCAGAGCCAAAAAAAGTCCCCCAATGAGCAGCTCCGTGGTCTGAAGGGGCAGGGAAACAGCCCAATGAGCATCACCGCAGAGGAGCCAATCAGTTGGCAGCTAGAAGTTTGCTGGGGCCACTGTGAGCCAATCATCAGCTGGCAGCTGGAAGTTTGCTGGCAGCTGGAAGTTTGCTGGGGCCCCTTCAGCTGTGGCTCTCAACAGTCCCTGAGTTCAATCTCCAGTACAAAAACAAACAAACAAACAAACAAACAAATAAATAAACAGAATTATCATATGACTCAGGATTTGCACTCCTGGCTAAATGTTCAGGAGAAACTTAAACATATACCTACATAAAGTTGTACACAAATATTTATATCAACATTATTAATAATAACAAAAAGTTGGGAATAACCCAAATACCCATCAATGGGTGAATGGGTAGTCAAATTGTAGTATAGATATACAATATTAATATTCAGCTATGGGAGGTAATGAGACATGCTACAAATTGGTTGACCCTCAAAAATAGGACGCAAAGTGAGAGAAACTAGACATGAAAATCCACATATTGCAGCTCAATATGTTGTAGCT
The DNA here is from genome assembly GCF_001458135.2 of Marmota marmota marmota. Lineage (NCBI taxonomy): Eukaryota > Metazoa > Chordata > Mammalia > Rodentia > Sciuridae > Marmota > Marmota marmota. Next base: position 6,966,658 of record NW_026000316.1, read on the forward strand.
CGGTGGTAAAGCACTTGCCTTGCATGCATGAGGCCCTGGGTTTGGTCCCCAGCACCACATAAAAATAAGCAAATAAAAATAAAGATATTGTGTCCATCTACAACTAAAAAAAATCCACATATTGCATGATTCCTTTCCATGATACATTCAGAATAAACAAATTCGTAGAAAGAGAAAGCAGATTCGTGGTTCACAGGGTACCAGGGAAAGGAATAATGAAAATTGAATACTTAAAGGAAGTTTTTTTATGACAGGATAAAAATGTTGAGAAACTAAAGAAATTACTACTAAATTGTATATTTTAAAATGATTAATTGTATGCTATTTGAATTTTGCCTCAATATAAACCTGATAGCAAGGAGAGAAACAAACTAGTAGAAGTGTGACAAACAGATCAAATAAAATTATTGTGAAAACAAATTAATTTCTCCAGTTAAGAAACACAAAGTTATAGACCCTGTAAAATATTTTAATTGCATTTTTTTTACAAAAGAAATATTAAAGCATAAATGTGAAGTTAAAAGTATATAGGGGCTGGGGATGTGGCTCAAGTGGTAGGGCACTGGCCTGGCATGTGCGAGGCACTGGGTTCGATCCTCAGCACCACATAAAAATAAATAAAGATATTGTGTCCACCTAAAACAAAAAAATAAATATTAAAAAAAGTATATAGAAAAAATCTATACCGTATCAGTATTAGCAGAACATTGCTTGCATAATTATATTAGTTATACATAAAAGAAAAATATATTACTGGAAAAAATAAAAACACTTCATTGTGACAAAAGTTTCTCTTAATTAGTAGAAAAGAACAATTATACTTTGCATTCATGAAAATTTCATCTCCAAGTCTACAGCAGTATTGATAGTACTAGAAAGTTCAATAAGTAAAGCCTTGTCAAAATGGGTGATTTTAATACCAATCTTCAGTAAATTATAAAACAAGCAACTTTTTAATAAAAAGCATAGACAATTTGGAACAACAAATGTAAACACCCTTCCATTAAAAATCAGCTTTATTGAGATAGAAAATATAAGAAATAGTGATATGCTTTGAATAAAAAAAAATAAACCACTGAATAGTATTCAATTAAAAAATATATAAACTTGGAGATTAGAACATATTTTGAACTGAACAAGAATGAAAACAGTCCATAACGAAACTCATGAGAATTCTGGATCTAGCTTAGAAAATCTAGGAAATTATGTAGAACATCATTCTCATAAAAAGTTGGACAATCTGTGAGTTAATATATTTTATTCAACTTCTGAAAGAACTGTAGGATAAAGAACTTGAAATCCCTTAGCATTCTCTTACCTCGAAAAGGTCCTGTCATGCCAGTCATAAAGAGAGGGAGAGGGAGAGAATGGAGAGAGAAAAAGGATATTGAGGCCTGGCCAAGAATGTCCACAATCTGAAAATTATGCTATCAGGAAAGCCAGGTTGGAAAATCTTAGGCAGAAGTTTAAAGCATAGTCCAAAGGCAGAATATCTTCTTCCTTAGGGAAATCTCAGTTATACTTTTTATATCTTTCAAATAATTGAAGCAGGCCTAGCCAGATAATCACAGATAATCTCTGTTATTAACTCTAGATATTAATCATATCCACAAAAATACCTTACTAGCAACATCTAGATTAGTGTTTGAATAATTAGGGACTAAAGCTTAGCCTTATCAACATATAAAACTGATAACCACATTCTACCCTTTATGAACTTGTAACTTGTATGAATTTCATGAAATTACATTTAATCTCAAAATAAAGATAATTACAAAGTCCTAATTCCAGCTAACATGATACAGCTATTCTGTATACAACTAGAAATGTGCCAATGCCTTTTCTAGAAGACAGTGCAAAGCACTTGATTGATATTCATTCTTCTCCATGATACCCTTTAACTTAATATTGTGGTGTAAAGTCACTTATTACTAATATACTTTATCTTAGATGATAAGGGGATAAAAGAGGGAAGAAAACAACACTAATTGAAATGCAAAAATATTCATAAAAAATGAGGATTAAATACTCCTGACCACAATCCTTGTTTCTGAAAATGGCTATGTGGTATTTACAACTACCTCATTTCACTAACTCATTCCATATTCCTTTTATCTTTAGCACATTAGCAAGCCCGCAGTTGGTGGTAGTTCTTTATTTGGTGGGGTAATTCAAATCCTTTTTCATGAAATTTCTGAGCCATTAGCAACCCTTCATAAATTGAAATGTCATAGTTTCCACTGGAAAAAAATTATAAGACATAGAGACACTCTAAAGATCTCCTGCATTGTATTTTTAAATTTTAATGATTTATTTTTTTGCTCCCAAGGACTGAACCCAGGGGTAATTAACCACTGAGCTACATCCCCAGCCATTTGTTAAAATATTTTATTTTGAGACAGAGTCTCACTAAGTTGCTTAGGGCCTCACTAAGTTACTGAGGCTGACTTTGAACTTTTTGATCCTCCTGCCTCAGGCCCCAGAGCCACTGGGATTACAGGCATGAGCCACTGTGCTCCTGTAGTTTAGACACACAATCTATTGTTTTGTAGTAGCAGCCCTATTTCCTGTTAGGAATCAGGATCTTTATTCCAAGTGAAGCACATTAACTCTCTTCTTTACCAAGGGATCCTAAGGTTTTAAAAAACCAATGTGGTCAAGTAACAGTATTAACTTTCAGTTCAATGGATTCTTTGAGTTCCTACTGGTGGAAATATTCCTCCTTTTAGAAATAAGATTTCTAGATTAGCAAAGCACAATGTTGTGGGGCAACCAGTATGTTACTAATGGATCTCTTAGAGCAATGGTATGCAGAGCCACTCTAATTTATATACTTTCAATTCTGTATCCTGGTATCTTAGTATTAGAGAAATGGTATCACACTTCAGATGCTAAGGTATATGAAGAGTTCCTAGAGAACATTACCCAACCTTATATCATATTGTCACCCACCTTCCATTGAAGCTGAGTCTTTAATAGCTCTATGAAGCCAGCTACTGTTGGATGATGGGGAATATGGTGAGAAAAGTGAGTTCTAGAAGCATGCATCCATTACCACACTTTGTTTGCCATCAATAAATTATTTTCTTAATCAGAATTAATGTGGTGTGAAATACAATAGCTGATAAGATGATAAGGCACTTGATAAATACATGGATAGTTGACTGAGCAGAAACATTCTTTGCAGAGAAAAGGAATCTATATGCAGAGTAGGTGTGTATTCCATTGGAAACAAAGCACTGTTCTGCCGTGATCGAAGCAATTCAATGTCATTAATCTGCCACTAGTTTGTTGGATGATTACCACCAGTAATGATGTCACATTGAGTGTTGAGTATTTGTCTCTGCTACTGACTCACTGAGTGCTTAATAATGGTGATAAACAGTTCAGTCTTGGTGAGTGGAATTACATGTTACTAGTGGATCACATGCATATCCTCCAAATCTGACAACTTGGCCACTTTGTTCATAAGTCCAGTGGGTAATGAAAGAAGTAGCTAGGGGAAGAGTTTGGTTAGTATTTAAAGAATGAGTCATCTTATCCATTTTATTAAATACTCCTTTTCCAGTTAAGGAGTATAACTCAGTAGTAGAGTGAGAGTTTAGCCTGCACTAGACCCTGGACTCCATCCTTAGCACCAAACACAAAACAAAATGTAACAGTGGTTCACCTCATGCTTTAAATGTGCCCTTGCATCTCTACCACTGAGACTTATTTTAAAATGAACATGTTTTGCTTTTTCTCTTCTCCCTCTTTCCCTCCCTAACCTTTTTCCCATCCTAAGCCAAGTTAAGCACACACCCACCACAGGAACCAAGTAATTCAGACTTCAGGGATGCTACCAGAAGATCTAAGGAAAGGGTATCTCCCAAATTAAAAAGTGAATCACACAATCCCCACCCCTCCCTGATCACCTGGAATGAATACCTTCTTTAAAAACCTTCTGTTCTCCCTGAAGGGTAGAATCACACTCTCTGGGACAGGAGTCCCCTCTGCTTCATCTTTGCTAGGAAAGCAATAAACCTTCTTTTTCTTTTTTCTCAAAACCCTGTCATCATTACTAAGTTGGCATCTGGGACAAGGGTCAAGCTTTTGGTAACAAAAACATTTCTCTGTTGAGGTCACCATTTGGTAAGCATTTACATTTTATACAAATATCTTCACATTATTTGCCAAGTCATACATGTCTATGCACACATTTTATCCCAAGTCTCCTTGCCATCAATATTCTTAAGCCTTCTTTTTCCCAAGTCCCTAAGCAGTCAAACAATTGGTCATGACCAATAATTTGCTATAGCCCCACAACATACCTCTGGCCACTTCTCCTTTGAAGTAACATGATCAATCAAGTTCACTTCTCTTACTTCTTCCTAGTGGCAGAGTTTCCTTTTACCATTGTCCTTCAGAAGTATCGTAGAAAGGGGCTCTAATTTTTAAACTGTGTACTTTCAAGTAGAGCAGCTCTACCACTGAGACTTATTTTAAACTGTAAACTGCCCTAAGTTATTGTCTTCACTCACTGATTATGGCCACTATGAGGCCATATGTGTGGGTTGAAGACAGATCATGTAGTAGGAGTAGACTTCAGTGACATTTGGGCCACTTACTCAAAGTGCTTCCTATGCTTTTAGGGCCTGCTCAAGACCTATATCATACATACTAGTCATATCTGATACTAGAGTATTGTTGTGAATACTGAATTACTGTTTTTTCGTGGATCATGTTGGCCAGCTAAAACACATGATATCTTGCTAACACAGGGTTACCACATTCAATTTCTACTAATACACAATAACAAGCCAACATTTATTTCTCAAGGCAAGTTATCTTCAGGGGGTTGCAGGGCATTGCTACAAAATCCTAAAATGAGCCTATAGAAGCTTACATAAGACTCAAAACAGCAACTTTATCTGCCATGGCTACTTCAAGCACTATTAAATTGGCAAAGCAGCTTGCACAGTAACTTTTAAAAAGAAGACATCATCATATTGAATTAGGGACATCTCTAATGACCTTATTTTAATTTAATTATCTCTAAATATCTTACTTCCAAATACAGTCAAATTTTGAGATACTGTGGGTTAGGACCTCAAAATATAACTATTGTGTGAACAAGACTCAGCTTGTTACAGTGCTTCTATTGCATACTATTCATTTGATAGATGTTATTTTAGTTTTCATTAGTTTGGAATTTATTTTATTTCTCTTGAAAATTCTTTTACCTGTGTTTTGTTTAATCATATACTTAATTTCCAAGTATTTGAGAGTTTTTCAGCTATCTTTCTGTTATTAAATTTTATTTCCATTATAATCTGAGTAGCCCACAGCTAACATCATCCTCAATAGTGAGAAACTAAAAATCGTTTTAAAAATATTTTAATTGTTTAGTTGTAGTTGGACACAATACCTTTATATTATTTATGTGGTGCTGAGAATTGAACCCAGAGCCTTGCACATGCTAGGCAAGTGCTCTACTGCTGAGCCACAACCCCAACCCCCTAAAAATCTTTAAGATTAGGAACAAGACAACTCTTACCATATTTATTCTACATAGTATGGGAAGTCCTATTCATAACACTTAAGCAAGAGAAAGAAATGAAAGTCATCCAAATTAAAACTGAAAAATGAAATTGTCATATGTGCACATGACATAATATTATATGTAGAAAACCTTAAAGGTGCCACCAAAAATCTAAGCCAAAACAAACAAAAACCTATTAGAACAAAGCAATTCAGTAAATTTGCAGGATAAAAAATCAAAATGCAAAAATCAGCTGTGTTTGTATTCACTAACAATGAACAATCTGAAAAGGAAGTTAGGAAAACAATTCTGTTTATATCCTGTTTATAATAGCACCAAAACCAATAATATATCAAGAATAATATGAATAAGGTGAAAGACTCATATACTGAAAATTATAAAACATTAATATAAGAAATTGAAGAAGGCAAAAGTAAATGAAAAGACATTCTGTGTTCATGAATTGCAAAACAACATTTTATTGAGTTTATGTACAATATATTTTTGTTTTTTATTATTGAATATTAATAAATTATAATTGTGTATGTTTGTAAGATCCACAGTAATGATATATGTATAATGGTGGAATCATTAGTTCAAATAAATTAACAAATTCCTACTCAAATGTTTGTAAATTATTCTTCTCATTTTACTGAAATATTGCATCCTTTGATCAACATCTCCCCATTCTCCCCATTCTTACCCTTTGGTGACCACTTCTCTACTCTCTGGTTTTATGAAATCAAATTTTGTAGCTCCTAAACGTGTATGAGTTTCTGGGACTGATTTATTTCACTTACAATAATGTCCTCCAGGTCTGTCCACATAGTTGCAAATGACATCATTTTTGTCATAAAAAAACTGAATAGCATTATGTTGCATAGAAAATATATTACATTTCCTTTATCCATTTATATATTGATTAAAATTTAGTTTGATTACAGAACTTGGGTGTTGTGAACAATGTTGCGATAAACATGGAACACACATATTTTTACATACCAATTTTGAATTCTTTGGATGTATACTCAGAATTAGGTTTGTTGCATCATATTGTAGCTCCACTTTTAGTTTTTTGAGTAACCTTTATTCTGTTTTCTATAATAGCTATAACAACTTATATCCCTTTAATGCATATCATTGTATTCAGGTTCATTCTTCTCTATATCCTCAGCAATATTTATTTTCTTTTATGTTTTTGCTAACAGTCAATATGACATGGGTCAGCAAAGCACTACACAGATTCAATGTGATTCCAATTAAAATCCCATCATCATTCCTTATAAAAATAGAAAAAGCAATAATGAAATTCATTTGGAAAAATAAGAGATCCAGAATAGCCAAAGCAATGCTTAGCAAGAAGAGTGAATCAGGAGGCATCACAATATCAGACTTAAACTATACTACAAAGCTATAATAACAAAAATGGCATGATATTGGCACCAAAATAGACATGTAGACCAATGGTACAGAATATAAGACACTGAGACAAAATCACAAAAATAAAATTATCTTATACTGGACAAAGGTGCCAAAAACTATACATTGGAGAAAAAAATAGTCTCTTCAACAAATGGTGCTAGGAGAACTGGAAATCAATCTGAAGCAAAGTGAAAATAAACCCCTATCTTTCACCATGCACAAAATTAAACTCAAAGTAGATCAAGGACCTAGAGATTAGACTAGAGACTCTGTGCCTATTAAAGGAAAAAGTAGGCCCAAGTTTTCATCAGGTGGAATTAGGTCAATACTTCCTTAACAAGACTCCCAAAGCACAAGAAGTAAAATCAAATTAATAAATTGGATGGACTCAAACTAAAAAGCTGCTTCTCAGCAAAAGAAACAATCAATGGGTGAGGATATATCATAATATAAAAAATTAAATGGTTAATCACACAATTTATTCAATAGAGTAGCCTCTTCTGTGTATGGGAGGGGTAGTTCTTTTGTTTGTTCTAATTCTCCTCATTTCTCCCGGCTGCAATGTTTTCCATCAGTGCCCTAATGTGATAGTTTTATTACAGTTTTCTAAAAATTAATACTTTTTTTTCCCAAAATGGAAACAGGGGAATTCAGGATCTGGGCATAAGTTCAGTAGGAGATGTTCTTCCCCTTCCCCAGATAGCATTATAAGGTAGTTTTTCAAGTTGTTCCCTATTTCCTATTAATGACTGGTAGGATGTTTGAAGGTAAAACCTGCAAGTGGGTCAAATTGCTGCTTTTTATGAAGCCCCCATGGGTTTACACACCCTCAAGAGCATGTAGGTGGTTTTCAGCAAATTGTTTAATATGTTTATCTAAATCCTCCTGGTTTATGTTTTACATGGTAGTGTCTGTCTCAGATAATGAAATGTTCAGGTCCTCTTTCTCCCCATAAGGACTTCCTCCAGACACTTGGTTTAGTTGTTTCTTCTGAAACCTTAGTTCTCTCTAAAGCCTTCAAGAAAAATCATAAATTTGCAGTCTGTCCATATTTCTCTGTTATCTCTAAATCTTAAATTCAAGGCAAAAGTATTTTAGAAAATTTTAAATCACAAAATAAGTTTATTTTATGAATACATTGGTATTCAGTTTACCTATTATTTCATGAGTTCCGTGATTATTTTTTTGCCTTTCAAATATTTTGCCTATTTTGTGCGAATTTATGTTTTTGGCTAATGTTTATTCGTCATATTATCATACATACATATTATTTCCCATGTTGAAGACTGCATATTAAATATGAACTCCATCACTGAGCAACACCCTTTGCCCATTATTATATTTTTAATAATCTTAGAGTCTATTGGAACATTATCTTCCTCAGTCCCTGATATTGGTAAATTATGTCATCATCTTTTTTCTCCGTAATTGGTCTTGCTGGAGGTTGATCAAATTAATTGATCTTCTTAAAAATATAATTTATTTCATTTATTTTTATATATAATTTTTGTTTTCTATTTTATTGATTTCCATCATGATCCATATGTATTGATTTTCACAGAAATATATATATATATTTCATTTACTTCATATTTAATTTGTTCTCTTATTTTTAGTTTAAGGTCAAAGCTATGCATATTTTTAATTTTAATCTTTCAGATGAATGGAATAAACATTTAAAACCCTATCATCGACAAATGCTACCATCATATATACATATCATCAACTTGCTCAGGTTTTTCATATTTTTACATGATAACTTTATCTTTTTTATTTTAATCTTTATGTGATGCTGAGGATCAAACCCAGTGCCTCACACATGCTAAGTAGGCGCCCTACCTCTGAGCCATAACCTCAGCCCAGGTTTTTCATTTAATATCATAGATGTCCTCAAAATTCTGTCTGAATTTTTCTGGCAACTTTCCTGTTTGCAGTGGATCTGAGCCAATTAGAACATTGTGATAATTCAACCTTGGTATTTAGCTTTATTTTTATTTCAGTATATTTTTTGGATTCTTTTTATTCTTGACATTTGAGAGATATAGCTGATTGGCACAACTATATGACTATGTTCTATTTAAGAAAAAATGGTATGTTTACAGGAATAATTTATAAAATGTTATTCTGTATGAATACAAAAAGGTATGTCAATATGTTATTTATTATGAAAATGTTTTACCTTGGAAAACGAATGTGTTTTTTCTTGCAAAACGAATGTATCTCATAAAAGGCTGTTTGAATAAATTTGTATTTGATTTCTAAAGAACAAATGTTGTCATTTTTGTTTAGTGTGCAAATTTTACCAACCCTCTATTTAGATTATGTCTCCATTGCCTTCATTTCCATGGCCATATTGCTAGGCACTCACATTATGCATCTTGCTATTTTAGTTTGGCACTTTACTTCAATCAAGGAAAACTATTTGCTATATTTTAAGTACAATTGTGAACTGAACCTATTTCAAGGAGGATGTGCAATCCTATTTGCAAAATTTGATTGGCATCCTGCATAACTGTTTTCACTGTTATCATTTTTGGAATGCCTTTCATTATCAAACCTATTCTGTCTAGTGTCAAACACTAATTTATGTATATTTCAGGGAACAGCTAGTTTTATTTCAGAACTAATTTTGATGCTCTTTGTCAATCACATGTCTCACCATTTTGTCATTTCTGACAGCTCAAAGGAGTGAAACAGAATGCTTATAGTTTCCTCCATAGCTGCTGAAAATGGTAGGAAGAATTTTCTCTAGAAGCTTGGTTTTTCATTTGAATTCAGTAGTTTGGTTTTTCTCAGCATTCTAACAATTGCGAATTTTGCATATATGCCCCCCAGTTTTTTTTAACATGGCACCATGTATCCATGAAGACATTTGTTTTTCTTTCTTTTTTTACTTTGTTCAGCAGTACTTAATGTGATCCTTCCTGAAGAATACAATAATACATAATCCTAGTTAGGAATTTCCACTATATATGAAAGACTTATTAATTCATTTAAATTAGATAAGCATAAAGTGCTGTATGTAAACGAGATATGCTTGACAGAAAAATAAATTCCTTCTATAAGGAGCTAGAATGATCTTGAATGAATGAAAAAACTTTCTTCTCTGCTATTTTGTTTCCTGGCTAAGTATCATTATTGCTATGTAGATAGGGTAGAGGGGATGGAGGGGAAGGGAGTGGGCATGGGGTAATTAATGATGATGGAATGTGATGATTATTATTATGCAAAGTACAGGTATGAAGACACAAATTGGTGTGAATATACTATGTATACAACCAGAGATATGAAAAATTTTTCTCTATATATGTAATAAGAATTGTAATGCATTCTGCTGCCATATATAAATAAAAATCAGATATATACATATACATGTACTTATATATTCATGTAGTTATATGTATATACTTAATGTTTATGCATACTTATTAACATTTAATAAGGAGGGTAATGTTCCATGTAATACAATTTGAAAATCTGGTCTTCATTGGTGAACATTGTGGACATTTTAATTTACAGTGTTTAGTATATATTTGGTAGAAAAGAAACATATGAGAACCATAGAGATATGTATTTATTATAACATACAGATGGTTCTATATCCTGCTTCTAACTTTCATGTCCTTTGTTTCAGAAAAGAATAATTGTAATTTTTTATTGTTGATCATTTTTTGTGCACTTGTTCCTTTATATCACTCACAGATGTAGTTTAACACAATTCTCAAAGTTGTACATTTCAATGTGATTAGAATATAATAAGGTGATAAAGTAGGTATATTGAAGTGAGTGAAATGTGTGTTCATTTTGGAAGAAAATATAAAACAATAAGTGCATATAGTTGTAAATTATATCAACAATATCAATTTGAGTTTATAAATAATACATAACAGGGCTTTGGATGGAAGAGCTGAGGATAAGAGAATAATGTCTGAAATATTTTAATGCTTAAATATTCTCTCAGAGTGACAGGGGAACAAGACCACTGTTCAATTATCTTGCAGTTGCATTTCATCTCACTTTTATTTCCCAGCTGGTCATAGAGGTGAATTGATATCAAATGCATAGAATTGAATGGGCAATTGGTGACAGGAGATCAGAAAACATTGGACTGCCAAATATTCTTGTTCAATATTAGATTTGGAATTGAGACAGGGAAGCTGAAAAGCCTACATTTTAAAAATGCTTGCATTTTCCAAAAGTAACCATCCTGCCAGGGAGAAATAGGAGGTTAAGTATAGCATAACACAAATGGAAATGCAATATGGCATACAGAAAGACAGTTTGAATGATATGATACAGAAAACCTAGTATATTTAAAAATAATACTGCCTAACTTACAGAACGTTAAATTGTGACAATTCATAAATGGGAAAAAGCAATGCTCATTACAAATGTAATTAAACAAAATTCGTGTATGTGTGTGTATGTATATATGCATATATACATTTTAAAGAAAGATACTAAATATTAGTGCTTAGTCCTTTATTAACTTGTACATTTGAAGTATTTCTGGATTTATAAGCAGTTGGAAGAATAATACAAAGAAATATACATAACAGACACATGTGTTTCAGTGGTAAATAATGAGAACATCTTGTCTAACTAAAGTACATTATCACAATCAGGATATCAAGAGTGATGTAATTCACCAGCCATATTTAGGTTTCACCAATTTTATATACATTAATTTGTTTGCACACCTATGGTTCCATGCAATTTTATAACATATGCAGTTTTGTGTAATCATCAATGTAAAGATATAAAATATTTCTATTATGAATATTTCTTTTGAACCACATTCTTACTACTTATACTTAAACTCTGACAACCACCAATCTGTTATACATTTCATCAATTTAATCTTTTCAAGATTGTTACATAAATGAAATCCATGCAGTGTGTAACCTTTCAAGGTTGATTCTCTTCATACAGCATAATATCCATATGAATTATCCAAGTTTTGTGTGCATCACTAGTTAATTTCTTTGTATTTCTTAAGTAGTATTCAATGATATGGATGACTTAACTCATTACCTATCTTACAACAGCTGAACCATTTTCAGCTTTCGATTATTACAAATAAAGCATTTTGAACATTGGTCTATAAGTTTTTATAATAGAAATATATTCATAGTCTGGGATAAACATCCAAAGATTCAACTGCTTGAACTGCTTGGTCATATAGTAATATATATGTGTGTATGTATGTATATATATATATATATATATATATATATATATATATATATATATATACACATATATCCTCAGACACTCAAGACAACACTGGAATGAGCTAACATACTCAGCTCATTTTTCATTTATATAAGAAATTGCCAGTTTTGTTGAATATTCATGTTTACATTCCCACCAGTAGTGTATATGGGATGCAGATTCTCAACATCCTTGCCAGCATTTGCTATTGTCACTAATTTTTTGATTAGTCATTCTCAGGGGTTCGTAGTGACAGCTCATTGTGGTTTTAATTTGTATTTCACTAATGCCTAGTTGTTTTGAAGATCATCCATATGTTTAATTTCCTTATATATAATTTGTTCAGTAGCATATGTCATCATAGTTTTTGCCTATTTTCTGATTTTACTTTTTTGATTTATTATTTTGACTGTTTTTAAAACAATTTCTTCATGTATTCCAGATACAAGTCCTCTATCAAATATGTGGATTGCAATGGTCAAGGTAACTGTGGACTAGATTATGTCATAAGGCTGGAGGGTTAGTATACCCCTTAAATAGGATGGTGATGATGCAGTGCTTTTTTTGCCAGCCTAAAAAAAGGCCTCTGGTGGTCTCTTTTTTTAACATAAAAGAAAAACATGTATAGATAAATATTTGCATAGTATATACCAGGGAGTGTGTTAATTTTCTAAAGCAAAAAAGAACAACTGAAATAGTGCTTCTATTGGAGTTACCACCTGATTAATTTATGATAATCAACTGTTCATTTCCAAGATCCACCTGTTTTCTACTTGGACAAAGTAGGAAATTTAAATGAGAATGTAGTGAGTATCACCAGTCTTTCATGCCTTAAGTTCATAATGTTGCCATGGATTTATGCACTTCCTTCAAGAATATTTTGGTTTACTACTTTCCTAGGTTGAGTGAATCCTATTGGCTTCCTCTTTTTTTTTTTTTTTTT
>NW_026000316.1:6979778-6996361 GCF_001458135.2 Marmota marmota marmota
CAGCAAACTTCCAGCTGCCAGCAAACTTCCAGCTGCCAGCTGACGATTGGCTCTCAGCGGCCCCAGCAATGTCTAGCTGATTGTCTCCTCTGCGGTGATGCTCATTGGGCTGTTTCCCCGCCCTTTCAGACTAGGGAGCTGCTCACTGGGGGACTTTTTTTGGCTCCGCCCACACGACCCAGCCAATCGGCCTCAAGAGCAGGAGGAGTTGGGGAGGTTGAGAGGCTTGTGGGAAGCCGGTGGTGGCAGTTGGGCTCTGAAGGTTTTTCCCGAGGAGCTGTTTTGTTTGGCGTGTGTGGTTCTAAAAATAAAGTTTCTTTCTTTTGACAAGTGGCTCCAGAATTGTGCCCAGCCAGACTGCGGCACTACTATAAACGTGGTTATATGTGTATCATTATAGTAAGCAGAATTTAATTATTTTGGACAAATACCAAGGAGTGGTAGAGCTAGATCATATGGTGGTTCCATTCCTGGAGTTTTGAGGAGCTTGCACACCGATTTCCATGTGGTTGTACAGTTTACATTCCCACCAATATAAGTATTTCCTCATATCCTTGACAACTTAGTTATTATTTATATTCTTGATGATAACCATTCAAAATGGAATGAGGTAAAATAGAATAGTTTTGATTTGCATTTTCCTGATTGCTAAAGATGTTGAACATATTTTCCTGTTAACATGAAGCTTTTTTTTTTCAATAGTCCAATCTTCTTTTATTCATTTCTTCATTCATTTGGCATGAAAGTATTTAGCAACTTTACTAAGTATAGAATTTAAGATATTCCTCCCACATACACAAAAGTGAAAAAGACAAGTCTATATTTTGAGGTCTTTACATTTTATGTAGGGATACAAAATTATTTATTACATAAAATAGGAGATTTGTTTTGAAACATTAAATGAAATGCTTGAAAATATATCACTATTTAAATTACTATTGTCTAAACATTTTTTCACACAGCAAACACACAAAAAATGATAGTGTTTATGGGCACACAAGATGAAAAAGAAGGTAATTTGTGGCTGGACCAATCCAAGGCCCTACCACTTTCTATCTTGATGCTGAAGGTAGTAATAGTTCAACTCTTACAATCCATTTATAACTGACCCATGTATTCTGCACAGTCTACACCAGCTTTCAAGGTCTGTTTCAGAGTACTCAAAGGCAAGTTATTGATAGGAAATATCTTCTTGAAATTGTTAAATATTGAATCTTATTTTATATCTGAACAAGTTCACATATAAACATTCCAGATATAAATAATGTTGTTGATTATAATGATGACATTGTTGGTGGATAAATCCAAACAAAGACGATTAGAATAAAATTAGAATAAAATCCCAATTTTCCAACTGGGCACAGATGCTCACAATAAGGAAGAGTTCACAGATTCTTCAGCAAATCCTAACACTGTCCAAACTTTTCTAGGCACTAAATCTAGCTATACACTCACATGGTCAAAGGAGCAATGTTGAACTTTTTTTTTTCATATTGTTGGTCCTTTGTATCTCTTCTTTTCAGAATTATCTGTATAGTTCATTTACCCATTTATTGATTATATGGGTGTTAAGTTTTATTAATTCCTTATGTATTCTTGACATTAATATTCTATCAGTACAGTAGCTGGCAAAGATTTTCTCCCATTATGAAGACACTTCATGCTCTTGTTTTCTTTGCTGTGCAGCTTTCTAATTTGATGCCATCCCATTCATTCTCAGTATTATTTCCTGAGCTTTAGGAGTCCTAGATAGGAAGATGTTGCCTGTACCTATATATTAGAGTGTTTACCCTAAGTTTTCTTCCAGCAGTTGCAAAGTCTCAGGTTTAATTCCTAGGTCTTTGTTCCACATTAGGTTGACTTTTTGCAGGGATCAAGATTCATTCTTCTACATATTGATGTCCAGTTTTCCTAGCACCACTTTTTTTTAAAGTGCTTGTTTCCCTAACATGTTTTTTTTTGGCACCTTTGTCAAGGATTTGATGACTGTATCTGTGTAGATTTGTCTGTGTCTTCTATTCTACTCATCTTTATGTCTGTTTTTATGATAGTGCCATGCAGTTTTTGTTACTATAGCCCTGAGGTACAATTTGAAATTGAGTATTGTAATGCCTCCAGCTTTGCTCTTTTGATTTAGCATATTCTAGGTATTTTATTCTTCTATATGAATTTTAAGAATTTTTTTTATTATTTCTCTGAATAATGTCGTTGGTTCCTTGATGGGGACTTCATTGAATATGTAATTTTTGGTAAAATGGCTATTTTTAACAAGAGTAATTCTGCCTATCCAAGAATATGAGAGGTCTTTCCATTTCCTAGCATCTTTAATTTCTGTCTTTGGGATTCTATAATTTTAATGTAAGTTCTATAATTTTAATGCAATCTAACCAAAAAGGTGGTTAGATTACACCTTTTTGGTTAGATTTATTCCTAGGTCTTTTATTTATTTATTTTAGGGGGTATTGTAAGTAGATTTATTTTCCTGATTTCATTTTTGGTAGATTTATTATTGGATTTTTTAATAGCTATTGATTTTTGTATGTTGATTTTCATCCTCCTATTTGATTGAATTTGGTCATCAGCTCTACAAGTCTTTTGGTGGAAATTTTTTTTGGATGTTTAAAGTATAGGATCTTGTCATCTGCAAACAGTGAAAATTGGCTTCTTTTTTTCTTATTTGTATCCCTTTTATTGCCTTCTCTTGCCTAATTGCTCTGGATAAAATTTCAGGTACTCTATTGAATAAGAGGGATGAGAATGGACATCCTTGTCTTGTTAATGATTTTAGATGAAATGCTTTCAGTTTTCCATCATTCAGCATGATGTTGGCTTTAAGTTTGTCATATAGCCTTTATTATGTTGAAATAAGTTCCTTCTATCTGTAGTTTCTTCAGGCATTTTGCCATGAATGACTGATGAATTTTGCTAAAGGACTTTTCTGCATGTATTGAGTTGATCGTCCTCAAAATGGCTTTGTTATTATGACCAGCATTGGGAGTGTATGTTTGGCAAGGCTGAAGGCTGTTCCTCTCACTCATGCTGCCTGCTGACCAATCTAGATTATGTCACACCCCCTCACTCCAGGAGCCCCACTCTGTGTGTTGGAGAGAGGTATGTGGGAAGTATCAAGCTATCTTCCTGACATTTCTGGGTAGGGGGAGGTTATACGCGTATCTCCTATATGCGTAACTCCATAGGCTGTTATGGGGTCAGTGCTTTCTACTGAACTCTAATCTGTCCCAGATCCATCTCTGTCAATGATGCTCCTTATGTTCCTTATCCTAGAGATAAGACCACAGATTTCTCTTCCAAGTTTGAATAACAACCTCATTACTTTTCCCAGGCTGATTCATGGTATGGGCACTCATCAATCCAGTGAAAATCATAGCCTAAGTGGTTGTTTTGTCTTGGGTAGTCAGAAAGTGAGTAAAAACAAGACAAAAAGAGAAAAAATGGAGATAAAAAACATAAAAAACAAGGTAAAGTATGGGGATTTCTAGTCTCCTGTTTAGGAAGTCTAAACAAAGAGTCTTTTTAAGCTGTCATCACTTTTCTACTTTCAATATCTCTGTTGGAGAGTGTCAGAATTTTCCCTTATATCAGCTCAGCTAACTGTATCTGAGTTTATTTTCTGCTCAGATTGCAATTATGTTGGACAGTGGTGCCTGTTTATCTTAAACTTGGTGGAAGAAATTCTTTGGACTCCTCTGAGGGGAGCTTTCCCTCCCTCACTGAGCCACGATGTGCCCTGCACTGCTGCTGTATATTGTTTTTATTAATTCTCTTTCTACACTGGAAACTGATATTTTTGATTGTCATCCAGTTGCTAGCTCTCTTGAGTTGCTTACTGGCATTGTCCCACAGCCTTCCTACCTCAATATGCTGTTGCAGAACCATTGTTTTAATTCACTCTCAAGATGCTACAATATTTTGGGATGCTCTAATCCACCATTTTCTCCAGTTCCCCACTGCATTTTAAAGTCCCAGCTTGTGGTGATAGTTCCTGCTATAATTACTAACACAGTGAGAAAAGTGTCCAAGGAGCTCTTCAGAGAAATTGGGGCTCCCTTAACAAATCCATTCCTCACAGTCATGGTGAAAGTTGTATACTGTGAACTCTTCTAGGGTGGGTAAGAATATCTTGTATGATAAATCCATTCTAAAGTTTCAATCTCTCTAAGCATTTAGACAACTTTCTCTCCAGAATACAAAGGCATTCTGGCATTTTAATATTATTTAGTATGGGATACATTTTATTTCATGTGTCAACCAAGCTATCAAAAAAAAAAAACCCTTACATATATACATTTAATTTATATATGTGTATATATAATATATATGTATATCTATATGATTATATAGATATACATACATATATAATCTTAAATATTTTCTTATCTCCAAATATATATTTTTGAGAACTTTCTAAACACTTGAGCTAAAACATTGAATTCAAAACCTCTGCTTAGCACCCTATGTAAATAAATTCAGCTTAATAAAATACTATGCTGCTTTTGCCATTATCCTACACCCTTAACAGCCTTTGCCACACATGAATGACGATGGAAAAATAGTTTATATGAGACTTAATACGAACACCAAATATTATATAGGTATTTATCAATGAAGATACATTTGGGAAGGCTCAAGGATCCAATTAAGTTCCTGCAGCAACACAGTGAAGCAAAAATAGAGAATAACCACACTGATGGGATTTCTAGGGAGATCAGCATTCCCAAGGTTTCTGAAGATGGCTCAGAAAAAGATGAAGGGTGAGGGCTATCAGCATAAGCCATACAGGGGGTGCCACCTGTAAGTTACAATGGAGAGACATTCCAAAGGTTGTCAAATATTTTCTTTCCACTAAATATATGCTATTCACTAGAACCTAAAATGTCCACAGTGCTCAACAATGATGACCAGATTTTCAGTGTATTTCAAGGAACACTAATTAATAAGATGGTAATAAGTATCATATATATGTACATAAACACATATGCATACAAATATGTATATATGAGATAGACTGTATGTGTATGTATTTTCTTTTTTCTTTTTTCTGGGGGCGTACCACGGATTGAACCCAGGAGTGATTAGCTACTGAGCTTCATCCCCAGCCCTAGCACTGTTTTATTTTTAATTTATTTTTTAAATATTATTTTTAGTTGTAAATGGACACAATATCTTTATTTTTATTTGTGCATAAATTTATTTTATTTTATTTATTTTATTTTATTTTTTTTTGTTATGTGCTGGGGATTGGACCCAGGGTCTCATGCGTGTGAGGCAAGCACTCTACCACTGAGCTACAACTGCAGCCCCATTTTATATTTTATGTTGAGTCAGGGTCTTGCTAAGTTGCTTAGGGCCTTTCTAAATTGCTGATGCTCTCTTTGAACTTTTGATCCTCCTGTCTTAGCCTCCTAATGCACTGGGATTATAGGCATGCACTACCATGCCTATATTTTAGTTTTTACTTGGCCTTAAATTGAATGCTTAAAAATGTCATCAGTTTATTATGCAATCTGAGTTGCCCATTAGAAATGATATTGTTTGTCAACCACATCTTAAAGTTGGACATCCACAGCAGCACCCTATTATCAAATGTAAATGTTATATGTGAGATCAGTCTTCAGCAGGCCTTAATGACTCAAGTAAATTACATGAGGAAATAGTCCAAATACATAAAGTTCCAACTTCTGCCATATCACCTTCTTTCTTCCAGTTTTAACTGTAGCCTCAAAGGAGTTTCCTACTTTTACTTTTCAGGAAGAGAATATTCAGGCCTGGTTTATAGATGGTTATCTATGACATACAGAGATACTACTGGAAGGTGGATAGCTGTAGGACTATGGCCTCTTTATGGGACATCCATAAAGAACAATGATGAAGCAAATCCAGAACTTTAAGTGGTGCACTGTATTGTTCATTTTGTTTGACAGAGTTTTGGTTATATAATAAGGCAATGAATTTGTTGAATGATCGAGGATTTGGAAGGAATGTGATTAGAAAATTAGTAACTAGAAACTCTGAGGAAAAGTTATCCTGATAAATCTCTTTGCATGGGAAAAATCTGGAAGATAGTTGTTTATCATATAAACGCTTACAAAAGTGACATCAACAGAGGAAGAGTGCATAGGGTGACCTGCTCTATGGACAAAACTCAAACTATTTCCCCTTCCACCCCTGAATTTCTCCAGTTGTATCACAAACACAATAATCATGGTAGTAGGAATGTTGGTTTCACATGAGTTCAGCAATAAGAACTTTCACTCACCAAGATCTCCCTGGATTGTGTCAGCAGTGGATACTAATCCCAAGCAACATTCTTGTGGCCAAATTTGGATAGGGAATTAGTATGGTAAAATATGACAATATTCACGCTGGTGATTATCCATCTACCTGTAACAGATTGATCACATTGTACTTCTTCTATCATGGAAGGAATTTGCTTTAATCTTACTGGGGTAGACCTAGATTCACATTTGCCTTCCCTACATGTAATGCTTTGGTGAAAACTAACCCCTGTGGGCATGCATCATACCTTATCCACTCTTAGGATTTAACACACAGCAACATTTCTGGTCAAGAAAATTACTTCAAGCAAATGAAATCTATCAATGGTCCCATGCTCATGGAATTTACTGTTCTTACCATATCCCTCATCAGAGATATGATGCCTTGATAGGTGGAATGGCCTTTTAAAGACTCAGTTACAGTGCTGGCTAGGTGGCAGTAACTTGCAGATCTGGATAATTTTCTCCAGGAGATTGCATATTGCCCTAAATCAGTGTCCAATATATGATGACAATTCTCCTTTAGATATGATTATTGGGCCTAGAAATTAAATAGGAATGGAACCACTGTTTCTCTTAGTGATCCAATAGCGTATATTTTTCCTTCCTTTTCCCATGTTCAGCTGGTTTAGAGATCTTAGTTCCAAAGGAAGGCATTCTTTCACGAGGAACAAAACAATAATTCAAATAAGACATAATTCCCTCCTTCCATTTAGTATGGCATCTCAATCAATAGATAAAGAAGGGAATTATGTACCAGTGTGACTAATTCTGACAACTGAAGGGATAAGAGAGTCCCTCAAAATTCAAACATGTCCTGCCAAACTTCAGTAGCCCATTCTAAAAATTTATCTGACAAGTAAATTTCTCCATTTTTAAATTTATGTAAAATTCTGTCGTTATCCTTGAAATTTGAACTTTTTTTGCTTTATTGAGTCTCATTATTGGACTCTTTCATTATTATACTGTTTTATTGTAAGATAATTTTTAAATTCAGGTACTAGTTTAGTTATGGATTTTTTTGTTTTTGTTTTTAGCAAATTGTCTGATAAATTTGTTAATTTTTCTTACAGTTTGTTTTTCTGATATCTGTTACCATCATTCTATTGCTAGTATTCTCATTTATAGAATAATTCCTTTTATATCATAAAAAACTTTTTTATAATGAAAACTTCTGATTTTTAATGTCATTTATCAGGTAAGTGAGGTATATTTTTCAATATACTAACATGGTTTTGTTGGGTTTTACATTTTTATTTCATAGAATCTCTCAAAATATGGCATACATTCTCAGTTACTGTTGGTCCTACACTTCTGAGAATTTCTGACTTGTTTGCTAATTCATCCTGTAAAAGTAGTCATTTTTCTTTTCTAGATACTGACATGGTTCTGTTAATCCTTGCCATTGAATAGTTTGCCTGACTTTGTGTAAATACTGGTATATTTGCATTATTATTTATAATGATGATTATTATTTATAATAATAATAATTATTTATAACCTTGTCTCTTAGCTGTAGATTGGGCAGGCTGGAGTGTGGTCAGCGAGCATGGGCAGTCACTGCATGGAGCCCACCATGCCAGCTCAGGCCTGAGGCACAGCAAACCAGAGATGAGTAAGCCAGAGTATGCATATCTGTTGCAAGGCAGCCTGAGCTGGCCATGTGAGGATGAATGTTCCACACAGAACCACAGTATCCATGACCTGAGGACCTCAACCTCCTACTTTCCAATGAGGATTGGAAAAACAGAAGTGGGGCAGACCTGAATGGGACTGCAGGGCTCATCAATAGCAATGGTACTTTTTCAGACCCTGACTGGCATAGATTTGGACCAATAGTGTTGACCCATGTGCCATATATATATATATATATANTATATATATATATATATATATAT
This sequence comes from Marmota marmota marmota, assembly GCF_001458135.2. Classification (NCBI taxonomy): domain Eukaryota; kingdom Metazoa; phylum Chordata; class Mammalia; order Rodentia; family Sciuridae; genus Marmota; species Marmota marmota. Next base: position 6,987,973 of record NW_026000316.1, read on the forward strand.
ATATATATATATATATATATATATATATACATATTTTTTTTTCACACACCCTTAGACTAGCACAATCAAGTGGCAACCTACTACTATCAGGTCCCCTCTTTCCCTGGGGGAGTAGTCTGTTTCTGTTCGCACTTGAATAAATCCTACTCTTATACTCACTCATCTTCATCTATGGATTTATTCATTGAATTCATGAGACATACATCCAGAAAAAAATGGTGGTGAGCTTCTGGGTTCTGCTTCAACAGGAGATGGCATATTCCACCATTAAGAGCTGCAGAGGTCCACAGCTTATGCAGTCCCCAGAAGCAGAGAAATTTCAGTTTCAATGGCAATTACTATCATTTTAAATTGTAAAATTTTAAGTTGATTCATACGTTTATCTCTGGAAAATTTTATTAGTTTGCCCTCCCTAATCTAGTTGTAACAATCTATTTTCTGCAAAAACATTATGGTTGTTGAGCATATTATCAATCCTCATTTGTAATTTATCTTTTATGATTTGTTTCACCATCAAAACTTACGTCATACATGTATATTTTTTACTTTGTTTTTTTAAATGGTCCAATTTTCATTTTGTGATGAATGTAGTGTACCTTTAATACCATGGCTTCAACAAATGCAAGGACTGTGTCTAAGCAGGTGTGGATATGACCAGGTTGACTGGCATTATCACTGTGATGTCAGAATTCTTAAAAATTAAGTGCATGTTGACCTGGAAACCTTCATGTATACAATATTTCAGAGACAACATAGAGCAGCAACCTGATAATTCATCCTTTCCAGGTAAAATATATTTTATAATTTTGGATTTTTATAGGATTTTTATAGGATTCTAACTTTATCTTTGACTTTTGACATTTCAACCAAATTGTGTCATCTTTCCATTAATATTATTGTGACATATGTTATAATATTTGTTTGGTTTCTATATTCTATATTTTCTATATTCTATATTTTCCTTTATTTTCTTCTTTTTAATGTAATTAGATTGATGTTGTTTTCAGGAATGTTCCATGAATATGCTAGATAATTTATTATTTATTCTTCCAAATTTCTCTCTCTCTTTTTTTTTTTATTTGAGACACGGTCTCAGTAAGTTGCCTAGGGCCTCGCTAAGTTACTAAATCTGGATTTGAACTCATGATCCTCTTGCCTCAGCCCCTCAAGTAGCTGAGATTATAGGCGAGCATCACCGCACGTGGCTCATTTCCTATATCTTTGAACACAACATATTTTATACCTTAATAGCTGAAAATGTTTTTCTTAATCATCAACTTTAAATCTACTACTCATATGAATCTTTAGTATTTTAACATAGGCCAATATTGTCACTGAGAATATGTGAATACCTGGTGTGATATTTCATTATGAGGTGAGAAACTCCCTCAAAATTCTAAGTAATCCTGATAACTTTATGTCATAGTGTTCAAGATCCAGTTTAGGCCAGCCTGAAAATTCACCCTTCCCAAATAATCTATTTTGTAACATTTCTGAATTTTTATGATATTTTAACTTTATCATTGACTTTGGAAATTTCCAGTAGAGTATATCTTTCCTTTAGGATTATTCTGGTATATGGTAAAATAATTAAATTTTCATGTTGTGAAATTTTTCTTTATTTTTTAAAAAGTAACTAATAAATCTCTCATCTATACTTGTCCACTCTTATTGCTCCTTATAAATTATTCATTTTAAATCTCTTTATTCAAAATAAATTTTACACTGTAATACCTGAGAGCTTTTTCATTCATTTTTATCTTTAAATTTATATCTATACAATAAGTAAATATTTAATATCCTAGTCTAGGCCCATCCTGGTACTGTGAACATGTAGTCATCTTGGTTGGCTTTTTCATTGTGAGGTCAGAAACTATCTGAATATTCTAGGTATTTCTGGTAACCTTCATTTATACAGTGTTCAAGAGCCAGATTAGGCCAGTCTGATAATTACTCTTCTCAGGTAATGCATATTTTTACCTTTTCTGAATTTTATGAGATTTTAACTTTATCCTTGACTTTAGAATGTTCAAGTAGAGTATATCTTGGTTTTGACATCTTTCCATTGGAATTATTGTGATAGGTTGTGGTATAATCATAAAATTTTCATGTTCTGAAATTTTTTCTAACTTTTTTTAAAAAAAGGAATCGATAGTCTATTTTTCACCAGTCTCTCATCTACACTTGTCTATTATTGCTACTTCTAAATTATTCATTTTAAATCTCTTTAATCACAATATTTTTACATTGTAATATCCCAATGTCTTTATTTTCATTTTTGTCTTATATTTTTTATCTATCACTTGGCTAAATCTTTAATATCCTAGTATAGGTCTATTCTGGTACAATGGACTTATGGCCATCTTGGTTGGCGTTTTTTATTGTGAGAGCAGAAACCCCTCAAAATTTTAGGTAGTCTCAGTAACCTTCATGTACACAGTGTTCAAGAGCCAGCTTAGAGCAGTCTGATAATTCACCCTCCTCAGGTAATGTATGTTTTCACTTTTCTAAATTTTAGGAGATTTTAACTTTATCCTTGACTTTAGAAAGTTCCAGTAGAGTATATCTTGGTATTGACATATTTCCACTGGAATTATTCTGATAGGTTGTGGAATAATGGTTAAACTTACATATTCTGAATTTTTTCATTATTTTTGAGAAAAGGAATTATATCAATTTTCGCCAAATTTATATTAATCTATTTTTTCACCAATCTCTCATCTATACTTGTCTACTCAATTATTACTCCTTCTAAATTATTCATTTTAAATCTTATTCACAGTATATTTTACACTATAATATGTGAGTGCTTTTTGTTGATTTTTTGTCTTTAAATTTATATTAATAACATGGTTAATCTTTAATATACTAGTCTAGGCCCATCCTGGCACTGTGACCATGTAGCCATCTTGATTGACTTTTTCACTGTGAGGTCAGAAAGTCCCTCAAAATTCTAAGTAGTCCTGGTAACCTTCAAGCATATGGTGTTTAAGAGCCACTTTAGACAGTTTGATAATTCACCCTTCCCAGGTAATGTATGTTTCACATTTTCTGACTTTTAACTTAATCCTTGCCTTTAGAAACTTCCAGTAGAGTATATCTAGGTATTGACATCTCTTGTTTAGAATTATTCTGATAGATTGTGGGAAAATTAGATTTACATGTTCTGAAATTTTTCCTTTTTCTTGAGAAAAGGAATTAATCTATTTTTACTAATCTCTCATCTACACTTGTCCACTCTATTATTGTTTATAAATTTATTTAAATCACTATATATTTTATATCATGATATCTGAATGCCTTTTTGTTCATTTTATTCCTTAAATTTATCTATCACTTGTTTGAATCTTTACTATGTTATTATAGGTGCATCTCGGCACTGTGCCCATATGACTGTCTTGATTGGCTTTTTCCTTACGAGGTTAGAATATCTTCAAAATTTTAAGTAGTCCTCTAAACTTCATGTACACAGTGTTCAAGAGATATCTTATCCCAGTCTGATAATTCACCCTTTTTAAGTAGATTTTTTTTACCTTTTTTGAATTTTTATAGGAATTTAACTTTTATCTTTTTATTTTGAAACTAGATATAAGTAGATTATATCTAGGTTTTGGCATATTTCATCTATGATTATTCTGATGTGACGGATAATTATTTGTCTTCTGAAATTTTTCTTCCATTTGGATTTTTTATTAGTGCATTAATAGTGGAATTCTTTGTAACATTTGTATATGAAAGCAATGTAATTTAGTCAATTTCATTTCCTGGGACTTCCCCTTTCTCTTCACTCCTTCCTCCCCTGGTCTTCTTCCTCTACTCTGCCCGTCTCCATTCTATATTCATGAAACCCCGCATTTTCTCTCTACAGGTTTTTAATTACTTTTAAAAGTGTAATATTAATGGTCTATTTTTCAGTAGTCTCTCACATATACTTGTCAGTATATTCTTCTTCCTTCTAAACTCCTAATTTCTTATCTGTTTAATTATAGTATATTTAGACACTATAATATCTAAATGCATTTTCTGACTTTAAATTTTTATCTATCACTTGTGTAAGTCTTTAATATCCTAGTCTAGGCCCATTCTGGCACTGTGAATGTGCAGCCATCTTGGTTGGCTTTTTCATTGTGATGTCAGAAACTCCCTCAATATTCTAAGTAGTCCTGGTAACCTTCAGGTACACAGTGTTATAGAACCAGTTTAGACCAGTCTGATAATTCACCTGTCCTAGGTAATGTATTTTTTTTACCCTTAATGAATTTTTATGGGATTATAACTTTATCTTTTGAACATCTCAGGAGATTACACAAATATATTAGAATCTTTCTTGTATGATTATTCTGGTGTATGGTAGATTAATTGAAAAGACATGAATTAAATAATTTTGAAAAAAATTGAAAAGACATGAATTAAATAATTTTCTGGTGTATGGTAGATAATTATTTAATTCATGTCTTTTCAATTTTTTCTTTTTAAAAATTTTTATTTGTGCATTATAATTATACCTAGTAGTGGTATTTTCTTTAAGATATTCATACATGTACATAAATTGGTCAATTTCATTTCCCAGAACCTCCTTTTTCTCTTCATTCCTCCCTTTTCCTGGTTACCTTCCTTTTCTATAATAATAGTCTCCCTTTATTTTCATGAGATACTATTTTAATTCCTCTCTAGGTTGTTTCTTTAGTTTAAAAAGTGTAATTGTAATGGTGTATTTTTCAGCAGTCTCTCACATATACTTGTCACTTGTCCTTCCAAATTACTAATTTCTTATCTCTTTAATCATACTTTACACTATAATATATGAATACCTTTTCTTCATTTTTGTCTTTATCTGTCACTTGTGTAAAACTTTAATATCCTAGTCTAGGTTGATCCTTGTGGTGTGAAAATATGACCATCTTGGTTGGCTTTATCTTGTGAGGTCAGAAACTCCCTGAAAAATTTAGGTTGTCCTGGTAACTCTCAATACAGTTATCAAGAGCCAGCTTAGGCTAGTCTGATAATTCATCCTTTTCAGGTGATATATATATATATATATATATATATATATATATATATATATATTCTGAATTTTTTCTTATTTTAAAATTTTAATCATAATAATATATTTTCACCAATTTCTCATCTACACTTGTTCACTCCATTATTGCTCCTTCTAAATTATTCTTTTTAAATCTCTCAAATCATAATATATTTTTTATTGTAATATCTGGATGCATTTTTCATGCATTTTTGTCTTTAAATGTTTATATACTACTTGAGGAAATCTTTAGTATCCTAGTTTAGGTGTATCCTGGCATTATGAACAAGTGCCATCTTGGTTTGTTTTTTCATTGTGACATATAAATGCCCCTGTAATTTTGAGTGGGCCTGGTTATCTTCATGTACACAGATGAAGAGCCAGCTGAGGCTGGTCTGATAATTCATCCTTTCCTGGTAAAGTTTTTTGTTTTGTTTTGTTTGTTTATTTTTACTTTACATAAATTTTGTAGTTTTCTAAATTTGTCTTTGATCCTTGAAATTTTCAGTGGATGATGTCTGGAATTGGCTTTTTTTAGTGTGATTATGTGACTTACTGTTTCCATTCTGAGAGTTTTCCTTTTTTAAAAAAAATCTACTTGCAATGGTGTATTTTAGCAATTCACTTATATACTTTTGTTACTCTATTATCATTAATTGTATATTATTCATATTGTATGTTTTTAATGATCATATTCATGTTTAAAACCTTAATCTCTTCACATTTTTGATTTATTTTCTTTATATTTATGTCAATGATTTTTGCATATCTTTGGTATTCTAGCCTAAATCAATCCTAGTACTGTATGTGGTCATCTTTGTTGGTTTTATTAGTGTAAGGAGAATATCCCATAAAATTTTGTTTTCCTGGTGGCCTTCATTGTGCAGTATTTCAGAGCCATCTTAGAGTATTCTGTTCATTCCCATTTTCCCTATTTTTACCTTTTTATGAGATTTACTATAACCTTGATTTTTGAAAGTTACAACAGATTATGTCTAGATATTGATTTATTTCCATTATTATTCTTCTGGTTTTGTAATATTTATTTGATTTATATCTTTATTTCCAAAAAATTTCACATTTTTAATAACTTGAAATGGATTCCTTTTAAATAACTTCCCTATACATTTTTGCCACTCAGTTATTACTATTTGAAAATTATTGATTTTTATCTCTATAATCACTGTATAGTTTATATTATAATGTTCATTTGCTTTTTTTGTTCTTTTTTATTCTCAAAAATGTATGTTTCTTACTTATGCATATCTTCAATTTGTTAAGCTAGACCAATCCTAGTGCTGTGAGTATGCAGCTGGCTTGGTTGGCTTTTTAACTGGAATGTCAGAGAGATCATCAAATTTCTGCCATAGAAGTCCTGGCAAACTTCATGGTCAGATTATTTATCCTTTCCAGGTAATACAATTTTACATTTTCTGGATTTCTATGTTTGTCCTTGATCTTTGATTTCCATCAGATTATTCTAAGATATTGGTTTCTTTCCTTTCCTATTATTCTGATATATAGGGTGATATTTACTTCGTTTACATCTTCAGTTCTGGATTTTTATTCATTTCTTTTTTTTATTTCTAATTGTAATGACCTATTTTTCAGCAATATCTCTTAATCATTGTAATTTCAGTATAGCTCATTTCAAGTTAGCTTTTTAAATTATTTTTTGTAGATTTAGATGGACAGAATGCCTTTATTTTATTTTTTAATTTTGTATGTGGTCCTGAGCAGCAAACCCAGTACCTCACACATGCTAGGCAAGTGTTTTGCCACTGAGCTACAGCCCCAGCCTTCAGGTTATTCTTATTTCTTTAATCAAAATATATTTTATCCTATAACATCTATATACATTTTTTTCTTTTCTATATCTTTAAATTTACATGTACTACTGATGTATATACTTAATATTCTAGCCTTCACAAATCTTAGTACTCTGAACATGTAGCCCAGCTTCATCAGCCTTTTCAAGGTGAGGTCACAGAGCCCCTCAAAATTCTAAATTGCTTCCGTAACCTTCTGATACAAAGTGATAGTCATCTCAGGCCAACTAACAACTAACTTAACCATAGCAGGTAATATATTTCTTTCCTCATTCTTAAGTTTTTAACATGTGCCAGATAACATCTATATATTGTCATTGTAATAATTTCTCTTCTGATAAGTGTAACCTGTTTTCATTAAGTTATTCAATTTTTAAATATCTGTGTCCACCATATTTACATGTATAATTACTAGTTATAGTATTAGTATGTATATATATATATCTATACATATATATTATATATGTACATATAACTATTTAATTTTCATCTATTCTTTGAACTACAACTTTAATCTGTTCACATGGGTTAACATCACTACTGTGAGCATGTTCCACACGTGGTCGATTTTTTATGTCAGGTCACTGAGTCCATCAAAATTCTACCTGATTTTTCATGGCGCCCTGTACGTGGAAATTGTCAGGGAATTTTTTTGCAAAATTTTGAGAAAATATGTGACAAAATATTAAATACAACCAGTGTAATCTAGAATATTCGATATTCATTCCATTTAACTAATGAATCCAAAAGAAACAATGTTATAAAATGCTGGTATTGAAATAAACCATATAAAAGATGAATTGTGAGGAAAGATAAAATATTTGGCATATAAGAAGATGCAATAAAAATCATCATTCACCATTGTTGAGAGCCACAGCCGAAGGGGCCCCAGCAAACTTCCAGCTGCCAGCAAACTTCCAGCTGCCAGCTGATGATTGGCTCACAGCGGCCCCAGCAACATCTAGCTGATTGGCTCCTCTGCGGTGATGCTCATTGGGCTGTTTCCCTGCCCTTTCAGACCACGGAGCTGCTCATTGGGGGACTTTTTTGGCTCTGCCCACGTGACCCAGCCAATCGGCCTCAAGAGCAGGAGGATTGTGGGAGGTGGAGAGAGAGGCTTGGTTGGAGAGAGAGGCTTGTGGAAAGCCAGTGGTGGCAGTTGGGGCTCTGAGGGTTTTTCCTGAGAGGCTGTTTTGTTTGGCATGTGTGGTTCTAAAAATAAAGTTAGTTTCTTTTGACAAGTGGCTCCTGATTGTGCCCAGCCAGACTGCGGCACACCATAATAAAGATAATAGGAAGTTAAAAGCATAACAATAAATACTTTCAAATATAAAAATTACAAAGTCAAGTAAGAAAAAATGTGATAACTATGAAGGCTATATTATCACAAGTCCTCAGAGATAACTTGAATCTGTTTGATAATTCAATTAATTAACCATTTCTAAGTAATATTTGTAGACACCAGAGGTGTTTGTGTGTGTGTATGTGTGTCTGTGTGTCACACACACACATACACACACACAGATATATACATACA
>NW_026000316.1:6997328-7017085 GCF_001458135.2 Marmota marmota marmota
TATATATATATAGTGAAATTTAAACCTCAATAGATCATTGTGTTCTGGAAATTAAAAATTTACTTAATTTAAATTAACAACAAAAAAATCCTGTATTTATTTATTGATGCAGTTGAGCCATGTTTTAATTGTCAGCCTCTACAGGGTTTCAAAATATTTGTGAAACTTTCCGAGGGAATTTATGTATGTGCATCTATTTTATTCTTAGTTTCAAAGCTAATCACTTAAAAATGCTCTTATATCTTTAGGTTTAGAGCTCAACATAGAATAACATTTTTAAAATGCTGCTGAATTTGAAAGTAAATTCCTTATTAAACAAATCAAACTATTTCACCTAAAGATTTGACTGATGCTTCACATTATTTTCCATTTGGAAATTTGTATCATACTGTACCTTTTAATTTTATGATCTCATCTATTAATTATAAAAGTAACAATTGATTGATTCATTTGGAGCAGATTAAAGAGAATCCTTTTAAATTTTTTCTGGCAGCAGCATTGTTTGGAGGCATCAAAGTATCTAAATTAATCATGTATTCTGAACTTTTTGGAAAAGAGGCCTTTTCTTTGCTCTAAAAGTCAATATAAACACATTACATTCCAATGTCTGTTCACTCAGTTCATAATATTTATTTGATGATGAACATTGCATTATTTGTGATGATCATTCTTTTACATTTTTATTAGTGCACTGGAGTTATATATAACATTAGTAAAACTACATTTTAAATACAAAATCATTGTAAATCAAGCAATGGGAGAATAATACTTTTGTCTTTAGCTTTTCAATTCGTATTAAGGCAGATTGACTGTTCCATGACATTGTCATATCAATTCATTTTGTTAACCTGTAAGGTAAGTTTGTGCTCTCAGAAATTTACCACCACAGGGGCACTTCAGGTAACTGGGTTTGATGAAAAGGTAAGATAGAACAATATATCAAACACTTTAAGAAATCTTTTTGTTGTTCTGCTCAAATGTTATTTCTGCATGAAAGAATATTTAGAAAATCGTGGTTACTTCTGGCAGAGTGACTCAAACATGTCAACTTTTCTTTTTAATTATTTTTTTTACAAAATTGAATAGAAATATGTGTATTAGATGAATTTTTAAATAACCATAATGCTCTTATAGTCAGTCCCTTGTAGTTGGACACAATACCTTTATTTTATTTTTATGTCTTACTGAGGATGGAACCCAGGGCCTTGTACATGCTAAGCGAGCACTCTACCACTAAGCCACAATCCCAGCCCTCTTACATATATTTTTATTCATGGTAAATTCTAAGAGTTATTTCTCAATTGTTTTTCATGGAACAGTAGTACTTCAATAAGGGTTTATGTAACCTTTTGTATAATAAATGTTCTTATGCCTACTAAATCAGACAAATAATATTCACTATAACCCTTTCTTGGATGTTTTGAAAAGGCCTGCAAAGACACAGCTTGTTCAATTTTGTTAAATGACCTTTTACCTAAGTTTTTTTAATGGATGATTTTTTTCCAAGTATAATCAAAATCATATTATGGAAGCAGCTTTTCCTCCAGGGATAGTTTAAATAACAATGTCTTAAAAATGTGAGGATGTGAGTTTTTTGTTTCTGCTTTGTGCTAGAAATTGAACTCAGGGCTTCACTCATGATAGGCAAAACTCTACCACTAAGTTACACCCCCAGCTCCAAAGGGAGAGTTTAAAAATATCCCTTTGTTATTTTTTTAATATGTTTTTTAGTTGTAGTTGACCCAATACCTTTATTTCACTTATTTATTTTTATATGGTGCTGAGGATTAAACCCAGGGTGTGCGAGGCGAGAACTCTACTGCTGAGCCACACCCCCAGGCCCCTTTGTTATCTTTTTAATGAATGAAGATTTTCTTTTTATGTCCCCTGTACTATGGTCAATATAGGTGATTTGTTTCTTTCTTATTTTTTAATTGGCTAGTCTAGTTAGAGGTTTATTAGTTCCATTGATTTTTAAAGAAAAATTCCTTAATTTTGTTGCTATTGTTTTTATTTTTTTTCTTTCTTTTGAAAGGATTTCTACTGTTTATTATTTTCATTTTACCTTTAGTTTTTGTTCTACCTTTTCTAGTTATATTCTAATGGAAGCTTAGATAATTGATTTTAGACTTTCTGTGATTTTAGATTTTCTCATTTAAACCTACAAAATCTCCTTTCATCCCTGCTTTAATATCCAAGAAATTTTCATATTCTGTAATTTCATTCAATTCAAAATGTTTTCTAATACCTATTTTATTCTTTTACCCAATATTTATTTGGAAGGTATTGCACATTATTCAAGTATTTGATACTTCCCTGGTTATCTTAATGTTGGTTTTTCATTTAATTCCATTGTGAGTAGAAAATTAATCTGTAAAGTGTCAATTTTTAAAAATTGAATAGAGAAGTGTTTATGGCCCATAATACCAATAATCTGATAAAGGCATCATCTGTACTTGTGAAAAAAAAAGGTTTGTTCTGCTGTTGTTGGGTATAGTGTTATATAATTTATCAATCTTTTCCACATGGATTCCCTGTTATTGTGTGTTTTATGCTAACTGTACTTACTCTAAAACCCATGGATACAGGAATTTTCATGTACAGCTCCTTGTCTTTCTTCCCCAGCTATGCATACACTCCGTACCAAAACCTGTCTGCTCCTGTACAAAATCTTGTTTCTTCAGATAGTTGCTTTTTGAATTATGTAATCATTTTCGCCAAGGTGTGGGGGGTTTTGTACAGTCTTTGTCTTTTGTACTCAGAGTCTAACTCACTGTTATACTTTCATAATGTATTCTAGGATATGATCACCATTATTTTCTTCAGACACTCCCATGTCGATAACCTTTCTTGCTTGTTTTCTGTTACCATTACAATTTCAGGAGTTATCATATTATTACAAGTAGGTTACACGAGATTTAACAATTGTTACTTAAAATTTTTGTCCATTTAGATTTCCTCTTCTAAAAACTAGCTCTTCATATTTTTCCTATTTTGTTTTTCCTTTGTTGTTGATGATTTTAACTTTTTCTCTTGATGATTAGAAGATATTTTAATGACATATTAACTCTATTTGTCAATTTTAAAATAGAAAAAATAGAAGATTATACTTTTTCTGCTTTTTTACCCATTGCTTTTTTCATAATTTTTCTGAATTTTTATAAACAAAATATTCCAAGCATAAAATCTTGTATAAAGTACTAAGAGGAGGGCTGGGGTTGTGGCTCAGTGGTAGAGAACTTGCCTATCATGTGCGTCCAAATACAACTACAAAATAAATATTTGAAAAAGATGTTAAGAGGAATGTCAGCACATGTACTCTAAATCTAAAATTAACAAATATTTACATTTTACAATTATAGCTGCAGATTTGTGCCAGTGTTTACTGAGTGCTATATGCAAGAAACTATTTTTACAAATATGACCTAATATAGAAAGAAACTCATGAGTTAGACAATAGTATATCGTTTACTTCAATAAATGGAGAGTCTGATGCATATAATGGATAGTTTTTTCCAAAGTCAGATAGCATGTAAAATCCTAATACATAACCTTAGGGGAAAAATGGCTCTTTAGCTTTACTTAAGGGACAAGGAGAAGATGCTAATGCCTCCTGAGACCTGGACAATCTTCTAGAATATAAAAATGAACTAAAACAAACATAATTATTTGATGTTTTTAAATGTTACATATTAAAATTTTGTTATAAGAATAATTTTATGTTAGTCTGTTTCTACTTATAGTCATCTAGGGTTGGTCTCCTTTATACAGAGCGTTAAAAACCCTATATTAGGAAAATTTACAATTTATACATGAAATTCTTCTGGGTAACATCTTACAACTCTGAATGGGTCTATTTGTTATTGTTCATTTTAAATAAACACATATAATGAAATGGAAGTGGTTTCATACACACAAATGTATGGGTCCCAATCATTTCTTATTAATATTTCCCTTTCTTAAATTTTTGAGTATGAAAATTCTTATTAACTAATGTTATAGACAGAAATTTGGATTGAGTGAAGCACTACTTGATACTTTCAAAATGTAGTACCATTGAGTTTCAGGCCTAGGCCTAAATTCATGAGTTTAACATATTCTTCTACATATATTTTAAAGACTTTTACTTAGGTATATGCAAATATCCACAATGTATAACACTGATAAGTATTTAAATGTGGCTGTAAGTGTAAAGATGGTATGATTCTTAAAAAGTATATATAAAAAATTTCACTCAATATTTTGGTTATTTGAACCTATACATATTGATACATTTTAATCACATATTCAGTATGTCATTGAAAAGATGAAATAGCACATATATTAAAGATCTATTCATGGTTATCCATAGTGTCTTAAATTTTTAATTAATGTGAATATTTTGATATCAACATTTTAATGAATGTTCCTTTATACAAGTAGGCATGTTTCTTTTCTTAGAAATTTAACTCTAGGGGCAGTGGATATAACTCAGTTATAGAACAGTTGCATGTATGAAGTCCTGGGTTTAATTCCAGGCACTACACAAAAGAAAACAGAAATTTAGCCTTGGGGTGGGGAGTGCGCACAATTTATTATATATTTTAAATTTGCTCCAAAAACTGCTGCTTGCATTAGCAGAATGCTCTTTCCCCACATGTGAGTCCATTGTTATTCAAAGGGAAGTATACTGATCAATTCAGTTCCACAATCTGGTACAAATCAACAAATAGATAAATATAGTAATTGAGAGTAAGAGTTGTCCTAGTCAGCAATTGATATGGTTAAACTTTTTAGCATTTGTTTACATTATGAGGAGGTAATATTATGGATATTTTATTTGCATTTCTCTAGATATTAAAATCTGAGTTTTTGTTTTTTCTTGATGTATATTAATTATACAGAATGGTGGGTTTCATTGTGGCATACTGATACATGCATATATCATAATTTGACAAGTTTCACTCTCCAAGATCTTCCCTTACCCTCCTTTCACCCCTTCCTTTTCTATCTCATTTGTTTCCTTTCTATTTTCATGATGAGATTCCACATACGAGAGAAAATACATACTTCTCTTTCTGACTCTGTCTTGCTTTGTTTAATATGATGCTGTCCAGTTCCATTCATTTTCTGCAAATTATATAATTTCTTTCTAATGGCTGAATAAAATTCCATTGTGTATATACATTTTCTTTATTCCTTCATCTGTTTATTGACACCTAGGCTGACTATGTACTGAGTTAATTTTTTTTTATTTGCCATTCACATTTTTCTCTTTTGTTCATAAGCAGCATCCATTTTCCTACTATGTTTATTATTACCAATTTTCTTAGTACTATTTTCTATTAAGTATATTCTTCTGCTGTATTTTCTATTCAGTATATTCTTCTGCTGTATTTTCTTCCGATCTTTCACTTATCTTTTTAATGTTATCAAACAGGCATAAAATACATATTTTTTCTTAGTACCTGGAACACAACCCACACCTTGCTAGGCAATGCAAATAAAACAATGAACAAATCAATTTTTTAATTGAGAAATTTAGATCCCACTGTGTAAATGTGGGGAAGGGAAGACTAAGGTGCAGGACACATAATGACAGACTTTAATTGTGTCACTTAAAGACAATGAAATAGGTAACAGTGAAAAAAAGAAATTGGATAAAATGGAGAGTTTATTTAGTCAGATCAAGCTAAGATATCCTCTCTTAGGAGGTAATGTTTGAGTTAACACTTGAATAATGAAAGGAGAAAACTATACAAGACAATGGAAAAATTGGTTGGTAAACAGATGAAGTACTGAGTACCAAGTCCTGGAAAGACAAGTGCCAAGCAACAGATGGACCACTTTAGCAGTAGCATAGTGAATTAGGAGAAAACTGGTAGTTGCTGCAATCAGTGAGGGTGGAGAAGAATGAGTACTTAAGGGTGTAATAAAACAAAGAGAATTAGATCAAACGTATTTTTTCTAGGTGAAAGTTTTCAAATATTGAATATTTCATATACTTTTGGGTGATAGTATTCATTTTATTTTACTTGCAAAGGGAATCCACTAGAAGCTATTAAGGAAATAATACATTGTATTCCGCTTTGTGGAGAAAAGGCCATAAAGGCCAAGAATAGATGTTGATATAGCATTAGTACAATGACATGATGGCTTAGACAAGGCATTCAGATTAGAAATGATAAAAAATGCCATACTTAGATTAACAGAAATACTTTTATTTTTCATATGTTACACAACATATATATGTTGTTACACAACACATATATATGTGTTACACAACATATATATATAGTATCAGAAAGTGAGAAATAAAACATGACACCAAGTGCTTGGCCTAAGGAAAAGGAGGAAAGTCAAGTGCCACTTATAAAATTCCAGAATGTTCCAAAAAAAGAAAATCTGGAGATATAATCAGGATTGCAATGGATGAATTGAGTTTGAAAGAACTATTAGGCATTAAAATGGTGATACTGAGATGGTATATATATATATNTATATATATATATATATTATCATTAGACAATAGAGAATTATATTTTTCTAAAAGTAATTTGTAACCAGTAGTGTCAGATGTTGTTAATGGTCAAAAATTGATAATTCTGGGTTTGTAAAATCTCATTATGACTGTTGTAAGAATAATTAAACAATAACTATACTTTAGCAAAATGGTGACTATTTTTTCACAGTCCTTTAAATTTGACCCCTATCCATATAAGAGTAGAAGAGATGACTTTTTGTCATTTTTTGTTTTATTGTATAAATATAAGAATATAATTTTTGTGTTATTGAATGTATAGATTAATTTGAAAAGGAATTACATCTTTAAAGCATTTATTATTCCCATACAGTAATATGAAAAAAGGAAGTTACAAGAGGAATTTTCTGGCTGCTTACCATTTATCTTCAACACATCTGCATTGTACCTACTTAAAAATCAACAATGACCTCCAAAGGAAATCTGAATGTGCACTAAAGTAGGCATATTCAAAAAGAAAATCCTACCACTTTAAATTTAGATGAGGAGCTTGGTATTCTTAATTATACAGATAATTTTTGTCAACACAAAAAATAAATTGGCTACAAAATCCTCAGGAATTTGCAGAATCCTCTAGCAATAATATTCAATATGCAAAGATGTCAGTTATCACTCAAGCTTTTTATGTGCCGTTGGAGGAAGAAAAGTATTTGCTTCAATTTGATGAAGCTAAACAAACAAAATTCTATCTAGATATCATGGAAAGAACTGGTGTTAACCTAGAATTAACTTTTGTCAAAGACCGAGACCTCTACATAACAGTCTCTGGTAATCTGGAATCTGTCATGAAAACTCAGAAAGAAATTTTTACATGGTTTCATGAACATGTTTTTACTACAAAGTCTAGTTCCAAAGAACAGCATTGCTGTGTTATAAGCAAGACTGAAGATAAACTACAAGACTTGGAACAAAAAGCTGCAATGAACACTGATTTCTTATACCCACATACTCAGAACAACTGGATCAATAATGTTGGCACACACCAGATTACACAGAAATCTCCATACAAAGTCTTTCTTAAATCTGAAGGACAAGACAAGCATGTTATAGAGAGATTACATGAAAAAAAAAAGACATTCCGTCCCTTGTGTGCCAGGCCACACAGTAAAACTACTGACAGTACTATTCAGGAAACAGAGGCATACATGCATTTTCCATTATCCAGTGACAATGAGATAGAAATATTTTTCAAAGGAAGAAAACCACAAGTGGATCAAGCTGAGTCTTGTGTAAGGGAAATTTTTGAGAACACCAAAAAGAAAACAACTACCACAGATAGGGAGATGAAATCACAGCATAATTGTACCATAGGTCCCAAGCACAATTCCACGCAAGAGATCTTAGAAAGAACTGGAGTTTCCATAGAGATCTTACCCTCAGATAGTATGTCAGATTCTGTGACACCTCAAAGTGAGCCTGAAAGTACAGGGGGAGCATTTATTGAAGCCTATTGGAAGGCCAAGGGTTACATTATTTCCTCCATCTCTGCCCCTTCTTGGCTTCACAGATTTATTATTGGTAAAAAACGTCAGAATATATCCAAAGTAACAAAGAACATGCCAAGAGTACATATAGAGTTTACTGGAGAAGATAAAATTATCTTAAAAGGACCAGTGGAAGATGTGAATTATGCTCAAAAAGAAATTGAGATCATACTCAAAGATCTAATTAACAGAATGTATTATGAAGAGATCAACATTGACTATAAATTTCACAAGTACCTGATAGAGAAGAATGGTGCTATCATAAATAGAATTAAGGAGAAGAATAAGGTTTCTGTGTTAATCTTAACTGAAAATGAAAATATCTTGATCAGAATTGAAGGGGAACATCTGGGTGTCCAACAGGCCAAGAGAGAACTTACTGATCTTGCCACTAATTTTAAAAATAAGAATAGGAAGGACTTAATAATTGAGCAAAATTTCACCACACAATTATTGGGAAGAAAGGTGAACGGATCCATGACATACGTAAGAAATTCCCAGAAGTTATGATTAATTTTCCAAACTCATCAGAGAAAACTGACATTGTCCAACTTATAGGGCCAAAACATGAATTAGAAAAATGCACAGAGTATTTGGAGAACGTGGTAAAAGACATTATAGAAAACAGTTATTCTATAACTATTCCCATCTTCAAAAAGTATCACAAAAGTATCATTGGAAAAGGAGGTATAAACATCAAAAAATATGTGCATCAAGCAACACCAAAATTAATTTTCCATATGCAAGTAGCAACTCATAGAATATTGTCATTAGTGGAAAGCCAGAAAACTGTGACATAGCACGTAACTGGATCCTTTCAATTCAGAAAGATATAGCCAATATTTCAGAAGTAGAAATTTTTATTCCTTCCAGTCTGCACAAATCTCTTATTGATTCCAAAGAGTGTTCAATTAGTTCAATCATGGAAGAATGTGGAAAGATCCATATTCATTTTCCAAGAAACAACTCAGTTCTTCAAAAAGTCATTTTTAGTGGCCCTGCTGAAAGTGTTGAAAAGGCCAAGGAAAAGCTGTTGCAGCTATCAGAAGAAAAGCAAACCAAGAATTATTCCGCAGCACTGCATGTGAAACCACAGTATCATAACTTTCTTTTGAGTAAAAATGGTGGCAATTTTTCCAAGATCTGTGCTGAGACTGGAGTTCGTGTCATTTTCCCTGCCTTTGAGGACAAAGATCAGGAATTGTTGACTCACACAGGGAAAGAAGAAGCTGTCAAAGATACACAAAAGGGACTAGAGGCTTTAGTTAAAGATTTAGATAATGTGGTAGAAGATAATATGCTGATAAACCCCAAGTACCACCATCACTTTATTATGTGAAGGGCCAGGTTTTACAGGACATGACTGAGGAGTATGGTGGTGTCATTCTTAACTTCTCATGTTCAGGAAAACAGAGCAACAAAGTCACACTAAAAGGAGCAAAACCTTGTGTAGAAGCAGCCAAGAAATATATTTTGGAGATTATTGGAGACTTGGATGCCCAAGTCATGACAGAATGTGTTATTCCCCAGAAGTTCCATTGTTTTATCATAGGATCAATGGGTTCCCAAATTTGACAAATTTCTAGGGATTATAATGTTCAAATCAACTTCCCAGACAAAGAAGGGCTAGCTACAGATATAGATCCAGCTGTTGAGGAAAATAGGGAAGAAATGGGAAGAAACAGCACTAAAGAACCTGCTTATATATCCCCAAAGAAATGTGACACCATATTTGTCTCAGGCCGAAAGGAAAAATGTGAAGCAGCAATGGAAGCTCTTAAGTCTCTAATTCCTGTCACTGCTGAAGTGCATGTACCCTCTGACCTACACCGTTACATTACTGGTCAGAAAGGAAGTGGGATAATAAGTTAATAGATGAATTTGAAGTTAATATCCAGGTATCAGAACCTTGAATAGAGTCGAATATCATATCCATCAAGGGCCTTGCTACAAATGTGGAACAAGCCAAGGCCAGATTACAAGAACAAGTCAAGGCTTTACAATCTGAACTAGAAGATCGGGCATTATGAAACTTTAAACTAATATTTACTCTAGACCCAAAATATCACTCCAAGATCATTGGTCCTAAAGGCTTAGTTGTTGCTCACATTTGCTTAGAGTATGATGTTACTATCCATTTTCCAGTTAAAGAGAGCAATGAAATACAAGTCAAAATCATCATCACTGGATATAAAAATAACACGTTAGCTGCTCGAGATGAAATAATGAAAATTGTGCAGAAGATTGATAAAACCAATACTAAGCAAATCCCACTAAGCTGCCGTGTTCATGGCCATATTATTGGATTCCGTGGAAAAGTTATCCATAAAATAATGAATCAATTCCAAGTAGACATCCATTTCCCTCCAAAAGGGTCCTCCAATTCAAATGTCACTGTGAGTGGACACCCAGATTATGTCAAAAGAGCAATTGACCACATCCTTAATCTTGAAGAATATTATCTGTCTACTGTAATAAAACATGAATCTCAGCAGAATCATATTAACAGTGTCTCTCTTTACAATGCACCCATGGATCCATCCAGGAGTTTTGCAATAAAAGATATTCCCTGTACTACAAAAAACCTTCCAAAATCCTCCTGATGGGAATAACTCTGAGGATTTTCCCAGATTGAACCATAAGATGTTTCCGAAGACTTACACTAGGAGACAATAACAACAATTTAAAAAAAATGTTCTAACCAGATTTCCTGAAAATGCTATCAAAAACTACTTTTAAACTGATACAGCTGCTGGATCATACACACAATTCTTATACCTTTTCCATCAACATATCCCTCTTTAGATCCTCCAAAATACTTAGTGAAGTGCTCAATCATGTGTGTGTGTGTGATAATTACCAACTTAGCTCTAATTTTCACTGAGGACCTGCTCTTGACATTGCTTTTATAGCACAGAGTTTCCACTGTTTTGAATGTAGTCCATTAAATTATTAAACAAATACCATGTGCTAACTAAATTTCATGGTCTGTTCAGCCTGTCATTATTCTTTTACCTATCATTATGAGAACTCAACAACTGTGGCAAGGAAACTATATCTGTGTCATAACCCCAAGCATAAATCTCCTCTTCCCCAAATCTAAAATCAATTGTGCTCTTTTTACTTTTGTCTTCTGTTTTATTTGCATTACTCCATATTTCCTATTATAGAGTGCAACCATTTTTTTCCAAATTTATCAGAGATTATCAAACAGGAAGAAAAATAAATTTGGGGCAGTGTAAGTAGATTCTGGGTGTGGTGTTGCATATCAAAGCTTGCATAGCAGTGATGTTATTAGAAAGAACAAGGGATGTTAAAGAGTATCAAATTATTTAGAATGGTTTTGATTTCTCAGCCAATGGTCCTCCATTTAGGCATTTGAGAGTTCCATGATTTTTTTCATTCCTCAGACACATTCTTTGGAAGGTCTTGTTGGGGGAAAATGTCAAACCAAAGAACAGACTGTCCTTTTATTGGCTTCCCAGTGATATTCTAGGTTAGTAAAGCCATAAAGTAATGGTGCCTAGTGTTGTTTTATTACCAAGTTATATTAGTGAATGCTTTGGTTACTACTTAAACCCCTCCTGAAGAACTAAAACAATTACAACCTAATTTGCTGCTGCTATACCTAACTGATGTCTGCTATCAAAAGCCACCCACTCCTAGTGTTTTCCTAATTTGAAGTGAGCCACCTTGCCCAAGGTCATGTCATCTTCCCTTGGGTAGCCTCGATTCACTTAGCAGTCAATAGGTATAAATACCAAGTCCCCAGAACAACTCTGCTTAGATACCCCAAATTTAAAGCTCACCCTGAGCTCAGTGGAGTACTCTGTTGTATCTGTATCAAAGCTAAATTCCCTCTGTGCAATTAAGATTTGTTCATTCTTCCATAGTTTAAGATCATTCCTCAGAAAACTTCCTGGTTCCAAATTTTCTGCTTCAGAGTCTGATGCAGCTATGGTTCTCATGATGAATTCATCTAAGAAACATCCCCCTGAGAGATCTGGAGATTTGTCATGGGAGGGAAGATGAAGACAGCTCTTTACTGTCAATTATTATGACTAGATCTTAAGGAGTAGATTATTTTCCTTTAAATAATCTCAGGGTTATCTCTAAAATACAATAAATAAATGCCTAATGTCACACAGAGCTTAGTACCTCTTGATTTTATTTCATTTTGTTTTAGCTCTAACTTCAGAGAGACTGTGTGCTAATATACAGATTCTTCCATCATCCCTTACCTCATCATCGCAGGGTGCTCTTATGGAAGTGGCTCTAGATAGCAATTTAAGGAAGAATGTTGCTTTCATCAAGGTAATATGCATTTTCAATTTAAGTGAACACTGACAAATTTTCTTTGCCTGCACAAGTAGTATAGAGTTCCTAGGGATCCACATGTTCATGGATAACCAATGGTATTAGTCTGGTACAGTGCACATTGTTTTAAAGCAATACTGATTTTCATACCACTGGGTTTATGTCCTAAATTATTATAGATATATACCCTGGATTTTGTCCTAACGCACTAAAATTTACCATTTATTAGAGTTAACATGAGATATACCACACTTACTCACCTTTAGAAAAGTCTACTATCAGCATAGCAGACATTTTTGTTCCACCTTCTTGAATCTCATCCTCAGTTTCAACTGCTTATTAAATCTAAATTACTCTTCAGAATCACTGAAGAGTAATTTAGATTTTGTTACCATAAGACACTGAAATGTGTCAAGTTGAATTTAGCTCAAGGCTAAATAAACAATTTCCTTTTATGTTTTATTTTAAGGTGTATCTAGCTTTGTTTTTTAACAAAGCTATAAGAAAGAGTATCTGCAATGAAATTACATTAACTATCAAGTTATGACAACAATTGCATGAAGGAAATAACAATAATAATAAAAAACCTTCATAGAAATGAATGTTAAAAATAAACCTCTTCCTTTTAAAAAAAATTCTAAAGATGAATTAAATTGAAGAGATAAATACATTTGAAAGTTAAATTCCATAATAGGTTAAAGTCCAAAATAAAAGTCTATTGCCTTTGTGAACTAAAAGTCTACAAGAAAACTAGCAACATGTAATAGGAGGCCCCTGTCTCCTTCCACCCAGATATGCCAAATTAATGTCTATTCATGGATCAGTTCTCTTCAGTAGAAAGTCAAACAAGCTCTGAGACTTCTACACTCTGAGTGACTGAGAAAACATACACATTGAAGGGGTTGTAAAATTTGAGGTACATGCTAGGTAGTGCCCCAAGCACTACATCACACAATTGGGAAAAAATCCTCAATACCCTGCTTCTTGAGTGGAGAGAAGGGTTCACACTTTACATGTACATTACCTTACTCTAAGGTTCTCCAAAGTTTGGCTTTTAATTAACCAACTCTGGGAGTGGAGGAGATTAGGCAAACAGGAGTCTCTCTGAACCACAGGAAAGAAGTGGTGATTTTATACAGGCACACAGCATTTCCTCGGCTTCATACCCTGAGAGCAGTGTAAAAAAAGGGGCCTCAAAACACAGCTCCCTGTTTCTCCCTAAAAGGAGTTTTTATGACACACTTTCCCAGTAGCTATTTAGAAGCCTTGCTTCTTATGAACTTGCATAGTGGAATTAAAGGGACAGAAACGTTTTAATCCACTCAACCAACAGCAGCCTGAGAAACAGACCAGCACTTCTCAAAACTTCTCCACCAATTTTCTCTAACAATTATTCTGGATAATCTTTCTGCAAAGTGTCCACACATGGAGCACAGTAATGTTCAGTTTTCAAGAGTGGGAATGCAACCTAAAACTTTTACCTTAAGGAGCAAAGGGAGTTGGGTATGTGCAAGCCTTTTCAAGATCATAGAATATAGAGAAAGCTTTAAACAGGGAAGCAACCCCAGGGGGTACTATGAAGAAAGTGTTGAATAAACAAAGCCCTGTTTCTCCCCATGGCTACTTTAAGACCTGGCTTCTAACTACCTTGCGTCAGAGGAGTTAAAGAGCAGATGAAAAGTAGTTCTCCAATAACCCTGCACTTCCTGAACCTTCTTTTTACCGGTACACCCCAGCAACAAGTCAAGTTCTACCAGCTCTTCCTGGAAAGAGTTGGTCCATTCATTAAGCACCACAACTTTTATACTTTTATTGATGTGGGTGTGGGGTACTGTGGATTGATCTCAAGGACATTCTACCACTGAACTATATCCCCAGCCCTTTTTATATTGAGACAGAGTCTTGCTAATTTGCTGAAGCTGGCCTTGAAATTGAGATCCTCCTGCCTCAGCTTTCTGCATCACTATGATTACAAATGTGTGCCACTGTTGTCCAGCCCAACTATTATAGTTATTACACAAATGATTGCATCTCTAATCTCATATCTCTGGGAGCTGAAGAGACTAGACATATGTGAGTCTCCCAAGATGACATAAAAAGAGGTGGTTTTAAGCAAGCATGAAACATTTCCAGGAGCTACATTTCCTAAGAGCAGTGCACTAAAAGGTCTAAAATGTACAGCTACAATTTTCTTTCCAAAGGGGTTTACTGAATACTTTTCCAGTGTTTATTTGATGATGTATTTAATATACATTAAGAAGCTAACAAAAGGAGAAAAAGTAGTCTTTGGGGAGTAAAGAGATATGATAGGAAAATAATAACTAGATAAAAATTTTACAATAGTCTGAGTTAAAGTCACTGTTTAGTGTTCGGAGAAGCCATAAAATTAAAATTAACTATCACTGATCCCAATTTTATTTCACAAAATTTATATTGTTAATGTACTCCCAAGAGACATTCAGAGTTGGTTTGGAAAGCACAGAAGAAAAGATTGCATGTTTTCCCAAATTGCAAAGATTTCAAAGTTTTCTTAAAGGATAATCACAATGGCCAAATCAATACTTATAAAGACAGAGATTAATTAAAATTAACTAACTCTTCAACATAGCTCAATGAAGACAAGGTTGGGTTAAATTGAGATGTCAGTCTATCATGATAAGCTTCCTGAGAGAAAAGGGTAAGCCCTCTCTGGGAAGAATAGCATATAACAATTTTTTCTACTTTTCTCTTGTATACAATATGTGGTATATAGTCAAAACAAAAGAATACTTGAGGAAGTAGAGATATATAGCCCATAGTTATAGAGAGACAATTGAAGTGTTCTCATAAATGGCTCAGAAGCTAGAACCAGCAGACAAGATCTTTAAAGCAATGAATTTTAAAATATCAAACAAGATAAGTAAAAAGAGACAAAATGAATAAATGTGGAGTATTTTAGCACAGCAATGGAAAGTAAAAAGGAATCCAGTGGGTATTGAAGAAGTGAGAAAAATTAATACCTAAAATGAAGAATTAATTTATTGGATTAGATACAATGCTAACTGAACATGTTCTAAGAAAAGACAAATAATGATGAAAATAGGGCAAAAAATTGTCTAAACTGAAGATGTGAAAAGAAGATTAATAGGAAGAAAGAATTATAGTACTAGACTGTAAGATACTATTAAATTGTCTAAAACTGGAGCTAAACTTTTTTTTCTGTACAGTACTAGATAGTAAATATGTCAGAATTTTCAGGCAGTATATTCTGTTTTAATGACTTAACTCTTCTGGTTTACAGTGAAATCAACCATAAAAATAAATAAACTAATATATTTGTCTATGTTCCCATAAAATTTCATTTACAAAAATAGAGAGTGGACTGGATTTAGCTCATAGGCCGGAAATTTTGTAGAAATGTAGCATAAAATAAGTATAATTAAAACTGAGAAATAAAAGTAATATAGAAAGAAGAATAAAGAATATTTGAAGTACCAATAGTTGATAAATTTCCAAATTCCAAAGAGTCAGTGAAAAATGAACAGGACAAAAACAAAACAAAAATTTCTTCCAGAAACAGCATGATTAAATTGCTGAAAAACAAAGAGAAAATCTGACAGGCTTATATAAAAAAAGGTATATTAAATACAAAATCATAATATTAAGAATTTTTACTGACTTATGAAACAAATAGAAGACAATGGAATGGCACCTATTAATAGTTAAAGAGGGTAGTGGGGGTAATATTCTTCAAGTATAATTCTGTATCCAAGAATCATAAATTTAAAAAATTATGGCAAAACAAAGTTAAACAAACAAAAGTTGATGTAATTCACTGTCTACAACCAGAAGAACAAGTTCTAACAGGTATGTAAGCTAAAGGTAGATGATCTAGTACATACTCAGATTTTCAGGAAGGAATGAAGTATTACATACAGTGACTTAATAAAAACTATATAAGACCTTTAGAGACATTTCTTTAAAAGACTAGAGACTTAAATATCCTCAAAAATTGTTAAACTCTGGAAAAATTTGTCAAAACCTACTATTTTTGAACTCTGAAAAATAAAACATTGTTTTCCAAGAAAAACATTGTACACCTCAATAGTAACTGCAAGTTTTGTAGTTTTTGCCTGATGTTATAACTCCCTCTAATCCCATTCTCTTATCTCTAGCTCCTTGGTATATTGAAAATCAACAGATATATCTGTGATACATATGAAAACTAGCAATCCAGCATAAATGAGTAAAGTAGGTAGGAGAAGTCACCAAAAGATGGTTCTACAGATAATAGTGACTGTTTGACCTGGAAATTTTCTATAAGGCTCAATTATCAGGAATTTTTTTATTTGAGTTGACTCAGGGTTTGCTATGTGTAAATAGCTCTATCTTCAATGCAGTTATTTAACAAAATCAAATGTAATTGTTTATACTAGAGCTTTCTGACTTGTAGTTAAGAAAAGGCTGACTAAAAAACTTGAAAGAAAAAGGGAAAAAATGAAAAATAAAATGTCTACAGGTTGATTTGAATAAGTGATATATTCTTGGGGATCTAGGAGACCGCGTGTACATGTGCTTATGAATAACCTGACAAAAGACTAATATTTGGTGGCTGATCTGATAGCCACCAAAAACAAAAAGTGAAGGCTAAAGCAGAGCTGTAAAATTCTGAAACACATACATACAGAAGATTAATCAAAAATTGGATAATTATTGGTTCAGCACATTAAAAGAAATATTGAATTATAATATTTGTAGGCCACTAATCTATCCAAACAGAGAATTCTGTGGCTATAGACACAAAATAACACAGTTTCATATAATTTGTTCATTAAAATTACTTAACAACAACAACAAAACAAACTCTGAAAGGAACAGAATCCAATTTCCATATTTGTCACATTACTTAAAAATGTACATTTTCCAACAAAATTATAAAACCTGCAAAGAAACATAGAAATATGCTCCATACACACATAATAATGTCATCAATGGAAAGTGATTTTGAGGAAGTATAAATGTTGAATTGACCAGAAAAAAAGGTTTATATCAGTTATTATTATTATGTATAGGATTATATAAAGATTTAAAGGTAAGTATGACAAAACTAACTCATCAAGTCAAGATTAGCAATAGAGATATAAATTAATTTCAAAAGAACCAAACAAATTCTGGGTTGCAAGCTGGACTAAATGAAAAATTCACTAGATAGGCTAAGTAACAAATCTGAATTAACAATACAATGGAATCAATGAATATTAAGAAAGGCCAACTGAGAATATAGTCTGGGTAAGAAAAAAAAAAGAATGAGGAAAAATAGAGCCTTAGATACCTATGATGTACCATCAACATATACATAATAGGATTTCTAGAGAAGAAAGGAAAAGAAAGAATGCTTGAAAAAATAATAGCCAAAACTTCCTCACATTTTATGAAACACTCTAATCTGTATTTTTAAGAAGTTCAACAAATTTCAAAAGTATAAACTCAAAGAGCTGCACACCTACATACATTATACTGTCAAAATGAATATCAAAAAGTCTTGATTACAAAAATAGAAAAGCAACTTATCATGTATTCTTGATAAATTCTTGATAAAATACCAAAATATTCATTAGAAACCATTAAGACCAGAAGGCACTGGAATGATAAAATTAAAGTAATGAGAGTAAGTAGGAAGACTGTCAACCAATAATTCTGTATGCAGGAAGAAGACAATCCCAAAATTTAAGAAGAAATTAAAATATGCCTCAGTTGACAACAACAGAACTTGTCACTAGGAGATCTGACATGCAAGTAATACTAAATGGTAGCCCTTCAGGATAAAAAAAAAAAATTAGAGGCTAATAAGTAGTTTATATAAAGAAAAAAAAGAGAGGAATGATTAGCTACAAATAAATTATAAAATACAATATTATTTTCTTGTGCAAATTATTTTGTCTTCTATCAGATTGAAAGAAAACTATTAAAAATAATGATTATGAACTGTTTTAAAGAGCTTATAAATAAAAATAAAATCTGTATGACAGTACTTCTATGAAAGATGGATGAGGGAAAACAGGTATATTTCACTAAAATTTTGTGTAGTGTTAAAATTTAGTTGGGCTGGCATTGTAGCTCAGTGGTAGAGTGCTTGCCTAGCATGTGTGAGGCACTGGGTTCAATTCTCAGCACTGCATATAAATAAATAAAATAAAGGTCGTTTGACAAATATAAAATATTACAATAATAAAATTTAGTCAGTGTAATACTAAACTACATTGTATTCAACCAAAGTAATAATTGCAATCCTTGGGGGAAGCCCAAGTGAAAGCACAAAACATATATAGAGAAAGGAGAATAAAACTGTGTTCTAGAAAATATCTATAAATAGAAAAGCATGCTTTAATGGAATAAGGGGGAAAAAGCTACATAAAACATATGAAAAGAGTAATTTGACCAGGCTTACATCTTATATGAACAATTAGAGTAAACGAAAAGAGATTCAACATTCTGGTCAAAATACAGATAATTTCATGACAGAAAAATAAATATAATCCAACTGTATGTTGTTTAGAACAAACATATTCAAAGAAACAAATAGGTTCAAAGTAAATGGGTAAAAACAGATGAACCATGAAAACAGTACTTAGAAACGATTTAGTGTGGCTACAATAATATCATATAAAATAAAATTTATGACAAAAATTGTCATTAAACACATATTTTTCACTAAAAAAGGGTCAATAATCATGAATACACAAAATTTCCAAAAATAGAAACACCTAATAAGAGTCCTTAAATATGTGAAACAGTGAAGAAAGAACAGAAGGAAAAACAGATAATTCAACTATAATAATCAAAATGTCAATACCTGGTTTTGAATAATGGATGGGACAACTAGATTGAAGATTAACAAAAAAAGTATGAGACCTGAACAAAATTGTAAATCAACTGAACTTCACAAGCAAGTATAAAAATATATACTCAACATCATGCATGTTAAGTGTACATGGAGCATTCTCCAAAATAGATCATGTATTAGCCATAAAGAAAATGCACATAATTTGATAGTATTTGAAATCATTTACAGAAATTTATCTGACCAAATGAACTAAAATTTTAAAAAATTAATAAAATAAATTTGGATATTTTTATGGTTTATGAGGTGTCTGAGAATGTCCTGTATTAATGCAGGAAAGTTGAGAGATAAAATGCTTGAACTATGAGAGGTTTTTTTTTATTAATTGTTCAAAATATTACATAGCTCTTGACATATTTCATACATTTGATTCAAGTGGGTTATGAACTCCCATTTTTACCCCATATACAGATTGCAGAATCACATCGGTTATATATCCACATTATTACATACTGCCATAGTAATGTCTGTTGTATTCCGCTGCCCTTCCTATCCTCTACTATCCCCCCTCCCCTCCCCTCCCCTCCCATCTTCTTTCTCTACCCCATCTACTGTA
>NW_026000316.1:7023391-7038274 GCF_001458135.2 Marmota marmota marmota
GTCTGTTGTAGGTCTGCCTACTTTGGAGGCGCGGGCGGCGGATCTGCCCTGCCCCTCCTACCACGCCTGCAGACCCCTGGGTCTGATCTGCAGTTTGATCACTGGTCTGCTCACCCTGCGGGCGCGAGTGGAGGTTCCGCTCTGCCCCCACTCCGCCCCCACTCCAATTAGGGTCACGTGACCACCACACTGGCAGGGCCTGATCCGGGCGTGGGAGAAGGATCTGCTCTGCCCCTATTCCAGTTGGGGTGACATGTGTAGCGCACTGGCGGGCCACTGGGCCTGACCTGCCCGGCTGTCACAGGTCTGTTTACCTTGCAAGCGCGAACGGCGGCTCTGCCCTGCCCCTCCTACCACGCCCATGCACCACTGGGTCGCGGGTCTGCCCACCTTGCGGGTGCGAGTGGTGGCTCCGCTCCGCCTCCTCTCCAATTGGGAAAGGAACCGAGATGGACCGCTTCCTTTCCCCCGTCTCGAACCCAGAATTCAGCCCTGAGTACGGTTTCTTTATTCAACTTTTGTTTGGAGGATTTGTCCAATGATGAGAGAGGTGTGTTGAAGTCATCCATAATTATTGTGTAGTGGTCTATTTGATTCTTGAACTTGAGGAGAGTTTGTTTTATGAACGTTGCAGCACCATTTTTTGGTGCATACATATTGATAATTGTTATGTCTTGTTGGTGAATGGTTCCTTTTAACAGTATATAGTGTCCTTCTTTATCCCTTTTGATTAACTTAGGTTTGAAGTTGATTTTATTCGATATGAGTATGGCCACTCCTGCTTGCTTCCAAGGACCATGTGAGTGGTATGATTTTTCCCAATCTTTCACCTTAAGCCTGTGTATATCTTTTCCTATCATATGAGTCTCCTGAAGGCAGCATATTGTGGGATCTGTTTTTTTAATCCAAGTTACTAGCCTATGTCACTTGATTGGTGAGTTTAAGCCATTAACGTTTAGGGTTACTATTGATATATGGTTTGTACTTCCAGTCATGTTTATTTGTTTATTTATTTATTTATTTATTTTAATTTGGCTTGTTTTTCCTCTTTGATTATTTTTCCCCCTTTACTGAGTTACTTCCCATTGTTGGTTTTGGGTGCTGTTTTTCATTTCCTCTTCTTGCAGTGTTTTGCTCAAAATGCTTTGCAGTGCTGGTTTTCTTGCTGTGAATTCTTTTAATTTTCATTCATCGTGAAAAATTTTAATTTCATTGTCAAACTTGAAGCTTAATTTTGCTGGATACAATATTCTTATTTGGAATCCATTATTTTTCAGTGTTTGAAATACATTGTTCCAGGATCTTCTCGCTTTCAACATCTGTGATGTAAAATCAGCTGTTAACCTAATTGGTTTACCCCTGAATGTAATCTGCCTCCTTTCTCTTGTAGCTTTTTACATTCTCTCCTTGTTCTGTATGTTGGATATCTTCATAATAACGTGTCTTGGAGTTTGTCTATTACGGTCTTGTATGTTTGGGGTCCTGTAGGCTTCCAGGATTTGGCAATCCATTCCATCATTCATGTCTGGAAAGTTTTCTAAAATTATTTAATTCAACAGTTTGCTCATTCCTTTGGTTTGGACCTCTATACCTTCCTCCATCCCAATGACTCTTAAGTTTGTTTTTTTTTTATGACATCCCATAGCTCTTGGATGTTTTGATCATGGTTTCTTACCAGCCTTTCTGCGTTGACTATATTCTTTTTGAGTCGATAAACTTTGTCTTCATTATATGATGTTCTGGACTTCTATTTGATCTAGTCTACTTGTAATATTCTCATTTGAGTTTTTGATTTGGTTTATGGTTTCCTGCATTTCTAGGATTATCGTTTGATTTTTTTTTAAATCTCTATCTCCTGGTAGATTTCACTTTTTGCTTCTTGAATCTGCTTATGTAATTCATTTTCAAAGTATTCTTTCATTGTTTGGACTTGCTGTCTAATGACTTCTCTAAGATTCCATTCCATCTGAGTCAGGTATGCCTTGAGTTCTTTCTCTGTCCATTTTTCTGATGCCTCTAGGTTCTCTTGTAAATTTAAGTTGCCCTGCATTGTTTTTAATCCTTTTTTCCCTTGTTTTTTCATGGTGTTCACGTTACTTTCCAACTCTGTTTAACTGCTGTGCTTCTGTTTTCTCCTATAAATTTGTTTTGGTTTTGTATACCTCTGTGGTGTCTCCTTTGTGGTGGGAGACTATGTCTAGAGCTGTTGGGCTTTATTGTAATTTAAAGCTGATTCATTCATTTCATAAAAGGCTTATGGATTCTGTAGGCATATAGTGGTCTGTTGTATGGTCTTAGGCCTTTATGTTTAGTTAGGGTACTATGATGGTATGAAGGTTAGTATGTCTTGGCTACTTTGGAAGATTGCTCTACTGAAGGGGGATATTAACAGGCGAATGGATCGTGGTATTTGGTAGTAGCTAGGTACTTAGGAGCCCTATAGACAGCCTCGGAACATTCACCTATTTGCATTTAGAAAATTACCCATAATGAAAGTCTTAATGCTTGGTGTGAACGTTAGGGGGAAGGGGAAAGAAGAAGTCCTTAAAGAGAAAGAGGAAGAGAAAAATAGGTAGAATAAAGGAGAATGGAAAGAACAATAAAAATTGAAAAGGAAAAAAAAGAAAAAAAATGATAAATGAAGTCTTAGAGTTCTATTTTCTTCTCTTCCAGTAAGTGGAGCTGTGCCCTCTGAGCCGAGCTTCTGCCCTCTATGTGCCGGCAGCGATCCCTGTAAGGTGGCTCCTCTTCCCTTACTGGGCATCTCTCCAATCCTGTTAGTCCAGAGCCATTTATCTTCTCCGGCCCCTTCCCCGCTTCCTCCTGCCAGCCAGCCAGACCCCGCTCCCTGGAGGTGATCTCCACAGATCTAGTTACACTTGCAGCACCCCTGAGTGCCTTATTTCCCAAACGACTGTGCACTCTCTCTGTTTGCCATTCATCCAGACCCCAAGGTTGTGGAGCGGGTGATCTGGGAACAGTCAGCTTAATTTGCCTGGACTCCTTTGGTGGCCACGCCCCCGGGAGCTGGCGGCTAAGACCTTGGGTGTCGCTGCTGGTGGTAGGGGGAGTTGGGAGTCGGGAGTCCCCTCTGCTTCCCTCCGCCGCTACAATCATGCCCAGAGAGCTCTGGGGTGAGATTTTTGAGGTTTCCCAGCTGTATGTATCTGGTGGGGATGGGAGTCACACACCTGTTGGAGCTGATTTCACTGGGAAGGGATCCCGTCCGCCAAACTCTGGTGATGTCAGCTCTCTGCTATGGCGGGCCCCAGACTCCTTGCCAGAGTGTCTGATAGGAGGGGTGGGTCTGGCCTGTCTCTGGACTGTCCCAGTCTCGGTTTTAGTTCTCGGTCCGCTGTTTCATGAAGTTTTGGTTAGCAACCTCTTCAAAGGGTCTCTACTCTGCACACGGTATCTGGCAGTGCTGAAACACCTCCTTCTGTGCCGGTTGCCAGACAACGGCGGCCTGCACCTCCAAGCACAAGGTGGCCGAGATTCACCCATCGGGGCAAGCTGTCACCTCCAATAATCCCAAACTCTCTGCCTAGGTCACCTCACTTTCAGCGGAATTTTGCTGGGAGTTTCTCAGCAGGCAGAATCCGAACGTTCTGATGTGTCTCTCTGTCCGCATGGCTGAGGAGGGTACTGAAAGCGCTGCCTCCCTGCCCACCGCCATGTTGAGTCTGGACTATGAGAGCTTTAACCTAATGAGTCCATCATAGTTTAAATGGACTGAATGGGTTGTAATTGAAGGTAGGTGGGAGATGGCTGGAGGAGGTTGTGTCACTATGACTGCTCCCTGAAAGTGTGCATCTTCTCTGTGGCCCCTTGCTGACCCACCATGACCTAAGTGGCTTTCTTCTACTGTGCCCTTCCACCATGATGTGCTGCCTTGCTGTGGGCCCAGAGCATTGGAGTCAGCCATGTATGGACTGAGATTTCTGAACCCATGAGCCCCTAATAAACTTTTCCTCATCTAAATTACTCTTGTTGGGTTTTTTGTTCACAGTGACACAAAGATGGGTAAAACAGAAATGAAAGAATGTACTACCAAATAACCAGTGGGTTCATAGAGAAGCTATAATGAAAATTAGAAAACACATTGAGGTTAATAAAATGAAAAACAACAAAACTAAGAGAATACATCTAAAGCAGACCATTGAGAGGGAAATTTCTAATTTTAAATGTCTATAATAAAAAATAAAGACCTTAAATGAATGATCTAACCTCCAAAAGCCTAACAATGCAGAAGAAAGGCAATAATAAAAACTACAGTAGAAATTAATGAAATGGAGGTTAAAAAACAAATACAGAATGTTAAAAAAATCTACCTATACATTTATAGTCAATTGACATTTAACAATTGAACCATTACCATTCATTGGGGAAAAAGAGTCTTTACAACAAACATTAATGAGGCCATTCAATATCCACACACACACAAAAAATGAACGTGGGTCTCTACTTCACACCACACAACAAAATTAAATAAAAAATTTAAGTGCTAACAATAAAAACTTAAATTATGAAATTATTACCAGAAAATGTGAGTGAATCTTGGTGACTTTTGGTTAGGCTATGTAGAATTTTATATAACACCTAAACACAAGTAAACAGAGAAAGTGATAAATGTCATCACAATTTCAAACTTTCATGCATCAAAGTGTATAGCATTAAAAAAGTGAATTTGGAATGTTCCAGGGTAAAGGCCTATTGTGGAGCTAAGGTACCCAGAGCAGTTCTATCTCACTGGTTTTTGTGATAATGCCAGAAAGATTTCAAATATGTTGCTCAGAGTAGCAGACGTGTGTTTATTGAAGGGATAGGAAAAGAAAAAGGGGATAGTCTTAAGGGAGAGAATGGATCATCTCAGAGAGGTGAAGAATGGTGTGCCCCTCCTGCCCTCCAGTTCTATAGGGGGTCTCAGGGAAGTTTCCAGAGTCCTGCCCAAGTCCACTTCTTGACTTTTGACTGACAGCAAGATGACATCAGACATTCAAGTCTCCACTGCTCATGAAAATTCTCGGACACTTTGGCCAATGCTGACCAGATTCAACTGGAACCTGTTCTTACACATTTTAAAGTAGAGGGGAATTACCCTTATCTCCCTGAGTTCTGGAACCTGCTCTGTGTAAATACCACAAAATTTCTCCCGTCTACAGTAACTTGTATTCTTATC
This sequence comes from Marmota marmota marmota, assembly GCF_001458135.2. Taxonomy (NCBI): domain Eukaryota; kingdom Metazoa; phylum Chordata; class Mammalia; order Rodentia; family Sciuridae; genus Marmota; species Marmota marmota. The sequence goes on from NW_026000316.1 coordinate 7,028,571, forward strand.
AGTATTTTGGACATGCATTTCTCATGCAGATAATAGGTTGTTTGCTGAAGGACATAACAAACCCTATTGACTTAAGCCAGATAAGGTTGTTGGAAAATTACTTTAAAAAAAAAGCAGAAGGGTATCAGCACAGTGGGCCCAGTTTATAGAATTATCCTTTTTAACCTTATGTTCTCACTGCTAATGTATGTTTGTTGCCTATCAGGAGAAAACACTTGCAAATCACATGCCAAGAATATGGCAGAGTAGGAGATACCAGGTTTCATTCCACCACAAAAATCAACAATGATACATTTATCCATTGTTATGGTTTGGATGCGAGGTGTCCCCCAAAAGCTTATGTGTGAGACAATGCAAGAAGTTTTAGAGGATAAATAATTGGGTTGTAAGAGTCTTAACCCAATAAGTGATTTAATCCCCTGATAATCTTAAAGATTAATTGAGTGGTGAGTGAAGTGGTAGGGTGTAGCTGGAGGAGATAGGAATTACTGAGCTTTCTTAAAAATTACTTTGATTTCTTTTAAGGTGATTTATAGATGTCCATTTTTGGATATCTCCATCTATGGGGGAAGGTTGTCAAGTCCAGTAGTATCCATGACCCTACTTCACCAGATTCTAAAACTGTAGCTCCTCAATGACTGCCTGAACTCTAGATCTCAGTTCTAGGACTTTCCACAGAAGCTACACCAAAGACAACTGTGCATCCATCATCATGAGCATGGATACTATTGGACTTGACAACTACAGGATTCCCCTTGTCCATGGAAGTAAACGGTATTAGTGGGACCAAACCCAGAAACCTTGGCAACCAAAGACTCCACCAACACTTGACGCTACTGTAGATACCCCATTACCTTGGCCACTGAGGACCTCTGCAATCTTTGACAATGATAACTTTAGCTTACAGCTGCACAGAAACTATAACACTATATCCTCACTAGAGCTAAAACCCTTTGAGCTGGTATACTCAACCTTCCCCCATAGATGGAGGACTTTCCACACTGGTCACAATAGCACCTCTCAGCCTATAAACTCTGCAACAGGTGATTATTCCATCAAAGTACAGACATTAATGCAAAGAAATAATAAACATTAAAACCAAGGATGTATGCAGCCACCAAAGTACATAATAATTTTCCAGTAACTGACTTCATTATAGGAGATATCCAAAAATGGACATCTATAAATCACCTTAAAAGAAATCAAAGTAATTTTTAAGAAAGCTCAGTAAGTTATAAGAAAACATAGATAAAAAAATCATTAAAATCAGGACAATGGATGAAGAAAGTCAACAGAGAGAAATGATAATAAAGGAACAAACAAAATTCTGTTGATGAAAAAATATGATGAATTAAATTAAAAATGTAAAAGAGCATCAATAGAAGACTTTATCATACAGAAGATATAATCTGTGAACTTGATGACTGGTCATTTGAAAATATCCAGTAAGAGAAAAAAAAAGAAAGAAATGAAGAAAACCTGTGGAATCTATGAGACAGCATTGAGAGAAAACTTTAGCATTATAGGATTTTAAGAAGAAAGACAGGGACAAAGATATATTTAAAGAAATAATGACAATATTTTCTAAATCCGAGGAAAGATACAAAAAATCCAGGTAAATGAAGATCAAAAGTTTCTAAACACATTAAAGAGGAAATTTTCCAATCAGGCTAAGAAAGAACTCACCAAAATACTACAATCAAACTGTCAAAAATCAAAGACAAAAAGAGAGACTCTTATAAGCAGCAAGAGAAAAGAGGTTTCTGGTATGCAAAGTGTTATAGTTTGGGTATAAGGTGTACCCCCAAAGCTACTTCATTATGTAGGAATATTAAGAAGTGAAATGATTGGCATATGAGAGCTATAAGCTAATCAGTATATATCCTAGTTTGAATAGACTGACTGGGTGGTAACTGTAGGCAGGTCTTGTATGGCTGGAGTAGGTAGGTCACTGGGGACAAACCCTGGAAGGGTGCATCTTCCCTGCTTCCTTTCCCTCCTTCTTCTATGTCCTTGCTATCGTGAGGGAGCAGCTTCCTCAGTTTCCTTCTCCCATTTCATTCCTCATGATATACTGCCTTACCTTGGGTCAGAGCAATGAAGTCTGCTGGTCTATGGACTGAAACCATTGAATCACAGCAATGTGAAACTAGTTAAAACACAAAGGAAGATCATAAGGCTGTCAATGTTGTTTAAACATAAATTTGTTTTCTAACAGTTTTGAAGACTAAGAAGATCAAGAGTATCAGATAATTAACTTTCTGATGAGGGCTCTTTTTATGGTTTGCAGATGACTGACTTCCTGTTTTATCCTTGGTGAAGAGAAAGGTCTGGTTTCTCTTCCTCATAAGTAAGGAAGTGCTAAAAGAAAAAAATTAGGGCCCCACCCTATGACTCATTTAACCTTTATCATGGTCCTTACAGGTCCTATCTCCAAATACAATCACATTGCCAGTTAGGGTTTATATACCTGAATGCTAAATTGATACAACTCAGTCCATAGCCAACAAAGAGCCATACTTCTTAAACCCTCTTACAGGTGGAAGGTCATGTTTCTATTTCTGAATAGTGAAAAGTCCATGTAAAGTTCTTATGTTCCTTCTTCCCTCTCAAGCAATAACAGAAGTGTGTATCAAATGTTATCTAAGTGCCTTGGACCTCCGTACCACTGCTTGGATTACCAAATGCATAGAAAGTCACCTATACTCACATATATTTGTGTTACAAATAGTTGTACTGATAAATAATTAAGACTTTTATGTTATAAAAATACTTCATAATAAAAACATTTAAAAATTGGGAAGAGAAGGAAATTCCTCAACCTGATAAAGGGATTTATTAAAACCCCAGAGGTAATATGATACTTGTTTTTGAAAGGTTGAATGCTTTCTTCCTAAGATCAGGATATAGATAGGAATGTGTCCTGTTACCATTTGTATGTAATATTGTAACAGAGGTTCAAGCTTGAGAAGTTAGGCAAGAAAAATAAATGAAGGCACTAAGGACACACAGTGGGAATAGGGCAGTCTTTTCAATAGTCCTGGCAAAAATGGGTATCCACATGCAAAAGAATGAAACTAAACCCCTCTCTCATATCAGTTACAAAAATCAAGTCAAAATGTACAAAGGACTGGGGTTGTGGCTCAGTGGCAGAGTGCTCAATTAGCACGTGCAAGGTCCTGGGTTTGATCCTCAGCACCACATAAAAATAAATAAAATAAAGGTATTGTGTCCAACTACAACTAAAAACAAATTTTTAAAAAATGTATGAATGACAAATGTAAGACCTGAAGTAATGAATATATTATAAGAAAATGTAGGAGGAACATGTCAGGACAATGGAATGGACAACAATATGGGGGCCAAGATTCCAAAATTATTGGAAAGAAAAGCAAAAATAGATGAATAGGATTGTATAAAACTAAAAAGCTCCATCACAGCACTGGAAACAATCAGCAGAATACAAAGACAATCTATAGAATGGAAGAAAATATGTGCAAGTAATACATCTTACAAGGTAGCAATATTCACAATATATAAGCAACTCAAAAGCTTAACATTAAAAAAGCAAATAACTTGATTAAGATGGGCAATAGATCTAAATAGACATTTCTCAAAAGAAACCATACAAATGGCCAATAGGTATATGAAGATACTCAATATCACTAATCATAAGATAAACTAAAATCAAAGCCACAATGAGTTTTCAACTCAATCCAACAAGAATGACCATTATAAAGAAAAACTAAAAGATAATAAATGCAGACAAGGATGTGGAGAACAGGGAAGTTTTGCAAAGTTGTTGGGAATATAAATTAGTACAGCCCTTCTGGAATATACTTCTGGAATTTGAACACTTCTCAAAAAATTAAACATGTAATTGCCATGTGATCCAATAATTCCACTACATAAGTATATTGAAGAGCCATCTGCACTCCCATATTTATTGCAGTACTATTCACAGTAGCTGAGATAAAAAATACCTATGTCTTCATCAACAAATGAATGGCCAAAAAAATTTAGTAAGAGTCGGGTATATAGCTAAGTAGTAAAGCACTTTCCTAGCCTAAGTAAGGTGCTGGGTTTGATCCCCAGTACCAATAAAAGAGAAAAGAAAGAAAAAAAGAGGAAAGAAGGAAAGAAAGAAAAAAGAGGAAAGAAGGAAGGAAATGAGATACATATATACACAATAGAATACTATTCAGCCATAAAAGAATGAATTTCTGTCATTTGTGACAACATGGATGGAATTGGAGGACAATGTGTTAAGTGAAATAAGATAGAAGGAGAAAAGTAAATACCTTAAGATTTCATGCATATGTGGAGTCTAAAAAAATTGATCTCATAACAGTTAAGAGATAGTTTTATCAGAGGCTGAGAAGAGTAGATTAGAGGTTGAGATGAAGAAAGGTTCATCAGTGAGTATCAACTGACAGCTAGATGGGAGTAAGAAGTTCTAATGTAGGATGATATATATATATATATATATATATATATATATATCTTAAAAAGTTTGGCAAAAGAATTTTGAGTGTTTCTGTCACAAAGAAGTGATAAATGTTTGAGGAGATAGATATATTTTACCTGACTGTTCAAAGTATACATGTATCAAAACATGTCATATTATACCATTAATATCTGCAAATTTTGTTTTTGTAAATTAAAAAAAACAATTATTACCAAATATAAATTAATTAAGGCATCCAATTTGGAAGGAAGAAGCAAAACCATCTCTTTCTTTGCAGAGGGCTTAATCTTGTATATGAACAATCATGAGGAATCCATAAAAATTTATTAAAACTAAGGAATAAAATCAACAAGGTTTCAGGATGCAAGTTCAATTTACAAGTTGTGTTGGGTTTCTATGTATTAGCAATTAACAGCCCAATAATATAATTAAGAAAACAATTCTATTTATAATATTATTAAATAGAATAAGAGTAGAAATGAAATAAAATATTTGGAAATAAACAACTAAGCAGGTGAAAAACTTGTGCTCTGAACATTACAAAACAATCTTTTAATTTTATTTTTTCTACTGATGGGGATTGAAACCAGGGCCTTATGCTGGCTATGCAAGCACTCTACCACTGATCTATATCCGTAGCCTTACAAAACATTTTAAAAATAATATATTATTAATGACCTAAATACAAGCAAATATACCCGATGTTAATGATTCAGGGGCTTAATATTGTGAATATGAGAATATTCCCCTACTTGATTTTCAGATTCAACTTGCACTCTATCAAATTCCCAGCTTGATTTTAGCATAATCTTTGAAGTTGATGCTACCATTTTTAATGGAAGAGTATTAGGGATCAAGAATAGTCCAAGGAATATCTAATAAGAACATAATTGGAGTACTATCACTTCAATGTTTCAAACTTACTCTAAAGCTTTAATAAGAAAGGGTGGAAGTAGAGTAGAATAAATATATAAATAAATGAATATAAATGAGAAGTAAACCCTCACATTTGTGATCCTTCTAGTTTTACCATTAGTATAAGATAATCCAATGTGAAAATAAATAATGTTTTTAACCACCTTTTTGGAACAAACTGATATCCTCACTCACAAAATGAAGTTGTATTCCTTCTTCATACAATATAAAAATTAACTGAAAATATATCGAATACCTTTATATAAGATTTATAAGCATATTATATTGAGAAAAAATCTTAAGAGAAAATTTTTGTGACTTTCTATTAGGTAAAACTTTCTTAGGACAACAAAAGAAAAAGTGATAAAAACTAGATAATCTGAACTTCATCAAAAATAGAAAAGTATATATATATATATATCAAGAAAATGAAAATGTTTACTGGAAAAAAATATTTAAAAATCACATATCTAATGAGTCTAGCATCTAGAATATATAAGTAATTCTTACAACTGAGCAACAAAAATATAAATAATATAATTAAAATATGGGTGAATGTTTCAATCCAATGTTTATCCAATGATCAACAGGCATCCAATTAGCACAAACAAACATGTCAAATATCATTAGTCCTTGGAGAAATGCAAATTCAAATCACAAAGCTGTACCTCTTCACATCCACTAGGAATGCAATAAAATAAAAATTTCACAAAAATATCTTCAAGGATGTGGTGAAATTGCAACCATTATTTATTGCTGATGTAGGTGAAAAGTAATGAAGCAGCTTGGAAGAAGAATTTAGCAGATCTTCTATATGTTCATCATGGAGTTACTATATGACTCAGCAATTCTACACAGATATACACATGGGAGTATTTTAAAAAGCTATTCATACAGAAATAATTATTCATGAATATTCATAAGAGCATTATTCTTAATCCCAGAAAGTAGAAGCAACGTGAATGTCCATTGATAAATTTATGACCTGAGAAAATATGATATATCTATAGAATGGAATATCATTCAGCCATTAAATAGAATAACATCCTGATTCAGTCCACAAGATGGATGAACCTTGCAAATATTATTCTAAGCCCAAAATTTAGATACAATAGATCACATATTGTTTGATTCTATTTAAATGAAAAGTCTAAACCATATAATAAAAACCATAGATAGACACTAGTATGGCCCTATGTATAAATGTGGCTGTATAACCAATGTGATCCTGCAATCTGTACATGTGGAAAAATAAGATTAAGATTACATACCCCATTTGAATCAAATGTATGATATGTCAAGATCATTGTAATGTTTTGAGCAACTAATAAAAAATTTTAAAATAAACATAGTGTTAAGAATCATCATGTACAACCAGACAAATGAAGTTATGCTCTCTTTGTATACAATGAGTGAAATGCATTCTGCTTTCATGTATAACTAATTAGAACAAATAGGAAAAAGAAAAAAAGAAGCAAATTAGTTATTTTAAGGACTGATGGGAATAGAGAAAAGGGAATAACTATGAATGATTAGAGTCCCTTTTTGAAGTGAAGAAATGTCCTTCATGGGGATGACAAAACAACTCAGAGAATGTGCTGAAAACTACTGAATTAAATCCTTTTAAATAGGAGAATTGAATAATATATGAAGTATATTTTTTTAAAAAGCAGAAAATACTGATAGAGACATGTCAAAAGGACTGAAGCCAGCTCAAAGAAGTCCATACTGGCATATTATGTACAGTGAGTACATCAAAGCAACCAGTGACATTAATGAATTATAGTCATTTGAAATACGAAATCATTTGCTCATAGGCATAAAGAGAGGAGAAAAGAAGAAAAGAAATCTGATGATTAAACAATATTTTTATGTAGTTTCAAAGTACTTTCACCTAAAATACTTATTTACTAAGAGACAATATTATCTTTCCTATATAAAAGCTTGAAAACCACTCTCTGAATCAAATGATCACTAAGCACAATATCTGTTACTGGACATATCAAAGTTTTAATTAAATGTAATTAGAAGATATCATAACTCTTTTCAAAACTGCACCTAGTGTTTGTTAAATAGGATTTGTTTTATGTTCTATTTATTAGTTATCATGCTTCTTTCTTTATTTAAACAGGAAACTGTCTTTATATATTTGGTAGAGGTAGAATTGAACCTGAGGCCCCACACATGCTAGGCAAACACTCTACCATTAAGCTACACCCCCTGTTCTCATTATAATTTAAATAAAAGAAAATCAAGTTACCTTTTAACCTGTGGAACTAATTAATCATATTCATAATGATATTACAGCTAATTTTTTATTTAAGAAAAATATTCATTCTTCTATCCTTCCTTTTCAGCTTCTCAATCTTCAAATATAATAATTGGATATAAAATATTCTAACTAGAGTAATATTTATTGGTACTAGAAAATAGGAAGAAAGATACTATTGTGAATATGTTTATAATGTACAGAAAAAAATGAAATAAGATAATATTTCTCTATAGATGGCATTTTTCTGAATAATATGAAAAAAATGAAGAAAAAGATTAAGACTGTGAACACCAGGTTAAAGGAGCACTGAAAAATATAACAATCACCAGTAAAAGCTGAAGATCAATAGATCTAGAAATTACAGGGAGAAGCTGCATGCAAAATTATGTCATTTTTGTAAGAGTTCCTCATTCCCATGATGCCAGCTCATTTGTTACTAAAGAGATATACAAAATTCTCCCTGCTATGTAAAGAAAAAAATAAATTTATTCATGAATATATATGCACTCATTTCTGGTGTTGTCCTAAACTGTACTTTCTCCTAGCAGCAAGCATCTGTAGGTTTTACTCTGTTGAAAGTCACTCAATATTAATGCCGTCCAAAGCAGTTCCCTTGCCAGTGAGAATTAACCTTCAGAAACCTCTTCAAGAGTGTAAGTAGTTTAGGACCAGCCATAGATTTACCACTGACTTTTTTTTTCCTTTTCATTTACCCCTTTACTTTTTAATTCTCTGGCATCCATTACCTGAGGATATGACCTAGAAAAAAGGCATCTAAAAAGGCAGAAGAATGCAATATCATTGTTAACGATAACACTATCACACACACATATCTGAAGGCTACATAAAATTTAGCTATTTATGAACACAAAAATGATCTTACATTTTTCACATTGGTTTTGTTTCAATTTACGACAAAGCAGTAACTAGAGGAGTTGCAAAAAAGTGGTCACACTTAATGTGATCTTTAAGCAAATGTTTATTCTTGAAGTACCCATTTTTCTGCCAGTGCTCTCCAGCTGACTGGTTACTCAGCATGTACTGTAATAATCACCACATGCTACACTGGCAGGCACTCAGCAGCCAGCAATAAGGCATCTGCTATGCATTCAAAAACAAATATCAAATGTAATTCTCTAGAAATTTTGTATGGATTTTATATAGACTAGAAACAGTTATCCCTTTGGGGGGACATTTTTCTTAGAATTCAGGTATAAGTATTTCTATTATTTTGATTCATGAAGGTCTCTGGAAAATGTTGGCAAACAAACACATGCACACCCAAAGAAACCCTTACCCTTCACAAAATCTAAATGGCCCATTGTCCTCTATTTGATACTATTTCAATTACTTTGAGTCTTACAGTAAGTAATGGAATAAAGTTTATACTATAACTCATCACATATATGTATATGTGTGTGTATTTGTGTGCTTCTTTATATGTCCAACTGACAAAAAGTTTTCAACAATTTTGCACGTGATATCTAGAGACTGCTAAACATGAAAAATGTGTTTGTGATACTATTAATTTTTGTGGCTATGAAAAGTATCTATAGAGTAATATTTGATTTCTGTATATTATTGTGTATATTTAAATACATTAAAATGTGGATAATTTTATAAATAAATCACTTTACTATAACTCCATTCAGTACTCTAATAATTACTTACCTTCTGATCTTGCAAATCAATAGTTTACTTCTGTGTACTCATTAGAATATCAATGTAATTCCACAAAATTATTTTGAAGTTTATTTTTACAAAACACATCTGAATACATAAACTTTGTTATTTGAATCAAACCAAGTAAGACTCTGATGTGCATCTGCACATTCATCAGGTCATATCTAAGAGACTAATTAAAAATACACTTCTAGTAAAAAGACTAATTAAAAATACACTTCTAGTAAAGTTCAATTTGAGGAGGGTGTGGTGGTGCACACCTGTAATTCCAGTGACTCTGGAGGCTGAGGCTAGAGGATTGCAAGTTCAAAGTCAGAGTCAGACTCAGTGACTTAGTGAAACCGAGCCCTAAATTAAAAAAAAAAA
>NW_026000316.1:7038299-7079640 GCF_001458135.2 Marmota marmota marmota
ATATGGCTGGTGATATGGCTCAGTGGTTAAGCATCCCTGGGTTCCATCTCCAGTACCAAATAAATAAATAAATAAAGTTCAATTTGGAAGAAATTCACAGAGCAAATGAGTCTAAACTGAAGGTCCTCAAACACAAAGATCACCAAATAGAGACAAAGAATAATTGTTTTGTTTAATAGTTTTTAATCTAAAACTTCAAGAGGAAACTTAATTTATCACACTGTGGAAAATGAAACTCCTTATATTTTTATATTCATACTTGTTATTCTGAATTTATACCTCAACAGCTGAACAAGATAAAACTCCTCAAATGCCTGGTTGCATTTATATTATAATCTATGACATATATGCTTTATCTACAGGTAAACTCCAAGAAACTGAAATTAAAAGTTCACATAGTTATAACAGATTCATGTCCATATATGTGTCAAGCATATTATCTTTCTATGGAATTCCCTTTTTCATAGGCAACTTCTTTCAAGAACTCTTTATCTTTGATCATCATATTGAACTAGATTTATATACCAGCAGTGTTTTCCTGGATTGGATCTACTGGTTTCTGGATACCATATTTTTCCTTCTTGTTTTACTTCCTGGTATTTCATAAACATATTAATCTTTTCTCAACAAGGAGTTTTAAGTGGTATTTTTTCTGAGTTCTGACATGCCTTTATTATATTCTTTTGATTTTCTAAGTATAACATTGTAAGATAAACATCAAAATCATTTTCCCTCAGATCTTTGAAGGAATATTTCCACTTTCTTTTAGTATAGTGTTGCTTATGAGAAGTCAGAAAGGAGGCCAACAAAGGGGTGATTCAAACTTTCTCTCTCTCTCTCTCTCTCTCTCCTCAAAAACTTTACCCTTATATCTAACTGTGCATATTTTCCCCTTGGTGCACCTTTTTAATTTTAAAAACCATATATTATTTTGGGTGGAGAAAGTTCCTTATTTGTTCAATCATTTTTTAATCTTAATTTTCAATATTTTCTCTTTCTAAAGATTTTAAAATTAAAATGGTATGGAGAAGAAAGTGGAGAACAGTGAGAGGACAGATAATGAAAAGTGCGATTGCTAGAAAAAAGGAAAATACATTTTAAACTGGTTTACTTGGTGGGTTAACCTACATGGGATAAAAATAATGAAACAGCTTGATTCTTTTTACACTAGTGCTTTCAAACACACTCAATCCAATATGTCTTCCTCACTTCTTGATAGCAATTTGGGAGTATGACACAATTCTTTGTGACTTTTGGATTTTAACCGTTTGACTTTCAAGTTTCAAAGAAAATGCAGTACAAGATCAACTTTTATTTTTCTTATGGTTCATAGTCTATTCCCATTCAATCCCTCTTATTTGATGCTCCAGGTCTAGCATGTAAGATGGAAAAGGCATATTCTGTTCATTTGTTCATTTTTTTTTCTCTTCCTTTCCCTCCTCTACTTTGGTGCTTTGGTATTGGGAAAGGTGAACAGAAGCCTTTTAATTTAGCTGATGTTGCTTGTATTTCTCTTCACCCTTTATTATCTTACATGCCTAAATGATATGCTCTTTTTCTTGGTATCCTTTGATGGGTTCTATAGAAATATCTTTGCCAAAGTACTTCATATTTTACCATTGCTTGACATAAAAGACTAAATACTTGAAAAAATCTGTGACCCTGTATGAATCTGTTCCATACCTGTACCTGCCTCAGTGCAGGCATGACTGCAAATACCATACATGAAAGTGAAATAAGCTTTTCTTGATTTCTTATTTCGTATGTGAAAATGCTCTTTTGGGAACTATGATACTTCTTAATGATTTCTTATTTTGTTAGTTAGTAAGCCTTGATTTACATAATAGTATCTGTATGATAATTCTGGGTGTGAAGCTGCTGATGGTGTTGCTATCAAATGTTAAATATTTATTTAAAACAATTGCATTTCTGCTCTTACAAGGAAGATTATTAGTCATTTGTATTCCAACATATCCCAAATCAATGGGAAAAAAGGTCATTGCTATTAATGTAAAAATGACAATTATTGAAGTGGTTTGGAAGTTTTAAGAACAAATAATTAAAATGGCAAGCATACCAATGGTATAAATTAGAAGAGCATGCTACTTATTATGTTTCACAGATATATAAGAACATTTTCCTTCCACATACATAGAAGTTCAGTTGTATGTTCATCTTTCCTGGGTTTACAGCTGCATTTTAAGGGTAAAACTAGATAAGTTAATTAAAGATAAAATTTTATACCAGCTGATTTTTTTAGATTTAATTTGCTGGATTCATCACAGGATGAAACATTATACATTCTCTCTGCTTTGCCTAATTATGTACTACAGGAGGTAGTACTCAGGAACCTCACCTTGTTCATTTGGTAGGATCAGAAACCTGACTCAGACTTTTTGTCAATATTCACCTTCAATCCAGGTGCATATCATCTGCTTTGGATTTTTCCCCTTTTTTTCCTTTTTTTCAAAAACAAGCATGGCTATAATTAGATTATTGTGTCTTTGTTCATGATTGAAATTGCAAGGATGGTGTTGGGGACAATTTGATCCAATCAGGGTAATGTAAGTGACTATAAATGTGATTCAATGTGAAACATGTCCAATAGTGTGTTTCATTTTAAAATTTCCTTTATGTGTTATTTGTTTGCATGGATTTTCAGGTTATGTGGTACTAAACTCTGAGGCAGAGAAGGATTTTAATTCTAGCAGTCCAACAAAATGTTGGACAATTTCTTTCAAGATGGGAAAACCCAACATTTTGAAAATAAATTCTAAATACACATGAGGAGAACAAGGAAATAATTTGAGACCTGAGATACTCTTGCTTATTCTTGTTGATTACTTAAGTTCCAAGCTTGCTAAATCTGTTCAAATTGATAGAAATATACATGCACACATGTACCCACACACCTTACCTGGTTCAGACAAGATAACACCATGAAAGCTATAAACATTTTTAAGTCTATATCACTGAGCCATTCAGCAATTAATTTATAAATGCATAACAGAAGACATCAGTCAGATCAGCTCTAGCACTCAGTAGATGTAGTATCACTGCATTAAATGATGCCTTATCCTTGATTTCATCTATAAAATGTGGACAAATATTAGCACTTAAAGAGTTTTTTTGGTGAGACAGCATTAATAAAGTTCTTAGCACAGATCCTGGCACACCACTAATCTAGTGGGTAAGACATATATTTAAATAGACGAGTACAATTCAAAAAAATAAATGTTTTCATTTCTTAATGATTTTTTTATTTGGATTCTGACAACTCTGTGGATGGTTCTCAGTGATTACACTGATAAATTTCTAAATCCTTGCTTCATAATTCTCCAATTTCACTCCATTTTAGACTCCTGTACTTATGACACCCACCACTTCAGATCTTGACATCCAAATCATTCTGCTTTTAAAATATTAAATTCTAATATTCAAATAGTTGAAAACAAAAATCATCTTTTTCTAGGTCTCTCATTCTCCTTTTTTCTATTACACACCTCTTTTTTAATCACTTTACTGACTCTCAGACACTACAGTTGTCCTTCAATGAACATATTATCTCATTCCTTCTTTTGAGGATTACACTTTGGGAAACAACAGGCTTATAGCAAGGGTAGGGTTGAGCAGTCCTAAGGATATGAGAGTGGTTCCCCTTGGGTGCATGCAATAAGGAGTTACACTAGAAAAATTTTAAAGAATAAAACTCACAAAAAATTTTTAAATTTTTATCATCATTGTGCACCCAATAATTCTAAACAATGTCAGGGATAAAGAAACTACTTTCCTGAATAAATCATTTGTTTAAGTTCTTTTTTATATTTTTAATGTTCACAAAGGTGGTTTAATGATCCTTTTTCAAGATCAGTATTTCCCATCAGGATTTAAGGCTATTTACAAAATGTTTTATTCTACTACTTCTAATTTTAAATATATTGAGCACTTCTAAATATATTGAACTTGATATTTCACATGAGAATAGTCTGCTATGCACACAGAACTAGTAAAGAAAATTACACACATCACAATGATTTTAAACTGACTTATCTTCTGATAGGACCATTTTGTCCTTGAACCCTTCAGTCCTCACTTCCTTCTCTTTGCTTTCAGTCCAGGGAACAAGTGCAGGTATAGGTAATGCTTGTAAGTGGTTGAAAAATTTATACCCAGAAGTTTTGTTTTGTTTTTATAGAGGATGAGCTTTACTATGAATTTCAACACAAAGTGTATAAAATGTGCTAATTTTACTAACAACTTTTTCATACATCGATGACCTCTTTTACATCTAGAGACTAGATGTTGCAAAATTGGGCTCACTTGTGCATTACATAAATTATATACACAGCAAAATACACAAAACATACAGAAAAAATTCTGAAAATATCTAAGTGTGAACACAAAATCATATTACCTTTGAAACTATTTCCCTCCCACCTCCTCCACTTCACTTAAGTATAAATGGTGCTATACCACTCACAGACATGTTTTAACAATTCCCTTCTGCAAAGACAATATTTCATATGAAATTTAGCAAAAAGATAATTACAGAGTGATATTTTACTACCTCCACAGTTCTATACATCTAGACAGGCTAGATGTTTCAGGTAAGGAATCAGTTTGCCCACTATGTACACAACAGTCTTGATAAACTGCGTAAGTGTAACAATAGTTCTAATTTGAAAATGTCTTCAAAATATGAGCATTCTGGACCTTCACCAATCCAATGGGCTGTAATGCTTAAATTTTCAGAAGACAATCTTTCCTAGGAATTTCAACATACAAAATTTATGTTTACTAACTCTATTTCTGTCACACACTGGCAACCTCTTTAATATCTAGAAAGGCTAGCTATAGATTAGGAATCATTTGTCCTTTATATACACTATGTACATAGCAAAGTAAAGCAATGCATAGACATAAGGAACAACGGTTACTCTTGCCTCATTATATGCACACTGCCATGGCAGTGTATGCATTTCCTTGTCTGGAAAACCAGCACACAAATACAATGTGTAGTACTCAACATAGGGTTTCATATGTTAAAATTTCAAAAAGAAATTTACAAAGTGTGTTATATTTCTGCTACTTCTACATTACATATTAGGAACAACACATATTGGGAACCTGAAAACATCTAGAAAAACTAGGTATTTCAAAAAAGAGTACTTAGCATTGTCAACTACAATATAGTAATGAGAAATAAAATGCACACACTAAACAGTGGCTGGAATACAAAAAAAAAAACATGACCAGTCTGGCACAGGAACTTCTTCCCCCTTTCTCCTGGTCTTCTGTTCCATGTCCTCCAACCTACTGAACAAACATGGACAACTCTTGCTCTTAGATGTGGTTTAACATCTCCATTATAAAAACTCAATTCCAGGAGATATTTCTTCTCTGATTTTTTAAAAACAAATGGACATTTACAAGAAATGTTAGCATGAATCATACATTGGCAATCTATTTACATCTAGAACGTCTACATTTATGTAGCAAAACGTTTACAAGATGTGTTGATTTCTTCTTTACCATACTTTGGCAAACTCTTTAGATCTAGAATGTCCAGGTGTAGCAAAAGTTTTGTTTCAAAACGTTGGGGGAAAGTTGAGAGCAGCTTTTCATACTATATACAGAGGTCTTCTAACAATGGCTAATAAATCTTCCTAAGGGGTGGTGAGCACTTCCAACCATTCAAAAGTGTTGTGTTCCTTTGCTTTTTCTCTGTTGGGAAAACCCGAAAAACAAACACCCTGCAACCCCTAATCCATCCAACTGTAGGACACTGTTCCCACACGATGGCCACTAACCAGAAGTCCTCCTGTTAGCTGCTAACCATTCCACCCCATCATCGTTGTCAGGGGCTTCACTCACCTTCCAGGATGATAAATGTCTTTATCTATTGTTGACCAGAGAAGAAGGTGAGGTATTATTGAATAGGCAGGGAGTGGTGGCCCTAGGGCCCTGATTGTGCCACACTTAAGTAACGCTGATCACAGCTATTCGGTCTACCAGCTTTTGGGGGGCCCTCGAAGTCTGTTAATACTTCGGTGGCCACTGTTCTTCTTGCCAGACCACACCTGCCACCACCCAGTGGTGCCAAGTTCTCAGCAGTCACTTCGTGTAGGCCGGACAGGACTGGGCCACAGAATCTGGCATCCCGCAGGGTCCTGGCTAGAAAAGAACAGCCATCAGCCATCAGCGCCATGGGGTAATGGAAGCAGGACTGAGATATGTGCACAGGTACTTGGATGCCCGGGCTCCCACCAGTGTGCAGCTGCAAATGAGACTCCTGGTATCTGCAGGGCAGAGGACCCAGCCTGTCCCTAGGGTCCTCAACTCAACTGCCCTTCTGGGGTCTGAGGGACCCAGAGGGCCCCCAGCAACAGTGGCAAAACACCCTTCATTTCCCATCATGCTCCCTGCCAAAACTCTTGATCTAAATTCTATACAGTTGCTGCAGTTGGTGCTGAATTTTGGTAATCTGTAAGAAGGACTTCCAAAAAAAAAAAAAAATAGAAGTACTTCTATTGTCAGATCTTTATACCCCAAATCTGATTATATCAAGAACTCCTAGAAAGCACTCCTGAGGAAGTTATGAGCCAAAGAGTTTTTGTTATTTAAAGTGTTTTAATTGAGGATCATATGGAGGTATCCCAAGTGCCTTCCCTGCCCAAGACACAAGTGTTCTCATATTCTTTGGAAGATTTGCATCTGATCTCCAAAGCTCTGTAATCTTGAGGAAGCATAATGTTGATAAAATTAACCCAGATATTTTTACTTTTATAAGATTTATTGTCAGATTTCACTGCAAAAGTTTCTTAACTGCTTATCAGAAGAGAGATCTGACAACACAGTTCTACTACTCACAGATTTTTCTCCCTTTCCCATTTAATAACTCCTGAATCCATATCAATTGTTCTTCTGCCTTCATAACTCCACTGAGTCACATTCATCAATGAATGGTCTCTTAGTTGTTGTTTTTTTTTTTTTTGGGGGGGGGGAGGTTAGGGGATTATACCCAGGACTTTGTACCACTAAGGTACATCTCCAGCCTTCAGTTGGTAAATTTTATATAGATAAATTTTCAGACTTCACTTTAACCGATGTCTTCATAGTCTTTCTGTATGAAAAACTCCACCCCCTTGGCTTGAAATGTACATTTTTTCCCCTGCATCTCCTAATTATTTCAAGCTTCAAGTTAATTTTCTCTTACCTCCCCCTAAACTGCAGATTGGGTTGTTAGAAAGTGAACACTGAGAGGAAGTTAGGAATGCAAATGGCTCATTTGTGAATGATTTAGGAAATGGAAGGGAATTGGGTTAGTCTGATAGGACTGTTGGGTCACAGTGCCAGTCTGATAGTTTCTTCCAGCCCAATGAAGAATTGCAAATCAAAGATTGCCCATTTTAAAAGTCCTGTGTTGGGGACACATGACAATGCATTAGTATTACTATATTGCTCAGTCATTGGCCAGTGGGCCAACCTGATGATAGCATGACTATAAATAAAAACAGAGGAGATGAACAGTTGAAGGCTTCTAAGCTAACTGCACCTCCTTGCAACTGAATAACGAAAAATTTCTTGGGGATAGGGATTTCAATAGCACATCTCTCTTTTTGCTACACCCAGTATGATAGTGTTGCTTACATTTGACTCATTCCACAACCTCCCCCTTGACAGTTCACCTTTTCACATGAATTCTACTGCCTTTTACATGCATATGCACAGATTATATTTCTAGCTTAGATTTTGTTCCTAAATTTTAGATCTGCCTGCCATTACTACTTAGATATACCTATGTCATCTCTAACATAGCCAAACACATAATCACCTTGCTTACCTAAGTTCATCTATACTTGGCAATTTTCCACTGTTCCTTAGTGAATGGCATCAAAAATCCACTCATTTGTCAGGCAGAGGGACAATTAAAAAGAGGAGATTTTTATTTATCCTTTCAAGCTTGGCTCAGCCATCACCTTTTCAAAGAAACTTCCTTGAGAGATAATCCTCCACCCTTGCAACACATATTGAATATATGCCAGGTGCACTGCCTATGGATTTTTATAACATCTTATGGTTCCTGTTATAGCACTTGCCACATTTAGGCATTGGTTTCCTGATGATATGGAAGTGAAGCTCTTTTTTGTGTGTATTACAGTACTTAAAATATAAGGTACAAACCATGTGTGGTGGTGCATGCCTATAATCCAAGCCACTCAAGAGGCTGAGGCAGGATGATCACAAGTTCAAGGCCAGCTTCAACAACATACAGAGATCTTGAGCAACTTAGCAAGACCCTGTCTCAAAAAAATATATTAAAAAGGGCTGGAGATGTAGCTCAGTGGTATAGTGCCCTGGTTTCAATCTCCAGTATATCTCTCTCGTTCCACAAACTCCCCTTTGACAGTTCACATTTTCAATGGATTTCATTACCATTTATATACTTAGACAAGTGTTATATTTCTGGCTTAGAATATGCCCCTAAGTTTGTATCTATCTATATGTATATGTATATGTAATATTTAATAGGTGTTTATATGTATATTTGTTGAATTCATAAATGAGTGACTGAATGAACAATATGCTATAGGATTACAAAAAAGGAGATATCTACCAAAAGGAGGTGTGTAGTCACCTTTACCTCACCAAGACAAAATAGTAAACAAGAACATCTTAAAGGAGGAAAAGTTTAACATGAGCTCATGATTACAGAGGTTTAGTCCATGACTGGCTAATTTCATTGCTCTGGGCCTGAGGCTAATTTCATTGCAGAAGGGCATAGCCAAGGAAAACTGCTCGGCTCATGGAAGCCAGAAAGCAGCAAGAGAGAGAAAAACTAGGACAAAATTATAGTAACAAACCACACAACCAATGACCTAATCCTTCCAGTCGTGTCCCATCGCGTATAGTTACCACCCAGTAGTCCATTTAAATCATTAGTCCATAAAATTGATTTATTTACTGATTGCATTACAGCTATCATTATTGAATCATTTCAGCTCCAAACATTTGTGGATTCACTAACACATGAGCTTTTCAGGAGACCCCTCATATCCAAACCATAATTCGAAGCGTGGAGATTTTAATACAAGATATAATCTTGAACAAACTTATTAGAGAATGAATATTTAAGTCAGATGGAGCTGTACTACTCTGCAAAGTACAGTGGCATGAATTACAAAATAGAGTTGTAATTGTGGGTGGAACATAGGATGTAGGTATGTTGTAATGGGGGAAAACTGAGAAAGTAGTTTCCTTGGGGCCAGATCATTAAGATCCTATACAACATACTAAGGAGGTTGGAATTCATCCTGAAATGTATTAAAAAATAAAAACTTGAAGGTTTTTAAGCAAAAGTGATAGGATCATATTTTTCTTTAGGGAGATATTCTGGAAGTAGTCTGGCAGGTAGAATGGAACAGGAGAAAATTAGAGGCAGGGGAATCAGGAGGCTTTTGCAGTCATCCGGATGACAAATGATGGTAACTTAAATAAAGACCTTAGTAGTAGAAATAAAAATATTACATTTGAAATACACTTTTGAAGTCAAGTTAATAGGAATTAATGCATGAATATGGAATCAAAAGAAAAGGGCCAATAAGGGTGAGTCTATATTTTCTATATGGGAAATTAAGAGAATGTTTCTCTCATTAATCGAGATGGGTATTATTGGATAAAGAGTTAATATTGGAGAATGGAATATATAGAGTCCAAGTTTGGGCATGATGTTTGAATTCTGTCAGATATTCAGAGTTCTGCAAAAGACCATTCAAAATATTCATTTAAAACATGTTAAAATGATCTGCTTATTCATTATCTGCTGGTCTGCCTTCCTACCAGTCTTTCTACTTAATTATCTACCTTCCAATTGCCTAATCTAGTCTAATATCATCTTATTTTGTCTAAAATGAAAACAATGTCTAATAATTTTCTTTTATATACATCTAATTTCACTTATCAGAATAGTTGTAATAACTTAATTTTAATATTAATTCATTTCTCTATCTTCCACTTTCTGTTAAAACACATTCTATTAGACCTATATTTTTACTATCTCCTATTGTTATTGGTTAACTCCAAAACAGTAAATAATAGTTTTACTATATGTTTGCTTTAAAAGCTGGTAAAGCCAGAAATAGGTATACTGTACATTAGCCGTTGACTATACTGACTCTGACTATAGTGGTCTGTTCCCACCATTACATGTAGGATTATAAAGATTATTTGATCCTTACTCTAGGTTATTTCAATAGCCTTAGTGTTATAAATATAACACTCTAGGAGTCCCAATGCTATAGTTATTCTGGTGCCATATCTATAGCTGCCATATTCCCAACTTTGCCTATAATTCATTTTTTACCTAAGTGCTACAAGTTCATGATTTAGTTATATTATCCTGAGGCATATGGAATTGGGGCTTTTATTTAAGCACAGTGTTCACAGAAGATGAAAATGCATTGAATGAGTGAGTATAAGGTTTATCCAGGATGAGATATTTTAAGAGAAAATGATCTTGATCTTAATTTTTTATTGTTCCTCATTTCTTTATTTTCCAGTCCCATCACATTCTTCTGAATCACTCAAACCTATATAGAGAAGAAATACCAAATACTTTCGAGTAATACCAATCTAAGCAATCATGCTAGAGGACTAGAACATGTTCATGGTATAGTGGCAGCCTGGTGCTACAGAAATATCAAGGCAAAAAAGAGGAACTGAATGAAAGTTAATGTGTATCATCATTCTTTGGATGCAGGAACAGATGGAGGAAGCTATTTCTCTTAGCCTCCATTCATTTATCACTAGGATTTTTGTAGTTGCCTAACTATAAATTTGCTATGTAAGGAATTCAATAAAGTTATATTTTTAAAATTGCATAAACTGTATGAAATATTTAGAACAGTTTTAACTTCTTACACTTATAAGCAATGTCAAATGCAAAATAATCTCACTTTTGACACAAGTGGTAAATTAAGAATATCATAAGCACCAAAAAAAATTTAATATGCATCCTCTGTTATAGTGTTAAAGTAAAAGGAGACCAAATAGATAACAGGTAAATGCAACTGAAATCCAAGCAACTATAGGTGCAAATAATATTTCTGTCAAGCTTAGCAACCAGATTTGAAAGTGTGAATTTGTTCTTTACCCACCTGAAAGTAAATATTAGTATACACAAAGAATCTAGAATCACTTATACAGTCTCCCTTAAATTTAAAACTAAATTATTTTCATTGTTTTTCATTAATAGATATAAACAGCTTTTGTGTTTGTTTGTTCCTTGGTTGTTATTGATGTTTGGCCATACATCTTTGAGAACATGAATAGAAGATAACCACAATTTCTTTTTGAATTTATTTCATAATGGATACAAGTCAAATTGATATGGGTCAGATCCTTGCTTCTTACAGATGTGTTGCTATAAACTAGAACTCCATTGACAGAAATTCATTTCAGAGTATGAAAATACAAATACTGATCATTAAATTGAAATGAAACTATATGCCTTTACAAACATTTCTTGTATAAAATAAAATACAACATCAAAGTTACAGAATATATATTCTCTTTGAGGAATTTTATTTTCATAAACCTATTGAGGAATTTCTTAAAAGACATAAGGTTTGTAAATGATACATAACATTTCAAAGTAGAAACAAAGGCTAGAAACCAGCCTCCCATTATAAGAAGAGAATGCTCCAGGTAACCTCTCCTCCTTCAGTCTATATCTTGAAATGAATGCAGTAAACTTGAAACCCATGGGAATTCTGGACCAGAACTTCCTTAGCTGATCCAGAAACCAATCAAAGAGAAATCACTGTTAGTAAACAATAGAATTTCCAAATTATTATCTAATTTTATCTCACAAAAGCATGCTAATAGACCAAACTTAAGTCAGTGAATCAGCAGAGATTATAAATAATAAATCTGTGTTCCCAAGGACTACATATAAATGAATTATCAGATACTCTCTGGAAAAGTACAAAACATGAAAAAGAATAAAAGTTATATGTAAGAAAATAGGCAAACAGTAAACTAATAGGATGAATACACATATTTTGAGGGAAAGCCCCAAAACAAATGGAACATTTAGATATGGAATGGTTGAAACCAAAATCAGCAGAAAGGTCAAATAGCAGATGAGATGGAGAAGATTAGGTAAGGAAAAAAATAGAACACAGAGAGTCTAATACATAATATTAAAGATACATCTAGAGATAGTGAAGATAGACTGACTCTAGCAGGTTAAAATGTACAAACAGAGCTCCAGATAGAGAAAATTAAGCAAAAGAAGTATAAGAAATTATTTGAATGTTACTGAACCGATAAAATAAACCTAAACCCAATGAAGAGCAATATTTGACAAGTAGTATATATGAAAAAAAAAAAACATTTGCACTTTGATACATTATACTATATTTGTGGAAACCCACAAGAAAAATAAATGCAGTCAGCAAAAGACAGATCATAAGCAAAGGATTAGCAGTCAGAGTATTAAAAGAGTTCACATAAGCAATAAAAAAAGTGAGAAGACTAAAATGCTTTTTACTAAGTATTGATAAAAAAATTAGTGTCACTCTGGAATTGGTACTCGAAACTATCTTTCAAATAATGAAAGTAGAAAAATACACACATACATATAAACCAAAACAGAAGGCACTTATGAAGAAAAGTGTGGCTTCTGTGGATGCATTTTACAAAGAAGAAAATTGACACTAAAAGGATGTTTTAGATACAAGAGGAGCTGCGAGGAGTTGAGTATCTGATAGCAGACACAGTGAACATCAACCTAGATGAATTCTGAACTATTTCTGTTAATGTTCATATGACTTAGAGGCTCTCTAAGGTGGCTTTGTGTATGTGTGTGTGTGTGTGTGTGTGTGTGCGTGCTAGGGATTGAACCAAGGGCCTTGTGCATGCAGGACAAGCACTCTACCAACTTAGCTATATCCCAGCCCCTACTGAGGTAGCTCTTGCCATTCAACTTCCTAGCATCCAGGCTCCCTTCCTCTAAATTCTTGACTTTTGTTTGTGGTGATTTGGTTTTAGGGCTTTGATTTGAGCCCGAGTATATTGTTAGTCATGTGACCTAGAATAAATTAATTCATTTCTTCTTGGTTGCATTTACTGAGAAGTTTCTGACCTAACCTGTTCCAGTCAAAGAGAATCTGAGAAATTTAGTTAGAATGTCTATTACAATGACAATAATTTTCCTGTTGGTTGTAAATGAGGACTGAAGTAGCTCATAAGGGAGTGCTTATCAGAAATCTTAGTACACCCTTTACGAGGGGTGTCAGTTTTTGTGGTTAGTAACCTAATTGAGTTGTAAGATCAAGCCTTTCCTGAAATCCACACCACCTCTGGGTATTCATTATATAATATAATAAATCCCCTTTGTTATTTATAAAAATAAAATTTGAGCATCACAATCTCCTCCCACACTTCCCATAGGCAGATATTGTCTGTCTCATCCATAATTTATGATTTGTCTAGATTTGGATTTGTTTCATTTATCCTAGTTTGAATACATTGTTCTTCCAGGAATTATGCACTTATTTATTTTCAGGTACTAAAAGTGCAAGTAAGTAATTATAATAACTTCCTGGGAAGAATATGATAAGTGTAAAAAACTTCTTTAAATTAGTTATATTAACAGTGTCCCAAGGAAAACTAGATAACGCTATAGTTAAGCCAATAGTTGCCAAGTTCCACCCACATGTACAGAATTTTTATAATATGTTATGTCCCTATTTGTATTTTTATAATAATATTATTGTTAACATTTTCAAGTAAACACTAAAACACCTATTACCCAGCTTCAAAATCCATAAATGTTCTACATTATTTTTTAGAGGAGGAGGGAGCTAGAATATTTTGAAGTAAATCCCACTTGAAATAATATACATCATACTTACACCTTTAATATTCAATAACTGAAAAGGACGTTTAAAAACACAAAATCACAATGACACTATCAAATTCTCCAAAATTAATAAAAAATCTCCTAATGTTTTCAATGTTAGTAATGTTAATTTTTTTGTAATTGTCTCAAAACAGGATTATTTTACTATTGTTTTGTTCAAATAGAGACATATTTGAATATTATGTCTCTTAATTTTATTTTATTTTATTATTATTATTTTTGTGGTGCTGGGGATTGAACCCAGGGTGTTGTGCATGCAAGGCAAGCACTCTACCAACTGAGCTATATACCCAAGCCCTCTCGTAAGTCTTTTTTTATCTATGAATTTTATTTTTCTTTTACTTTGTTTTTCTTTTTTTAATTATTTTTATTTATATATGACAGCAGAATGTATCACAATTCTTATTACACATATAGAATACACTTTTTCATATCTCTTTGTATACAAATTATATCCACATCAATTCATGTCTTCATACATGTGCTTTGGATGATAATGTCCATAATATTCCACCATCATTTCTAACCTGATGATTTTCTTTGTTTTTCAAGTAGACTTTATTATTAGAAAAATTTAAATTTACAGAAAATTTTTGAAGTTAGGTCACTGTCCATATATGACATGCTCAGTTTCCCCTGTTATTAATATTTTAGTAGTATTATATATTTAATGCAATTAATAGACCAACATTGATACATTATTAGTAACTAAAATCAATATTTTATTCAAATTTTCTTCATTTTTTTTACCAGATATCTTTTTATGCTCCAGTATCCCATTTCCTTTTCCACTGTCAAAACTCCTTTCACATCTTTCTCTTTTTTTTTTTTTTTTTGAAGGGTGCCAGTACCAGGGTTGAACTCAAGGGGACTCAACCACTGAACCACATCCCAAGCCTTATTTTATATTTTATTTAGAGACAGGGTTTCACTGAGTTGCTTAGCACCTCACTTTCTCTGAGGCTGACTTTGAATTCTGGATCCTCTTGTCTCAGCCTCCTGAGCTGCTCGGATTACAGGCATGCACCACTGTGCCCAGCTCACCTCTTTCTTATAAGGATACTTGTGATGGCATTTTGAGAGTATCAAAGTGAATCAAGTTAATCTTCCCTTCTCAAGATCCTTAGTTTAATCACACTTACAAAACTTTACCATAAAAGGTAACATACACAGATTTTAGATATAAAAGTAAATCTTTTGATGACTATTATCAAGCATAGTACAGATTGCTCATAATATTCCTTAGTAGCTTTTAAAACTCTATGTTATCAGTAGGAAATTTCACCGGGGGTTGAGGGAGTTGAATTTTTTATGTTAACTTTGTATTAATTTTGAGCATAATTCTTTTTTAATTTTTTTTATTTGTCCTTTTTATACATGATAGTAGAAATTATTTTTACATACATATATGGAATATAGCTTATTCTTCTGGTTGTATATGATGTAGAATTACATTGGTTGTGTAACTATATATGCACACAGGAAAGTAATGTCCGATTCCTTCTACTGTCTTTCCCATTCCCATTCCCCCTTTCTTTCCTTAACTCCCATTTGTCTAATCCAAAGTACTTCTATTCTCCCTTATCACCCTCCTTATTTTGAGTTAGCATCTGCATATTAGAGAACATTCAGCCTTTGTTTTTTTGGGGGGATTGTCTCATTTCACTTAGCATGATATTCTCCATTTCCATCCATTTACTGGCAAATACCATAACTTCACTCTTCTTTATGACTGCCTAATATTCCATTGTGTATAAATACACATTTTCTTTATCCATTCATCTTTTGAAGGGCACCTAGGTTGGTTCCATAGTTTAGGTAATGTGAGTTAAGCTGCTCTAAACATTGATGTGGCTGTGTCACCTGTAGTATGATGATTTTAAGTCCTTTGGGTGTATGTCATAGAGTGGGATAACTGGGTCAAGTGGTGATTCCATTCCAGGTTTTCTGAGGAATCTCCATACTGCCTTCCAGAGTGGTTGCACCTATTTGTAGTCCCACCAACATTGTATGAGTGTACCTTTCCCCCTACATCGTCACCAACATTTATTGTTACTTATATTCTTGATAATTGCCCTTCTGAATGGAGTGAGATGAAATCTCAGTGTAGTTTTAATTTGCATTTCTATAACTGCTAGAGATGTTGAGCATATTTTCATATATATGTCGACCAATGTTATTTCTTCTTCTGTGAAGTGCCTGTTCAGTTCCTTTACCCTCTTATTGATTGGGTTATTTGTTGTTGTTGTTGTTAAGTTTTTTGGGTTCCTTATGTATCCTGGAAATTTATGTTCTCTCTGAGGTGCAGGTGACAAAGATTTTCTCCCATTCTTTAAGTTCACTCCGTTTTTGATTTTTTCCTTTGCTGTAAGGAGCTTTTTAGTTTGATTCCATCACATTTGTTGATTCTTGATTTTACTTCTTCTGGTTTATGAGTCTTGTTACGGAGGTCAGTTTCATTTGCACATAATAAGGGGGAATGAAAGAAAGGTTGAATGTAAGAAAGAATTCAAATAATTTTTTTGAGGGATATAGATTTGGAGACATAATTGGCTTACTCTGTATATAGGACATGAACCCACACCAAGAGAAATCATTTTAAAGTTTCAGATCACTAGGGAAAAAGAGGAGGTTCTATCAGAGAGAGAGATGGGGAAAAACACATGGTCATAATATATATTTTAGCGGGAATTAAGCTGGTTTCATATTTCTTAACAGAGGAAGGTAGAAGAGAGTACGGGGATGCATTCCAAATGTGAAGGCAAATGATTTCCAAACTAGAGTTCAATATACAGCCAAATTTATAATACAATGTTACAGTAAAAAAAATTGGACAGATAAGTTCAACATAACTTGCTTGCATGTAAATTATTACTTTTCATAAAGAAATATTATTAGGGTATCATTTACTATTACTATGTCAGACAAAGTTGCATCTTAAAGAGGGTATTCTGTGTTTCCAAAATGAGAAAATGCTAGTTTCTTTTCCAGAGCTATTTGACTCTGCTACATCCCTCACCCCTCCCCATTTTCAGGGAACTCTTCAAAAACATAATGTTGTTGTGAACCTATGTTGGGAAATGCTTTTATAGCCTATCTTAGATAACAATCATAAAGTTAAGAATTTTGTCAAATGTGTTATCTAGTATTTTTTATTTTAAAATTGAAATTTGGGGACTACATGTTCATAATATTCGGAAACTATAGTTTTATATTTGCATTGACATCAACTTTTAATTTAATAAATTCATATTTTCCAGATTATGGTTTAAGACACTGTTATTCTCCCCTAAAAAAATCCAAATTATTTTTCCTGCAAGATTGATTATTGAAGACAAAATTGTTAGCACATTAATAGAATCACTGGAAACAGGGACCCAAAATAGATATATATTCCATCCCTTTTTTTTCTGAATGGATTTATCTACCCAAGAAATAAATCTTGAATATATACTATGCCCTAGGGACATAACAGAGAACAAAATGGGAAAATGTTCCCCAGAGTTTATCTTTTCTTGGGTTAATAATAGGTAACCTTTATTTAATTTGTTTAAATGCCTTTGTTTATTAATTTGTTTACTCCTGAGCAACCCAATATAACAGGTATTAATACTAATTCCATTTTTCATTTGAGTAAGTTAAGGTACAATAAAACTAAAAAATTTTCTAAATGTCAAGTTTAGTAAATAATAGAAGTATAATTTAAACCCATACAGTTCTTAAACATATAGTCTTAACCAGTATGCCATCATGTCTTCTTTTGTGCTTTCATGTATACCTTCTTTTACATTTGAATTACTTTTGGCACTCAGGTGCTCTTTATGGGTCTTTGAACCCTTCCACATTATTCTTTAAATATTGTATTATTTGAATCTTTTAATTTAAACAAATACTTGGAAATATCCAAATAAACAACTATTATTCAACTACTTGGAATTTGCATTTTGAAAGATTTTAAATACCATTTGTTCCTTTTAGGAACTTTTAGCATGGAGAACACTTGATTATTTCTAAATCTCACCTATCACTCGGTTGTCTAATACTGTGTATCATATTGACTATTATTTAGAAAACACATTCAGGAATTTTCATTTTTTAAAATAATGTTGGTCACTCAACTGGAGTGACATGACTACCTACAGTCAACTGGCTATTATGAATTTGATACATTGGGTCTTGAAAGATAAGTATGGCTTCCAACATAGAGAGGAAGAAATGTAACAGAGAAGTAGAAGAGAGGGAACAGTCCATACAAAAGAAACAGGCAACTATGAAAGGTTTACTGTGGCTGGAGACACAGCCAAAGAAATTTTGTAGCATATATAGGGAAGAATAATGTCATATTCCATGAGTGATTGTTATATAATAAAATGTTTGGTTTATTAGTTTCATAACTGTATGTAAAATATAACAGCAAGTAATCCACATATAATTCTGAACAGTATGCGTACAAAATAATTTACATGCTATAAATGTGTTTTTTTTTAATTTAAAATGTATTATTTTTCAACTTTAAATCCTCATCCTTCCATTGAAATGTAGATTACTAATACAAATCAGAGAGAGAGAGAAAAAACCTTCTTCAGAGATACTCTGGAGATTTCCCAATTTTAAATTTTGTCAGTATATGTGTTAATTTGCAATGATAATCCTTTTATAGATGAAAATTTTAAAGATAAAACCCTAGGACATACATGAATAATATGAGAAGTAACATGGTATCCAATGATATGATTTGGGGCGTGCTGCACCAAAAATATTTGAAACTGATGGAATTTGAGAAAGCCACAGAAGTAGGAAGGTTACTCTCTCACTTTCTCCTGCCCTTCTCCTCTGAAGCAGGTCATAAAATCTAGGAACAAACTTTCTGATCTTGACCCTGAAGCAGTTTATCAGACCTGATATGAGAGGTACCCTTTCAATACCTAGAGGAAATTAATGCTTGTATCTTCGAAGACAAAGGGGCACAGAGAAAAATATGACCAAACAGGCTTTGTTATGTTTCCTTTAGTTTGTGTCTATTCAGTCCTGTTTTTCTTTATCCAATCATATGCATTCCTAACTATTCACTTCATCGGATTTAGCACAAGAAATGCACAGGTTTACATAGCTTTTTGTGACTCCCTTTCCTTATGAAGGCTCCTTTGTCACTCAAAATGTATATTAAACAAGTCTGCATATTTTTCTCTTTTTAATTTGTCTTTTCTTATAAGGACCTCAACCATGAACTTAGCATGGTTGAAGAAAAGATAGTCTTTCTTTCTTATAATTGAATGATGCACTTGTGCTCTGGAATTCAGGAGAACTTAGATATAAGATATAATAACTGAGCAATATATGTGATACATTTTTCTTTATATCTCAAAGTAACATTATTGCAGATAACTGTGACCAAGGAGCATGCCTAATCTATATTTGAGTTCAGTAGCTTAATGGAATAGGGACTTCACTTTAGTTCCAGGTTTTTCAATCAACTATGTGCTCTTAGGCAATGTGTCTAATATTTGTATATTTCAATTTTCTTACAAAATAGAATAAACTCAATGTCCCTGCTCTTAAATAATAATAGTAACAACAATAAATAATGTCTTTGAACACAGTATAATCCAGACATTGTGTTTTTAACATTTTTTATTTCATTTAATCCCACAAATGTTCATATGAGGTGACTAGTCACTTTTTTTCTTTTAAAATGGAAGGATTGCTTGATGTGAAGAGATTAGTGGACAAGTTTATGGTCACACAGCTGGTAAGCTACAGATCAGACTCAAATCTAGTTTTATCTGACAACAGAGTTCATGTGTTTAATATCTTTCCTCCCCAGAAAGGTTACTTCCTTATTAGAAAAATTGGGATTATGTGTAAAGAATTTTAAGCTTTCCAGTTCATTAGGCCTTTCTGATATTGTTAAATGCATTATATATCCAATTTAGAGTGTCTGAATCACTTTGAGATGATTTTATCCTACTACAAATCTCTACAGGAAACTTATGAATACAGAGAAAAAGAAGAAGCTTTTTTATCAGGCAGAGATTCACAGTTTTTGATTATTAAGGATTATTTTTCTCTTCCTTTTTTTTCTCTTTAATATAAGCAATTGAGCAGGTTGTTTTAAAAAGCTTACAAGCCAAACTACCACACCTTTCATGTAAGTGAGGGGATAATTTAAGAAGAGTTAAGTAAGCTATATATTAAAAAAAAAAACACTGCATTTAGGTTGAATAATCCAGTCCATGCCAGTTTGGATAATTATGAAAGAGGAAGTATTTAAAAGCAGATTCATAGCTAAATTCCCATTAGAAATCTTCACATTTGGGGCTTAATTATAAGAATTTATTTCTTCATAGGCAGATCTCCTATTCTAAAAGATAGAGAAAAAGATTGTTTATTTAGGATCTCTTATGTGCCAGGCATTGTGTGGCTAGAACTTGCATAAATAATTTTATTTAATATTTACAGAATCTTTACTGCATACTATGTTATCCTGAACTTACAGCCAAGGAAGGTTGAGACTTACAAAGCTTAAAATGTCTTGACCAAGTTTGTATACCTACTAAGTAGTAGAACTGATATTGAAATGTAGGTCATTTTTTTAATCCTCAATACATCAACTTTTCATTTTATTTAACTATTCCTCAAGAAAATGCATTGATATAATTGTTGTAATTAGAAAATTATTATGGTTTTGCTGAATAGTGAAATTGTAACACTAAGCAAATGCAGAACTGGAAGTTTTTTTTATTGCATCACAGAATATTCATTTGATATATTTCACCTTTAATATTATCATGTCTAGCTTGTTGATAAAAATCATTTTTAAACTTGATAACAGTAATATTCTCGTCACTACTTTCTTGACTAAATGCAAAATGTCCTTGTAGAAACAATTCTATACATATATGGATGTTTCTACCATGAACTAGCTAGAAATGTCTTTCTTCTTTAGCTTCTTTAGTCAGTTCAGCAAATATACTGCATTGTTTGCTGGTCATTTGGAATTTTATCTATGGATATATTATTTGAAAGCCTTATGATTTCAGCAATAGATATTCAAATAGATGTTCAGGATTTACCTGAAGTGAATTTAATGTGAATAACTTTACTTACTAAATAGAGAATAGTCTTTTAATTTTTTTTTATTTTTTATTAGTTATACATGACAGCAGAATGCATTTATGCATATACATAGATAGGCTATATTTTCTCATTTTTCTGACTGTACATGTTACAGAATCATATTGGTCATGTAGTTATATATATACAATAATAATGTCTGTTTCATTCTACTATCTTTCCTATCCCCACATCCTCTCCCCTTCCCTTCTATCACTTCCTTCTACCTAATCTAAGATAATGCTATTCTTCCTTAGAGCCCTCCACTTTATTGTGAATTAGCATGCACATATTATAAAAAACATTCGGCCTTTGGTTTTGTGGGATTGGCTTATTTCATTTAGCATGATATTCTCCAGCTCCAACCATTTATTGGCAAATGCCATAATTTTACTCTTCTTTAAAGCTGAGTAATACTTCATTGAATATTTACCACATTTTCTTTATCCAGTCATCAATTGAGGGACAACTAGGTTGGTTTCATAGTTTAGCTATTGTAAATTGAGCTTCAATAAACATTGATGTGGCTGTGTCACTATAGTATGCTGATTTTAAGTCCTTTGGGTATAAACCAAGGAGCGGGAAAGCTGGGTCAAATGGTGCTTCTCTCCCCAATTTTCTGAGGAATCTCCATACTGCTTTCCATAGTGGTTGCACCAATTTTCAGTCCCACCAGCAATGTGTAAGTATACTTTTTTCACATATCATCACCAACATTTATTGTTGCCTATATTCTTGGTGATTGTCATTCTGACAGGAGTGAGATGAAATCTCAGAGTAGTTTTGATTTGCATTTCTCTAATTGCTATAGATGTTGAACAATTTTTTCATATATTTCTCTCTCTTCATATATTCCCAAAGAGAAATACAAGATTTTCTTAGATTCTGAAAATCTTTTATTTTGATTGAAACATAATGAAGTTGACTACAATGATAGCAACAATGTAATATTCAAAGAAATACAGGCTGTTTTTTAAGCATGTGCTTGTATGTCTTTGGGTAGCCATCTGTATGTTAAGAGTCAGGAGATTCTATTTTGTCCAGTACTCAAAAATTATCTCCTGAAGAGATATCAGAATAAGAAGTAACACTTAATCTTTCCATTTAGGTCAGTTAAGACTTTAATTTGATCTGTGCAACATTCTGAAGTTTGGAACCTAGCTTTAATTTTATTAAGCACCTTAGGTAGCGTCTCTTGGTAGTATTTTATCGCTATAGAAAAACTTCATCAACCAAAGATGTTAAACCACAAATATACATGCTTGGTTAAGAAATTTAAAGGCATTTTAATCCAAGTGATGGCAGTTTAAAATTCTTTCCCAAATAAGAAAGTGACAAATAATAAAAGCCTTACATGTAGAAATAGCTGGTAAGCTGTTATCTCCTAAGCTGACCTTAAGAAATTCACCACAAAATTTAAGTCCCAGAGTAAACAGAACCAGAAAGATTCAAAGAAGGACAAAATTGTCAAAGTTCTTGGACACAGGTGGACTGATGAAGAATATAAACTGTACCCTATTTATTGTAGGGACCTTAAAAGGAGTTGGGCTCAAAGGAAATAACAAAAGGACTATCAAGCGTGGAAAACTCAGTTTTTACTAGTTACAAATTAGTTTCTTTCATGATTGGATATTTTAAGGATACTTTCCTGAAAATGTGAAGAATAGCATTTAAAATATTATTAGCAGCTTTCAAAATCAGTATACTCACTTGCTTTGTAAATGCTACTTTATTTTAGTTCTGATTTTAACATCCTTCAAATTTGTGAACCATGCCATTGTAGTCCAAATTTTTGCCTCTCAAAATATATGTCAACTGCTTATATTTAACAGCAGACTTTTTCTTTCCATTTCATCACCACATCATTCATAACTTGCAATGTTTTATTTTTGTTGTAACAGTTCTTTCAAAGGTTTTTCTGCCAATCAATTTCTATTCATGAGGAAAAGGAAACAATATGTAAATTTGCTGTGGAATATCATGGAAAAAGCCATTACAGTGTAGCAAGGCAAAGGAGGTGTCTTATGATTACATTTTAAGTTTGTTAAAGGAAAACAGTGGCTAAGGTTTCAGGACAATTCAACTAATTAAATAAGGTAATTTTTAAAAACAAATGTTTTACTCACACAACAATGGAGAAAATACAATTACATTAACCAATTATAATATATTTAATGATAGATGCTGATTTAAATATTCATGATCTTAAAAATAATGAGTTTCCAAAAATGGGTAAACCATTCCAAAATTCTTTGAGGTTCTAAAGTAAATATAATGATGAAGCTGAATCCTCTGAAGTCTGAAGTGTTTAATTAGAGTTTAAGAAAGTATATATAATGAATTGTACAAGTGTTTCTGGTTATAAACTAACAATGGACTAATGCAGCACCTTATGTATAACATTGCTTTTATTTTTCAATATTATAAAGCACTCTACACATATTCTCACCAATCCTTATAATTTATAGTGATCTCTGGAAATTTTAAAAAGCTAAATGAATAAAAAGTCATACTTTTAATTTTTTTCCAGTGATGTTCTTTCTTGTGGGTAATAAAAAATAATAAGATCTACACATTTTGAAGCACCCCATGCTGCTTTTTTAACAAGATATTGTATGATTTCTTGGAAAACTTGTCATTATGATCAAAAGGATAGACTGGGGCTTTTATCAAGACTGTACCATTAGCAGCCTGATTTATGTAAATGGGTTCAGAAATAAAACACTAGGGAAAAAGAGAAGAACAAAGGAAAGAGAGGAGTGAACACAGATGAATAGAATAGCTCAGGAAAAGGCAGAATCATGTTAGTGAAACATTGATCACATATTCATATCACTCTTCATCATACACATTTGAAAGTTGTCATTTTGCTAAAACCAAACAAAAAACAAAAACATTTTCCAATAAATTTTAATGCATATAATCCAAACAAACAATTTTAGGCAGCTTTAGGTTTCAAGTTAAAATCAAGACACTTATTCTTTCTAAAAGTCTTGTATTTTTGTTTTATTCAAGACTAAATAACACAAGATGAATCAATCAATTAGTTCAAAACTTCTGCATCTTAGGACATAATATAAAACTATTTTTAAAAGTTGTGTATCTGGCTATATTTTTCACATACACATGGAATGTGATAGTAAAGTCTCCTCTAAGTCTTCATAGTTTATTCGTGAATAGATGACACAATTATCTTCATATTCTTTTTTATTTATATATTATATCCCCTTTTTATTTTGAGATCACAATGATCTTTACAGAAAAAAATGATCTTTTGAAAACAACTGAAGTCTAGCCTATTTTGGAGCCATTCTAACATGGACTAAAGTGAGGCAGCACCTAATCTCAGGTAAGGCATGGCACTTGACAAATAATACAATACAACATTACATCTGAGACATGAATAAAACAAAGGCTAAGATATGGAAGCAAAATGCTTCCATATTTTACAGTGTAACCTTGAAACAGATCAGGCTATTCTTATTACTTTCCAAAAATACATTTAAATTTCTATTCCAGTGTGAAGAGTAACACAAAATTGTATATAAATCTTATTGACAATAGTTATTTTATCCAGGTATAAAATATCAAATGGCATTTATTAAATACCAACCAAATTTGTTATTTCTATACAAATTAGAGACTATTGCTACAGATAATTTTAGTTTTGAGAACATCATCTTGGTAAAGTGCTCTCCCCTAAGCTTTACATTAAACTAAGTTTAACTTTTAAGGTATAAGTTAGAACCCATAGTGAATAGTAACAATAACCACAGGTCTGCATGGGTTATCAGTACAAGCAAAAATCAAAGGGTAGCCTTAAGTTCATCAATGTTAGGAAGATTTGTAGATCTATGAAATCAGACTCAAATTAACTCAGGACAAATTTTCGACTCTTGTGATTATTATTATAGGCACCACCACACAAGTACCCTTCCTTTATTGCCTCCAGCTTTACTTACTTTAGTAAGGCTGATATAAATGTGTATCTTAAATTGCATTAAAAAAAAACATTGTTTTTCTTTTTAAATGTCTATGTAGGATTGTGCTTTTAAGCTATACCCTCCGGCAAGATATTTAAGAACAAGTTGGTCAAAATTGACCTTGTTCTTTTCTATCCTTAAAAGTCAGGTGAGATTCCTCAGAGATCACTTTTGGGGACATGAGTGAAGCCTTTAGCTCTCCTCTACCAGTGGTGCCACTTACCAGGATGGTTTGAGGTCTGGCTGACCATATGTGGCTTCTCTTGGAGGCATCAGGAACATTTTCCTCTCCAGTGATCCTCCTTTTTGCAGAATATGCACTGGTTGGCTTTCTGTTCTCTAAGATCTTCTTGATCTCCCTAATCAGCAGATTGGGCGATTCACCAGAGTTTCAGGGCCCAGAGAGGGTTCCCAGCATTCTCTAGACCTTGGCTGACCTTGCAGAGCAAGGACCAAAATGTTAGCAGCTTTTTTCTTGGTACTTTTACTTACTTGACTTTTGTCTCCAAGTTTTTGGTTTTAAACACTCAGCAAGCCAGTTTCACCAGTCTTAAAGAGGAAGTAACATGTTACAACTTCAATGCTATAATTTTGCAGATAATTCTTTCATTTAATTGAGGTCAGAATTAGTACTGGAAGTCAGCATTTTATAGTATCTGCCCTGTTGCTGATGGCTTATTATCTTAAATTAACCCAGGTTGATTTTTTTGAAGCAGTACTCTGCAAAATACTAACAGGCAACAGTTATAAAGTTTACAAGGAAAATACAAAATGAAATTAGCAGAGCAAAATATATTCAGTTTGGTTAATAGCTATGAACCAAGAAAAATACTTTTATAATCCTAGACCTTTACTTAGTTACATATAATATTCCCCATTTGAGATCACAGGAACTTTTATAACAAAATCAGTCTTCTTAACACAACTTTAAATGAGCGGAAGTCTCTCCTATTTTTGAGCCATTCTCACATGGAGTAAAGTGAGAGGCAGAGCCTTATTTCAGGTAAGGTGGGGTTCTTCACAAATAGCACAATACAAAATTACATCTGAAACATGAATCAAAGAAAGGTTAAGAGAGCTTTTAACTTTCCTTTAGTGGAAGAAGTGACAGAATGCTTCCATGTTTTACCATGTCACCTTAAATAGATCAGGATCTGCTTATTATCTTCCAAAACTGCATTTAAATCAATTTCTAGTGTGAAGAGAAACACAAAATTTTATTTATAACTTATTGACAACAGTGTACTTTATCCAGCCACAAAATATCAAATTACATGAATAAATTTTTAAAAATGTTATTTTTATACAAATCGGACACTTTTGCTACACAGCAACTTGGCAAAATGCTCTCCTAAGTTTTATATTTAACTAAGTTGAAATTTTAAAGTACAGTTTAGAATCCACACTTTATGGTGATAATAATCACAGGTCTGCACAGATTAACAAATGATAGCCTTAAAATTCTTATACATTTAGGAAACAGTGTTAATCATCAAAAATTGACTTAGTTAAAGCAAACAGATATAAGACAGGTCTTCAAATGACAGTGTGTCCCTTCTATGTCAGATATAATGTATAAAATAGAGCACTTATTGGTTATCTTGCCAGTAAACTTACATAAACTTTAATTTTTTTAACTTTTACATAACACTTACACAAGGCTTAGAAAGATAGAGTTCTTAGATGTGTATGTATCCCTAGTCTCATAGGGTGTCAACTATATTGTTTGTTTAACCAGTTACAAAATACTCATTTAAGGCTTTTAAACAGGTACAAACCTTAATTTTTTATGACTTAGTTTCCCCAAGTAATAAAACCTAACAAATGCAAGAAAATTATCCCAATAGATAAGAGCAGATTAGTGTTTCAGACTTTGCTTCATATCAGTACATTAAAGTTCAAGTTACTTTAACTGACTGTGCTAATTATATCCAATTTAATCACAAATACAAACTTTTGAGATTTACCTTCCACAAACTTTCTGTGACAGACATTCACAACTTTAAGTTCTTAGTTTTGACCTCTTTAATCTTTGAATTTAGCCCAAGAATATTACTTTACCAGACAAAATACTTTCTCATCCAGAAACATTTCTTTTACCTTTTGATTTTCCATACTAAAGCATATTTCCATATCTACAACTTTCTTTTATCTTTTCTAGATTTGGACCCTTTCTTAAATTAATATTCTGACATAGTCCTTATTAATGTCATCCATGCATTTAATTTACACAACAAATTTTATCCTAGGAGAGGGCTGGACCATCCAGAATATATATTTAAAAAAAAAAAAAAAAACAACTGTGCCTTAATCTTTTTTCTCCCAGGTTTCATTCAAGGGATTGAAGCACAGGATATTTTTGAGGCTGACCTATCTCCATATCACTGTCACAATGCCATCAATTTTAAGTGAGTTCACCATTGTCAAGTGTACCCAGAGAATCATTTTGGGCCTTTTCCTTATACTAAGCATACTGATATGCAATGGAAGAAGCCCTTCCCATCCCTTTATTTAGGGTTTTTTTGAGATCCCTTTGCAGAGGCTGCCTACAAAACACAGGTTGGCCTTAGTTTATGTCTTTTTCTTTTCTGGGTACAGATATTTATCCTGCCAGTCTCCCCAGACATTTAGTTTGATGGTATACTATTATAGCAAAAATTTCCTTGCCCCAGTGATAAATATCCCCTGGCCAAATGGGGTCTTCTGTTAGATCTTAAAAGTGAAAACAATTTCTGTGCCAAGGTCATAAACTAAGAGTGCTAAAACCTACTGCCTCAGCTTCTACCCCTCCCCCACAGGGGCAAAAGGGGCTGAAAGGCAGGGCAGGGGCCAGGTTCTCTTTGGTCATTTTTTAAACAGCCCAGGCAGCTTTTCTGAGATTCTGGGGCTGCCTGGGGACAGGCTGAGAAAGAGTGCTAAAAGTATCAGCACTGGGATAAAAGATTTAAATCTTTTTAACCCTTTGTTCTGGTGTTCTGCTATCTTGCACACCAAAAGCAGTGCCTTTTGGCACCTTCAATTTAGTTCCTTACAGTTAAGACCCTTTATCATGTGACTGCATAAATGCCTGTACATACAAAATCTCTTTCATATACTTATCCCTGACAGATCAATTTAAAGATTATATAATAATTAATAAAAAATAAAACTATTCAAAGGCCAGATTATGTTACAGGAAACCATCTTCCTCTTAAATAGGCTTATACCTGTAGGTGGCCCATTCAGCCAATACCTGTAAAATCAATATAACAGGGCCCATGTCTTAAAGGGCCACTAACAGCCAAAAATAAAAATAAAAAACAGACAGACCTGCATGTACAAATTTCTCCCACTTACTTTACCTCTGACAGACCAACTCCAACTGCAAGATTGTACAATAATCTAGAAAGCTACTTAAAAGCTGGATTGTTACAGTAAAACATTATCTTAGAGAGACTTATACCTATATGTGGCCCTTTCTTCAACTCACTTTACCTGTGACAGATCAACTCCAATTGGAAGATTGTACAAAAAGAAACAGAAGGCTGGCATTATTGTTTAGCAGTAGAGTGCTTGCCTTGCACATGTGAGGAGTTTGATCCTCAGCACCACATAAAAATAAATAAAATAAATGAAGTAAAGATATTATGTCTATCTTAAAAAAAAACAGAGAGAGAGAGAAAAACAGAGAGGAGCCCCCAAACCATGGCCATTAGATGGGAACTTTTAAATTGACCCACCGAGATCTTTCTCAATTAGCTACATATAGAATCAATGCAGTACTGGATGTCTTAAAAGGGGAAGTAGCAGATACAAACAAAACAGACAAGCACAGGGAATTCCCAAACCATGGCCAAAATACAGGAACCTTTTTAAAACAGACAGAACAGATTGGGTAAAATCCCAACTTCCCAACTTCCATTTAACTATGACTTCCATACCAGCAGCACCATGGAAGTCCCCACAAAGATCGAACAGATGTTCCCACAAAGGGGAAACACATGTGTAGAATCAAGGGTCTTGGTGTGCACACCAGGGGAGCTTACCTAATGGCCAAAGTTGTCAAATCTTGCTGAAGTTCAGGTTCCTTTTTGTCAAAGTAGTTCAACTGATGGAGCAACTTGTGCAGTTCAGGGAGAGAAGGGCAGAGCTCCCTGAAGCAAAAGAACTTTGGCAGTTGCTGGGATGATCACTCAAGTCCCTCCCTTCACTCACAGGAACAGCTCCTCTGTTTATCCCAGTCAAACTCACGTGGTCTCAGTCTCCCAATTTCTCCAGCAGTCAGCTCTCAACAAACTCACTAGTCACTTTGTATCCTCAGAATGGTAGTGGGGATCCCTTGGAGTGCCAGACCTGCCCAAGAAACCTGGAGCAGTTGCTGTTCTGGGTTCCCATCTGGGGTGCCAATTTTTTTTTTTCCAAAAGCTAGGTCCTTGTCCTGGATGTCAATTTGATAACAAGGACACAGTTTTGAGAAAAAGGAAAAAGATGGTTTATTGCTTTGCTAGCAAAGAGAGAAACACAGGGGATTCCTGTCCCAAAGGTTATGATTCTGCCCATTAGCAGGAACAGGGGGGTTTTAAAGAAGTGATTCACAGAAAATGAAATTAGGGAGGAGATATCAGGAAAAAGAAGATCAGGAAAAGAAGGTCAGGAAGGAAGATAGGGAGAAGAAGTTTGGAAAGAAGAAAAAAACATGTGAGGTTTAAAGCCATAAGGGATATAGTCAAAGCATCAAGTGAGCCCCTGTTATACTGTGACTTACTTAGACATGAACAACTTGTTTACATCCTTAGTGTTGTCTTCTATTTGATCGTGGATTTAGCTCAAGAATATTACTTTACCAGACAAAATACTTTCTCATCCAGAAATATTTCTTTTATCTTCTAATTTTCTGTAGTAAAATATATTTTCATACCTATAACTTTCTTTTATCTTTTGTAGTTTTGAACTCTTTATTAAACTCATATTCTGAAACAATTCTTATGAATGTTATCTGTGCATTTAATTTACACAATAATTTTCATCCTGTTGCTGAAAGCTCGTCCTTTTCCCCAATGTCAATCCAATAATGAGGATACGATTTTGAGAAAAAGGAAAAAGACATTTATTGCTTTACTAACAAAGGAGAAACATTGGGGACTCCTGTCCCAGTGGCTGTGATTCTACCCATCAAAAGGAACAGGAAGCTTTTATTTTATTTTATCTTATTTTATTTTTTAGTTGTACTTGCACACAATACCTTTATTTTATTGGTTTATATGTGGTGCTGAGGATCCAACTCAGGGCTCTGAAGGTGCTAGGCAAGTGCTCTACTGCTGAGCCACAACCCCAGCCCACTCTCCCCCAATAGGAAGCTTTTAAAGAAGTGATTCAAAGGCTACATTCTATGTGTTCTCTATTGTACTTCACTTGTTTATTTGGGAGATAATCATTTCTGAGGTTTTGTGGTACCATCCCCAAAGTCTGGATTACTTTGTTCTTATGGTGGGTGTGTACTCAAGGACAGATAACTCTGCCTAGGTAGGGGAATAAAGGTAACACTGTTAGGGAGGAGGAGAGATGAGGGAGGAGCAGTGAGAAAGGAAGAGAAAGAAACATATCCATTTTTAAAATAAGTTGCAGTGGAAGAACAGCAAGGGCTTTATTTAAAGTATAAAGTGGACCACTATTACAATCCCAGGAGAGGAATTGGACAATCTGGCATATATAAAAACTGTGCCTAAATCTTTTTTTTTTCTCCCAGGTTGCATTCAAGGGGTTGGAGCACAGGATATTTTTGAGGCTGACCTGTCTCCCTATCATTATCACAATGGCATTAACTTTAGGTGAGTTCCCCATTGTCAGTTGTAACCAGAGGTTTCTTTTGGGCCATTTTATTATACTGGGTATATCAATATGCAATTCCATCCTTTAAATAATTTTTAGTTGTAGATGAACACAATATCTTTAACTTTTATTTATTTATTTTTATGTGGTACTAAGGATCAAACTCAGTGCCTCACACATGTGTGGCAAATGCTCTACCACCGAGCCACAACCCCAGCCCTCCATCCTTTTCTTTAAGGCTTCCTTGAAGACCCCTTTTTGCAGAGGTTGCCTACCAAACATGGGTTGGCCTCAGTTTCTTTCTCTTCCTTTTAAGGGGGCAGCTGTTTGTCCTTCCAGTCTCTCAATACATTGAGTTTGATGGGATACTGTTATAACAGAATTGATTTCCCCCAGTCATGGATATCTCCTGGCCAAATGGAGTACCCTGTCAGATCTTAAAAGGGGAGACTATTCCTGTCTCCAGGTCATGAACTGAGAGTGCTGGAACCTACTGCCTCATTCTTTGTGGCCAGCAGCTTCCACCCTCCATGGGCAAAAAGGGCTGAAAGGCAGGGCAGAAATCAACTTCTTTTTGGTCATTTTTCTACAGTACATGAAGATTTTCTGGGATTTTTTTTTCATCAGTTTAGGGCTGGTGTCCTTGAGGCTCAGTGAGATGATCCGCAGCTGCCTGAGGTCAGGCTGAGAAATAGTACAGGGAGTGCTAGCACTGGGTTGAAAGGATTTAAATCTTTTTAACCCTTTCTTCTGGTGTCCTGCTATCCTTGCACACCAGAGACAATGACTTTCGACCCTTTCAACTTAGTTTTTGACTGTTCAGATCCTTATTATGAAACTGCATAAATGCTTATATATGCAGAATCTCTCATATCTTTTACCACTGACAGACCAACTTCAACTTCAAGATTGTATAACAATCCAGAAAAAACTTTTAAAGGACAGGTTGTTTTACAGTAAACCATCTTTCTCTTATGCTTATAAAGTAAGTTGAAGAAAGGGCTAAGGGAGAGCAAAAGGACAGTCAGTGTAGGCAATGAATGATTGGGTCATTCAAAAGGAGATAAATAAATAATTAAAAAATAACAATAAATGCTAATACTTCCAAAGCACTTCTCTCTCTTCACCTATTGCCAAGGTTACCTGCCTCTGGAAAATTGTTCCTCTCAACAAGGTGTTAATGAGTGTGGTGGAGTGGGGGCACTGCCTTCCTGCCTATATCCTGGGCAGCTGCTTTCTAGCCCTTGGATCATTCCATCTTTTGGTCACTTGTCACCTAGGCAGAATGGGTGGAGGGGCTCAAGAACAAAGGAAATTTGAAATATATAAAAGGGGAAAGACACCCCACTACCTTGGGCAACCAAACTGGACCCCCCTCCTCTGCAGAGGAGCCTGCCCCCATCCTTCTCTCTCTCTGTTTTATCCGTTAAATAAAAGTTTTGCTCTTGCCTTGGCATTTCTACGGTGTTCAATCTTCAATTCCAGGGGAATAAGATTTATCCCTGATTCTCATCACTGGTACCAGGGGCACCTATATGTATAAGCCTGTCTAGGATAATGTTGTACTGTAAAGATATGGCTTTGGGATAACTTTCTGGATTATGATACAATCTTGTGGTTGGGGTTAGTAGTTCAAAGGTAAAGTAAGTGTAAGAAATTTGTATGTGCATGTCTGTCTATTTTAAAGTTTCCCATCTGTCAGTCCTGATTTCAGTGATCCTCTCTTGTCTGTTTTTTTTTTTTTTTTTTTTTGTGTGTGTGTGTGTGTGTGTTGTTACTGGCCCTTTAAGACATGAACCCTGCTATGTTGATCTTACAGGTAGTGACTTGAGCAGAAATATCTTAGCTGAATGGGCCACCTATATAGGTATAAGCCTGTCTAAGAGAAAGGTGGTTTAACATAACATAGTTATCTTCATATTCTACTACTTAGAAAAAAACTTCAACTATAAGAAGGTATGTAATTTTCTCAGAATGCTATCTTTCCTAGAAGAATATGACTAAACTCCCATTTTATATTTAGACAATAAATACTTCTTGGAAAATAAAAAAAAATTAAGAAAGTGTTTGTAGTCCACTCCACATAGTATTTTAATTTTAAATTAAGTAATTACAAATCAATATACAAAACTTCTTAAATCACTTCACACACACTTTGTGCTTGTGTGTGTATAATCACAGAAGTGAAACATTATGTCCACTATAGTATTGAATTTTATTACTTTAGTACTTTACATTTATGATTATTTTTAGGGACTTTGTTTATGATGACTAACAAAATGTGTGATTTATTAGAGAACAAGTGAATAATGCCAGGAAACAGACTCAATTTCTTTTCCTCCCTTAAAATTTGCCATGCGAATATTAGTTAAACTTTATTACAAATGCACAATAATTGTTTGATATACTAGGCATACATACATATTTCACTAGTATAATATTCATGCATGAAATTACTGAACACATAAAATACTAGTGTTTACATTTTTAATGACAGCATATAAATTCCTGCCTTGATATTTGTGCTTTAATCTCTACCTGGGTAGTATTCCTCCTGAGACACAGGGTATGACCATGTTCAGCCTTACTGGCTAATGCCAAACTATTGTAACATATACCTGTATCAGTTTATACCCCACCATCATTCTCCAAGATTTTCTTTTTATCCATATTTTCTCCAAATGCTTTGTATTGTGAAGTTTTGTATTATTACAAATATATTTGTCATAAACATTTTATCTTATATTCTTACCTTGTTTCTCCTATTCCTAATAAAATTGAGTTTTTTGTATATTGTCAATTCTCATTTTTTTAAATTCAATGATGTCTTATGTCCCTTTTTTTACATTAAATCAAATGTCATGAATTTGCAGCAGGATTTTTGTGTTCTACCTATTCTAGATACTAATCCTTTTTGTTTGTTTGTTTTGTTTATACTATTACAAATATCTTTTTTTCTGTATATTAGTTGTCCTTTTGCTTTTTCTTACTGTCTTTTGATGAACAAAACTAGTCAACTATGGGGCATACAAATTTATTTTTTCATTTTTACAGTTAGTACTTTTTATTTTCTTAAGAAATCCTCCATATACTAATAGTTAAAAATATTGCTGTATATTACTTTTTAAAAGTTTACAATTTTGCTTTTATTTCAAAGTTTTTACCTTTTCTGGATTGATGGTTTGGAATAGAAATGCACATATATATTGTCCACATAGATTACCAATTTTAACAGCATAATCTTTTGACCAGTCCCTGTTTTTCAATACCACTTCTGTCACAGAGTAATGATCTATAAATATTTTGTTAGTCTTGTTATGTAGAAGGTCATAATACCACACATTATTTTTATTTTAATTGAAAAACAATAACTTTATTTTTATTTTTTATTGGTTGTTCAAAACATTACAAAACTCTTGACATATCATATTTCATACATTAGATTCAAATGGGTTATGAACTCCCGTTTTTACCCCAAATACAGATTGCAGAATCACATCGGTTACACATCCACATTTTTACATAATGCCATATTAGTAACTGTTGTATTCTACTACCTTTCAATAACTTTTATATTTATTCAGTGCAATAGAAAATTTTGATTCATATATACATTGTGGAATGATCAGATATAGCTAATAAATGTATTCATCATCTAAATTATTTTTCTTTGTGGTGAGAATATTTTTCATTCTTCAGCAACTTTGAAATATACCAATACATTATTTTTAACTATAGTCACCATGTTGTACAATAAATCACTAAAATATGCTTCTGTTATCTAATTGAAACTTTGTACCTTTACCCAATATCTGTTCTTTTGCTCATCTAGCACCTCAGCTTCTGATAATAACCATTCTATTTTTGGCTTCTGTGAGTTCAATTGTTTAGATTCCACATATAAATGACACCACGAAACATTTGTC
Source organism: Marmota marmota marmota (assembly GCF_001458135.2). Lineage (NCBI taxonomy): Eukaryota > Metazoa > Chordata > Mammalia > Rodentia > Sciuridae > Marmota > Marmota marmota. The sequence goes on from NW_026000316.1 coordinate 7,073,057, forward strand.
CTTCTGTGTCTGACTTATCTCACTCCATATAATATTCTCTAGCTTCTCACATGTCGTCACAAATAACAAAGGAGTTCCTTCATTTTAAAGGTCATATAGGTGTTCCACATTGTGTTAATGTTTGTGTGTGTATTCCTTATCCATTAGTCTGTTGGTGAACACAGCTTGTTCCCATATTTTGCTACGAACATGGGAGTACAGATGTCTCTGATATTAATTTCAATTTCTTTGAATTATACCCAAAATGAGAATGGTGGCTCATACAATAGGTCTATTTTAATTTTGGGGGGAAACTCCATAATATTTTCCCTTTGGGCTCTACTAATTTATGTTCCCATCAACAGTGTAACAGGGTTATTTTTTTTTTCATGTCTTTCCCAACACCTGTTATCATTCATAGTTTCAATTATAGCCATTCTTATAGGTGTGAGGTGATATCTTATTATGCTTTGCATTTAGCTAATGATTAGTGATGTTGAAATTTTTTCATATATATATTTGCTCATTTGTATGTCGTCTTTGGAAAAATCACTGTTAAGGTCTTTGCCCATTTTTAAATGGGTTATTTACTTATGTTATTTAGTTGAGTTATATAATTTGGATATTAGCAGTTTGTCAGATATATGGTTTGCAAGTATTTTCTCCTAAGCTACAGGTTGATTAGAAATGTTGAAGAATTTTTTCATATACTTACTGGCCATTTTAATGTTTTTCTTTTGAGTGATGTTTATTCTTGCCATTTGCCTATTTTAAAGTTTAATTTAATTTTTTGCATGTGCATACATGTTTTTCCTATTACGTTTAGTTAAGAAATTGTCTTTTCCCCATTGAGTGTTTTTGCTTACTTTATTGAATATCAACTGGTCAGAAATGTTTGGGTGTATTTCTGGGACTTATATTTTGTTCTCTTGCTCTAATTACCTGTTTTTATGTTAGTCCAATGCTATTTTACTTATTATAGCTTTGCGATATATTTTGAAATTAGGTTATGTGATGCTTCCAGCTTTTTGTTATTTATCTGTTTGTTTTACTCAAAATTGTATTGACTTTTTTGGGTTCTTTCGTGTTTCCATAAAGACTCTAGGATAGTTATTTTTTTTTATTTACATGAAAAATGAAATCAGACTTTTTATGTAGATTACATTGAATTTATAGATTGCTTTGAGTAGTATGTACATTTCAGCTTAATACTTCTTCCAATCTGTAAGAATGAGGTATTTTTGCATTTGTTTGTGTTGTCTGAAATTTCCTTCATTAGTGCGTTAAAGCTTTCAGAATGCAGATATTTCATTTTCTTGGTTAAATTTATACTTAAGTATTTTATATTATGTTATTGTAAATAGGACTATCTTTTTTTAATTTCTTTTTTTTGGTTCATTTGTTTTTAGGGTGTAGAAGTAGTACTGACTGATTTTTGTATGCTGATTTTATATCCTACAAATTACTGAATTCATTTATCAGCTTTAAGATTTTTGGTGGAGTTTTTAGGGTTTTCTACATATAAGATCATGTGGTCTGAAGAGACTATTTAATTTCTTCCTTTCTACTATGTATATAATTTTATTTCTTTTTCTTGCTTAATTCCTCTGGCTAAGACTTCCTATAGTACATTGAATAGAAGGGGCAAAATTGGACATACTTGTCATATTCCTAATCCTGAAAAGAAACTTCTCACCATTGAATGTGTTCTTAGCTGTGGCCTGTCATATGGGTACCTTGTTCTGTTGAGGTACATTTCTTTTCCAGTTTTTATCTTAAAGGAATGTTGAATTTTATCAAATGCTTTTTGTGCCTATTTTGAAATAATCACATGTGCTATGTCCTTCATTTTGTTAATATAGTGTATCACATTTATTGTTGTATATATTTTGAATGATTCTTACATATCAGAGATAAACCCAACTTGATCATGGTGACTGACCCTTTTACTGTGCTGTCAAATTTGAGTTTGCTAGTATTGTTTTGAGGATTTTTGGATATACGTCCTTCAGAGATATTGTCCTCTAATTTCTTTTCTTGTAGCATCCTTCTTTGATTAGTCAGCATATCTTGAGTATTTCATATAAATCAAATCATAAATGTGTGACCCATTTTGTCTGATTTTTAAATTATATCCATCTTAGTGGATATAAAGTGATATTACAATTTTTATTTGCATTTGCATTTCACTAATGATTGTGAACATTTTTTTAATATAATTGTCAACCACTTAACTTTCTTCTTTGGAGACATGTTGTATGATGTAACCTTGAGAAAATTCAATGGGATTTGGGAAAAATGTGCATTATCTTGTTAAGTATAGTATTGCATAGAAATTGTATTTCCCCCTTTTACAGTATTGGATTCTTTTGTTGTGTTTTGGCTATCAGTCTATGTTTCTTTATTGATTTTTCTGAATTAATGCAGTTATGTCTTTATTTTTTCTCATATGAAGCCATAGGAATCTATCCCCAGTTTGTTTCATGATTATCAAATATTTGGACAAAAGTTTCTTTACTCACCTGGAAACAAATTCTTAATCTTTATGGAAAGAATTTTTGTGTTGTCTTTACTCTCATCCAGGCAGTTGACAACACTAAGACTTGTTTCAGTTGGAGCAGAACATCAAAGTCAGCAACAAATGAGAGTTTAGGGTCTTCTCATGTATTTCATGAGCATGTGAACAGCACTTGGAATGCACACTGTCCTGTACTTTTCTGTAGCCCTTAGATTCCAAGGAATATTTTGGAGATTTTCAAAACTACCTATGGAGAATGTGTTATCCAGCTTTTCCTTTTATTTTTTTTTAATTATCATTTACCCCAACTGTCAATTCCAGCCTCATGCAGCTGTAAAGTTATTGTAATATTTGTAATAATTTTTTTAGCTTTATCTGAGTTCCTAGTCAGTATAAAATACAGACAGCCTCTCAGGTGACATGCTCCAATGAACAGCTCAACAGGTCATATAATGAAAATTATTTGGATATGAGGTTTCAATTAGTTCTAGTCAATTCTGTTTCCTCTAGTGATCTGTAAGTTGCTGGTTGTCACTCCAAGTGTGAACTATTATCTCTTAAAGCCACCATGACCATGAAGTTGGAGGCAAGTTAAAAATGCCACAAAGCTAAGTATTCTTAGACATTTTTCTTGAAAAAAAATTCTTTCTGGATTATAATAATACTTTGATTAATTTCCAAAGTTCTGAAAATAAAGTTGATTTGAAACAATTTTTGTGAACTTTCTTATTGCTTTAAAGTTGAGAGTATTTTTGAAGAGTCTTATTCTGAAAATTTTGCTGGCATCACTGGTCTCCTATATTTTTATTTATGGAAGATTGGACATAAAATGAAGAGTTTTAACTGTATAAGCCTATGAATTTTGACAAATTTGTGGACTTGGAATCCCTAACAATATCATGATATGGAACATTTCTATCCAAATATTGATTTATGTGTCTATGTGTTCTATATGTTATTGAAAAAAAGACCACTGAAATATTCAAATATAATTGGGCATTTTCTGTTTCTCCTTTTTGATATATACATTTTGGCTTCATTTATTTTGTCACTGTTACAAGGTAAATATACAATTAGTAATATTGTATTTTGTTGAAGACTTTGTTTATTATGAAATATCCTCCTTTATCCTTGGTTGTACTACTTTTTCTGAGTCTATTTGATCGAAAGTTAATGTAGCTACTTCATCATATTTTTGAATACTGTTTGCATGGTACATCTTTTTCATCCTTTTTTATGATAAAAGTATATTTTATTTATTTATTTTTATTGCTTCATTTTATACATAACAGGAGAACCCATTTTGTATAATTATATATGCATGGAATCTGTCTTATTCTAGTTAGGAAACCATTTTTTAACAAATATTTTTAGTGTTGGACCTTTATTTTATTTATTTATAAGTGGTGCTGAGAATCAAACCTAGTGCCTCACCCGTACGAGGCAAGCACTCTTTCACTGAGCCACTCCAGCCCCAGGAAACCATTTTTGTGTATGTACATGAAGATGAGATTCACTGTGGTATATTCATATTGTACATAGGAAAATTATGTCAGATTCATTCTACTGTCTTTCCTTGTCTTATCCTCCCTCCCTTCCCTTCATCATCCTTTTTCACATAATAAATTACTGAATTTATGTTAAAATGTTTAGTGAAATGTTTGAACCATGTATATTTATGGTAGCTATTGATATATTTGGGTTGAATGTACTATCCTTATTGTCTGTTTGTTATATCTGATTCATTTTCTTCTTTTCTGTCTTCATTTGGTTTCAGAATTTTTCTGAATGTAATTCCCCCACATTTATGATTATTTAGAAATACTCATTTTTTGCTTTTTAAATTATGTTAAAATTATCATATCCCACTTTCACATAAATTGTATCATTTTTGCAAAATGTAAAAACTTTAAATTATTTAATTTTAAATTTATTTTTCATTCCACACATTAAGGTATGAAACATGATTTTTATACACATATGTAGTGAAATAATTACTAAACTCAAACAAATTAACATATATCCATCATTTTCCCTTTTCACAGTTTTTTGTCCTTGCACTAAAATTTACTCTCTCAGCAAATTTTCAGTATGCAATACATGATTATTAACTATAGTCTTCATTATGTCCATTAGATGTCTGAATTTATTCATCTTATTTAACTGCAAATGTTTACTTCTTCCCATTTTCTGCCAAGTCTGTCCCTGGTAACCATTATTCTATCATCTATTCCCATATATTCTTGAGTCCCAATGTAAGTGGGATTACGCAGGTTTTTCTTTGTGTTTCTGACTTGTTTCACTTAGCATAATATCCTTCAGAGTCATCTGTAAATGGGAGAATAATAATTCATGATATGTGTGTGATAGTAATTTTTTATCCATTCATCCATTATTGTACAGTTAGGCTATTTCTTGATCTTAGCTATTTGTGTAATAATACAATAAGCACAAGAAGGTAGATATATTTACAAAGTACTGATTTAATATTTTTGGCTATAAACCCAGCAGAGAGATTGCGGTTCATATGGTAGTTATACTTTTAACTTTTTGAGAAAGATGAAGATAAAAATTTTAACATGCTATATTTCATAAAGGCTGTAACAATTCAACATTCATGTGAACAGTGAACAAGTGTTCTCTATCCTCCACACCCTCACTAGCACCTGTTATCTCTTATTTGTTTCCTTGTTTTTTGATGACAGCCATCTAAAGAGGTGTGATAGGGCTATCTCATTGTGGTCTTGATTTCCATTTACCTGATGATCAGTGTTTTAGTCAGCTTTATTATAGCTGTGACCAAAATATCTGATAGGAATAAAAAGAGGAGGAAAATTTGTTTTAGCTCAAGGTATGAGACGTCTCAGTCCATATACAGTCCACTCCATAATTCTGCACCCAAGGTGAGGAAAAAATTCATGGTGGAAAAAAGTAGCGTAGAACATGGCAATCAGGAAGCAGGCAGAACTCGACTCCCCAGGGACAAAATATGTACCCCGAAGTTATGCCTCCATTGACGACCTAACTGCCTATAGTTACTGCCAAGTTAATCTAGTCAAGTGGATTATGTGTTGATTAGATTAAGGCTTGAATAACCTGATCATGTCACCTATGAACTTTCTTTCATTGTCTCACACATGAAACGTCTCATACGTAAACCAAAACAATCAAGAATATTGAGCGCCATCTATATACTTGCTGGCCAGTATTATGTATTTTATTAAAATAATGTCTATTCAGTTTCTTTATTCATTTTTTGGTGGGGGAGGACTAGGGATTGAATCCACAGGTGCTTTACTACTGAGCTACATCCACAGTCCTTTTTATTTTTTCTTTTGAGACAGGGTCTCAGTTGCTTAGGGCCTCACTAAGTTGCTGAGGCTGGCCTTGAACTTGTGATCTTCCTGCCTCAGCCTGCCAAGCCACTGGGATTATAGGTATGTTTTAACACACTCAGCCATTTGCCCATTTTTGATAGGATTATTATTTTTTTTACTATTGTGTGAGTTTCTTATGTTTTGGATATTAGTCCCATATCAGATTCAAGATTTATAAATATGTTCTCCAAATCTATAACCTCACTTTTCATTCTGTCAATTTATTATTTTTTTTCTTTTTTGTTATGTGCCGCAGTCTGGCTGGGCACAAATGCTGCAGTCTGGCTGGGCACACAATCACGAGCCACCACACAGCTTGTAGATTCAAACAGCAACTCTTTATTCTCGAACTCACACCAGCCGTCTACAAACACGTTCTGGGGAAATCCACGTTCTCTGCCCAAATCCACTCCCACTGGGCTTCTGTCTCCCAAAAAATACTGTCTGAATCCCGTAAGAACTCAAGGGGAACACAGGCAGCAGGATACGCCCTATTCCCAGCAGGAATAATCTTAAACCTGGAACGCCCTAAACCAGATTATCCTAAACCGGGAACACCCTAGTCCCGGATCCGCCCTGGTCCTTGAGCAAGGTCACCTAACTGCAATGTCACTGCAAAATGTCCTATTTCCACGAGTCCTTCCACTAAGCAACATGGAGTACGCTGGCAAGGAAATTGTCATACCTACTTGGCTAATGGCTCCCAGCAT